>NC_056744.1:539336172-539468672 GCF_019279795.1 Protopterus annectens
TACGTAGTAAGAAAAACTTCTCCCCCTCATTATTCTTTCAACTGCTTCAGCAACACAACTGGGCACCTCTCAAAGACCTCCAGCTAGATTTAGCAGTTCAATACTTTAACAATAACTTCCTTACGATACTAAACAATTTTGCTCCCATCAGGAAAAGTCACTCAAAAGCCAAACCCTTACCCTGGTTAACAACAGAGACAAAACTGTTGCTAAAACACAGAGACAGGGCATGGACCACCTACCACACCACCAGAGACAACTCAAGCATCTCTAACTATCAAAAGCTTAGAAATCTAGCTAAAAAACAAATAAAGAAAGACAAACAAAACTACTTCCTGACATGTCAACAGACAAACCAAAACAATCCCCAAAAATTCTGGAAAAGCATCAACTATCTCCTCAAACCCAGCCATTCCCCAACCCAAGCCCCAACCTCCTGAAACAACACTGACCCAATAGCTAATCAATTCATCTTCCACTTTATTAATACTGTTACCTTTCTGCTAGGTGACCAACCTAACAAAGAACTCACTGTCCCCCAGTCATCTGTAGATAATCCCACCCGCTTCACATTTACACCCTTTCAAACTAGCTATATAAAAACACTCCTGGCCGAACTTAAACCCTGCTGTGTTGCAGCTGACAAACTCCCAAATGAATTCCTAAAAGCAGCTGCCTCTGCTATTGCCTACCCCATAATTATCCTGATTAACCAAGCCCTTTCAGAACAATACATCCCAATGATATGGAAGATATCCCATATCATTCCCCTTCACAAAGGTGGATCATCCAAAGAACTTACAAACTACCGTTCCATAGCCATCCTGTCTCCCCTTGAAAAAATTCTTGAAAAGTGCATCCACAATCAACTCCTCAATCACCTCTTCACTAACAACCTATTATCCAGTTCCTAGCAGGAATTTAGACCCAAACATTGTACCTGCACTGCCCTGCTATCATTCACCAATACCATTCATCAACTGTTAAATGAAGGACAACTTGTCTCCTCCATCTTTCTTGATATGTATAAAGCTTTTGACACAGTTTCCCATCAGTTACTACTAAACAAACTCTCATCCTATGGCCTAGAGTCTACATCCTTGTCTTGGTTTAAGAGCTATCTTTCCAATTGTCCTCAAGCTAGTAAATAGGAAAATGACCTCTCCCCTCTTCTCCCCATCTCTGTAGGAGTACCCCAAGGCTCCATACTTGGCCCACTCCTTTTTAGCATATTTACAGATGATCTCTGCTCTGCTACTAATCATGCCTCCATTGTCCAATATGCTGACAATTCTACACTTATTTGCTCAGCCCCATCTACCCAGGACCCTCAAACAAAAATGCAAACTTCCTTCCAAAACATAGAAAAACACCTCGCAGAACATCAACTTATTCTAAACCCAAACAAAACCAAGATAATACTCTTCAGTAATAAGAAATCAAACCCCAGCCAGTCTCTACTCTCAGTCCTCTCATCCAATGGCACCAAGCTAGTTCCCACTAGCCATATTAAACTCCTAGGTGTAACAATTGATGAGCATCTAAAATTTGACAAACATATTTCCTTGACAATCAAAAAAGTGCATACCAAACTAGGCGCCCTCTACAGAGCAAAGCTATTTTTAACCCACACCACTAAACTGGCCACTGCCCAGTCTCACCTGCTCTTAACTCTACTCTATGGCTCTCATATGTTCACCAATTAGCATACGACTGACCTCAATAATCTAGAAGCTTGCTACAACAGAATAGCCAAATTCGCAACCAGTCACCCAAACAGAACTCACCACTGGTCATCTCTCTCTCAGCTAAACTGGCTAGAACTACCTAATCTCCTATCCTTCAATCAACTCACCATAGTCCATAAAGTTGCCCACCAACCTGACAAACTCCCTGCTCTTGCTAACCTAGTACAACCTAGCTGCAATGTCAGGCCCCTCAGATCATCAGAAAAGCTCATGCTACAAGTTACCCGCTCCCATAACCTTCATGGGGACACCCTATACTCACACAAGATGGCCAAGCTATGGAACACACATCCTCAGCCCATCTCAAAAAACATAAACTGCCATGAGTTCAAAAAATTCCGAAAAGAATATTTAGCAAATCATTGGCTCTGCTCCTGCCACAATCCAGGCTAATATCACCCCTTACCCTTCCTCTCTCCCACAATATTACTCACTCTTAAATCCTTCTAAACTTACTATTTCTCACCTACTCAACTAACTGCAAGCTTATTTCTTACCTTTCCTCTCAACTGGACAACCAATAATAATAATAATAATAATAATAATAATACAGGATAACTATCTGTTTAATAACATGTCTTCCCTCTTGTAAACACTGTATTCTCAACTAGCAGTAACTGTTTGTTGAAATTTCTATTGCTTCTCCCAAGCCAGATGCTGTCATTCTGTCAACTAAATTCATGTGCTTTAAAAGTATAAATCTGAACTCTAACCATATTGTAATGTAGTTGTATACTAGCTTCTTAGCTATGCCTGTATCACCTGTAATAATATGCATTGTACTTAATTTATCTTAATTGTTTTATATATTGGAGCTTTTCTCCCCGGGTCTCCACTGAAAACGGGCTCCTGGCCCAGTCGGACACTACCTGGTTAACAAATTAAATAAATATATAAATAAAATAAATGTCACAAGTCCAGTTCAGTTCCCTGGATCTAGTGTTCCAAGGGTTATTTGTTTTGCACATGTGCAAAAGATCCATCAGCGATGGGTCTAAGGAAGCCCATAAACCAGGCAAAGATCTACTCTCAGCAGCCTGTAGGAGACTGAATACAGAGACAGAGCCTTTAGGTGATCAATGTAGTGCAGGGCATTTATGCCCTGAATTCTCCTGGTGAGGAACCTTTGTGGGTATTCCAACTGTTCCAAGTTTCTGGTTAGATACATGCCATTGTATTCAATAATAGATCTGATAAGGGCTGAGTAGAGTGGTACTATAACTTCCTTAGACCTGGATGCCATACCATAACCTATAAGTTGGGTGACATAAAATGATTTTCTTAGCTATGTGTTGGTCAAAGGCCAGATTGCTGTCTACATTTTTTTCCCAGTCTCTTGAGGGTGTATTATTGATGAAGTAATTAACTTGGCTTTATGATTTCCCAAAGGGTATTATCATGTGTTTTTTGGCATTGAGTTTTAGGCCATGGATTTGTCACCAGTCATTTGTCTGTGTTAAACCAACTTATAATATGTTGGTGCCCTGGCAGGAATCTACAACATTTACCAATTTACAGTCATCTGTGAACTTGGTGATACAGAGGCCTTGACTACCTAGAAGAGAATGTCAAACAGGAGTGGGCGCAGCATGAAGCCCTGGGGTGCTAAACTGGTGACCATGCGCTTGGTGAAGGTGGTATCACTGATCCTGACTTCTTGGGTCCAGTGTGTGTGCCAGCTGTCAATCCATTGATTTATGCAAGGATTTACACTTCGCTCAGACAGCTTGCCAACCATGCCTGATTGGGGTATTGTATCAAATGCCTATGCCAGGTCAAGATACACAGTATGCATTGTTTTATCCTTATCCATTGACTCGGTGACCCTCTCAAAGAAGTTTACCAGGTTAAGTAGGCATGACTTTCTCTTAACACTTTAACACCTATGTGATGTGGAATGTCACACCTCTTGCTGCCTGCACATACCCTTACATTCCAAAGCATTTTCTCAGAAATCAAGTTAAAAAGCATAATACAAAGAAATGTAAATATTTTATGAACAATACAAGCTACTAGAATGGTACAAAAAAATGTCAGTAAAAGTGTTCTTTGCATTGATAATAGTCAGTACAGTCACAGTCGTTATACAAGTGCTATAATATATTAGTATGTATACAAACCAAAAATGGTATTTTTCTCTAATGTTTCACAAATTGTCACATCTTAGAAACTATACAACGTGAATGCATTTTGTCAACATACTTTAGCCAGACATAAGCTTTTACATAACAGCAAAGCATTCCTTTCTTTGTGCATGCTTACTAAGATGTCTACAGAAATATGAAGAATTAGGATTATTTGTATAATTAACAATACAGACAACCACAAATACCTCTCAAGATGTGCAATGTAGTGTGCAAATATGAATCACAGTTTTCTTCAACAACATCTAAGGTTTCATCACCTGATGTCATGTAATAGTTTGTAAGTCACCCAATTTTACAAATACTAAGTAAATTTGGAAATATTTCATATTTCCATAACTAGTAGTAAATAACTACAAATATCTCCAGTACAGTATACTGTAATAGCACATCGGCAATGTACTTTTATTTCCTCCATCAGGGCATTTCACGCTGTGCCTCTCAATAACATGTAGGTCTCAAATTTATGAAAATATAACTGCAAATATGAAAATATGAATAAAGGGAAATCAGTGGTTAATCTCTCCACTGCTGAACATCTGAAAATAACAATCGTAGTATCATTTTGTTAAATACACCTTGTACTTTCTAATAATTGGTGACTCACTGTGCTAAGGAAGACAGACCAAAAAATATCTGGAAGCATAAGGAGCTATGGGTGTCAACTGGAAGAATACAGAAAATGCATTTTAAGCTTGAATTAATTAACAAAGCCAAATTGAGATGAATCCAGGTTCTATAGATTGCCAGTGTCCTTATTTATCATTTCCATGATAATTTGTTCCATGGCTTTGCATATTAGGCTTGTTAGACTGAGGAGTTGATGGTCTGCCCTTCTGGAGGGGAATGAGTGTTGCGGTCTTCTATTCACTTGGAATGTAGCCTGTTTCAAGGCAGCAGTTGATGAGTGCCTCAAGTGGTCCTGAGGGGCCATGTTTTTGACTGTTCAGGTGGAAACCAGGGATGTTATTGGGATCCATGTGTTCTTGGCTTTAGTGACTGCTTCCAGCATCTAGTCCCTGATGATAACTTGTGGAGTATGTTGGAGGGGATTTCACCTAGTGGAGCTGGGGGGAATAGGAGAGTACAGTTTGAGATGAATATATCAGCCATTTTAGGCTTTGAATTCTTTATTAAGGTATCTCTGTGGGCATACTAGTTGTTGCAAGTGTCTGGACAAATACATGATAAGGGAGTTTTTATAGTCAATTATTGGCCTAATGAGGGCTAAGTAAAGGGGGACAATGACATCCCTAGATCTAGACACAATCCCTTTGTTTATAAACAATATAGAAGGATTTTTCTTACAACAATGGACACATGTTGGTCAAACGTTAAGTCAGTGTGTGTCCACATAACTTCTCAAATCCTGAACAACTGGGTTGACTCTTAAGGACATATTGTCAGTGTGATAGCTCTTAGGGGAAGATGATTTCACAAAGGCTACAATGATGCATTTTATGGCATTTAGCTTCAGTTCATGATTTTTGACACCACTTATTTATTTGGAACAAACATTCCTGCAAGATGGCTAAGTCATTTGGAGATTCAACAACTGCTCCTAGCTTGCAGTCATCTACAAACTTAGTCATCCAGGACCCTTTTTTATTAGATTTTAATTCAGAAAGTAGATGATAAACAGGAGAAATTTCAGCAAAGAGCCTTTGGGGGCTCCTCTGGAGACTGGTCTCTTTGTGGGGGTAATTTCCCAATTTTTATTTCCTGCATCCTATCTGTGAGCCAGCTGGCAATCCAGTGGGTGACATAGGAGTTTTTTTTATCAGTTTATTTAGCTTTTCTTCTATGCCTGAGTGAGAGTATGTGTCAAAGGCTTTGGCCAGGTCAAGGTATGCTGTGCATACCATTTTGACTCCATCCAATGCTTTGGTGACCTATTCAAAAAAATCCACCAAGGTGAATAAACATGACCTACCCTTGATGAAGACAAACTAAGATATTCCAGTGCTTGAAGGCTCCTTATGTTCTGATTGATTAGTTCCCTGATAATTCTTTCCACGGCTTTGTACATGAGGCTTGTCAGACTTATAGGTCTGTAATTGCCTGGATCTGTGGAAGGTCCTCCCCTTGTGCAGGGGAATGACTGTAGCTGTTCTCCATTTGCTTATACAAAACCTGTATGGAGGCTGAGACTAAACAGTGTTGTTAGGGGTGTGGCTGAGACTGAACTGTATTGTTAGGGGTGTGGCTAATTCATACTTACTGGTATTTAAGATGCATCCAGGGATATTGTCAAGCAGGATGCATCGACGCAGCATTTTTAGCATTTGATAGCACTTTTTGGACTTGCTCTTGTGTGATAGCTGGAGGCGAACCAGTTTCAGGTATCCCTTAAGGGACAGACAGAAGTGGGAGAGGGGTAAAGTTAGATCAAAATTTATCGGCCAGTAGGTTCACTATATCTTTATTTTAAGTATAGGGAGCATCATTCACAATTAGTTCAGTGCACTGCTGCATTGTGCTTTTGAGGCTATGAACATAAGTAAAAATGTCTTGTGATTTTCTTCAACTTGGTTAGCTATTTCAGTCTCAAACTTGGCTTTGGTAGATTTTATTAAGCTTCCGAGTTGCTTGTTTATTTTAGTGACAAAGGTTTCAGTATTCTGGAAATTACTCTTCTTACTTTTTCATGTGGATTTATTTCTGGGGTTTACTCCGCACTTGTTTCTATGTGGTACAGCTGCATCTATGCACCAGTTTAAATGCTGGTATAAGGTGGTGGTGATGTATGTTTCTTTGTATTCAGTGAAGTTAAGTAGGTTTGGTGGGGATTTGAAGCTTGCCAATGTATCATTTGGGAGTTGGTAGTTTGTCTTAAAGAAATCTGTTAAGGTACCTTTCATTACCACACAGCCAGAGGTCATATACCATGCAGTGTATATGTCACATTATATTGGACATGCATTGTCCAAAAGATTCCCATGCACTTTCCACTTTCACCTAGCCTGGCAACTAAATGCACTCAGCTGCATATATCACCTCCACTGTATTGTCTGCCTTTGGGTTACCACATTGACATTGTTTGACTATAAGTCTTCATAGTTAACACTGTCCATATCCACATGGCCAGTCTTTATCCTTCTCCCATATGATATACCCAGGGAGGCACACACACACACACACACACACACACACACACACACACACACACACACACAAGCACATATATACACACACACACTCACACTCTTACTCTCACACTCACACTCTCACACTCACAATCACACATGCTCACACAGACACACACATATACACACACACACACACACACACACACACACACACACACACACACACACACACACACACACACACACACACACACACACACACACACACACACACAGACACACCTTTCACAATCTTTTATGGCCAGTAGCACTCTTCTGGTGTTACCCATGTACTCATACCCTCTGATAGGAGCATGTGACATGCTATACCGATTCGGAATTATGGCTGCTGGCATAATAGCATAAGCAGCAGCTATTTAATTCACCTGTAGGTACCTGTAAGGCTGATAAATCGATGTAGACCAGATGCCAATCTTTGTTTTTTGATTTCTTTATGTCTTTCTTTCTCTTTCTTTCTTTTTCTTTCTTTCTTTCTTTTGTCTACCCTTTTATGTTTTGTTTGATGCTTCTTTTTTGTTTATATCTCTCAAGTTATTAAAATAGACATCATAACATCCTGCTAATCAATGGTAAAAGCCTAAGCAAGAAACTCTACTCCCTGCAAGTCCTCTCTCCCCGGAAGACGTTGACGTCTGTGTAATGACTGAGACATGATTTAAAATAGCACAGACCACTCCTGTCTTGCAAGACTATAATGCCTTCCACATATTTAGACTAACTACTAAGCAGGAGGGGAAAAATTGTAGAGGTGTCTCAATCTACATCCAGAACAGACTCACATCAAGGCTGGTAAATCAGCATGTTGCACTAGAGCTTCGTCTTGTCCAAATAATCATCAGAAAGGTCCCGTACCATATGTTATCTAGCTACAGAACTCCCTCTATGACACATGAAAGCCACAACACCTATCTACAGGAATTATAATCACTCGGTATTTAACCAAGTTCCATTTTTCTTTGTGATTGTAACTATCCAACAATAGACTGGGAAACATACACCACCACTAGTGCACAAGTTAAGAGATTCCTGGATTTTGTCAGTACCAACACTATTGAACAAATAGAGGAAATAACATCTTGGATCTTATTCTTACTAATATGCAAGCATCTTGCACAATCTCTTGGGTATCTTCATTACTTGTTAGGCCTGAGCATAAAGCAGTCATCTTCAAAATAAAAATAAAATATAAATGAGAGATCCCTTCCACTAAAGGTTCTTAGGTAAGTACTAAGCTAGCTGTCCTTACAGGCCATTTTAAGCCTAGCTAATTTCCCTCCAATGGTGAGAATCAAACCCTATAGCTTACGTCTGTGAGATAAACACCTTAACCATTATGCCAATGCTCAAGCCGCCTCTGATATAGGAACTGTTTTTTCTTGCTCCAGACATGAAAAGCATTAAGAAGAAATACATGCATCATGAATTATGTGGGAGACAAAGACCCTTTTAACCATATTGAAAATAACAGTGCAATGACCTGTCCTGCATACTTAATGTACATTACGAGCATTTTTAAAGATCTTGTGCAAAGGTTTTTCTCTTTCATTTCTTTTTGCTGTAAGCATGCTCTCACCATGTGAAGTGGGCTATCTGATTCTAAAACATGCAGTTCTATTTTAGCTACTTCAGTGGAACTATATTAAGTTTAACAAAGTTGCTTGTATTTTCTATATGCTGAACCGATGCCCAATTTCTTCCTGAATCTGTGTCATCTGGGCCAGCCTTTTCATAATGTAACAGTGGGTATGCACGTTTTCTGTTCTCTGCAGCAGACTTCATTACAAAGTGAATAGGATATTCAGTACAGTCACTGAAACAAATCAATAAATAAAGGATATCTGCACTAAACTATTAAATCTGAAAACCTTTTCCACCACTAGCAGCCAAACTCCATGAAAAAAAATATTCTTGTAACTTAAGGCTCTATTGACAAGGAGCTCCCACTGTCACAACTCCTGGAGTTAACCCCCACTGTACTCAGCATACATTTTATCTATCATTTCCTCACCTTATCAATCTCTCTAAACACAACTAAAAGAAAGTAGTCATTGCTCAAAATTCAGAGGAGAACTTACAACATGCTTGATGAAACCATCCCAGTGTACCTACTTCTCCAGTAGTCATGGCATGTAACCTCTGTGATAGTCATTTTTCAGCCTGACCTTGCCTTATTCCTCTCTGCTTTCCTACTGACTTGTGGATTATATTTTACATAATGTAAATACTAGAACATTCTCACTGAATCTTAGATGTATGCTGTTATACTTATCCTATGTTATATAAGCTTCAAACTTCTTTTCTTATTCTCTATACTTATCCTAATAACTTTCAACATTTTTAGATCAACTATGAAAATATGGTAATTTGCCGATCAGGTCACTCTCTTACCAACATTCAGTGCCAACTTCAGTCAGACTTACATGAGCTCCCCAATGGCTAATAAACCATAAACTACATCTCAACCCCACTAAGGATAAAGTTATGCTTTTTTTGAAGTCCACAGAAATTTTACCAAGCACCTTACTCTATCTTTGATCTATGCAAACATTCTATAGAGACAGCCTCCACCTTCAAATACCTAGAACCATGGCTTAATGATCAGTCAGTAAAATTCCATTTCCGTGTAGACAAAATTAAAGAGAAAATAAAGTCCATCTTTTTCTGGGCCAGAAAGATCTCCTCTTTTCTATCCCAACCATCCAGAAAAGCCATTGGCAAAGGATTTCTCCTTTATAAACTTGAATATGGGGTCCCATATTTTGCTTCTCTCTCCAAGAAAAAACATTAGCATATTCCCGGCGACCTCTAAAAGCATCTGCCAATTCATTAAAAACGTACCTCTCTGTGAGCATCACCGTATCACCCTAGAAAAAGCCAAATGGCTACTCACAAAACAAAGTTCTAACCTATTTTTAAGATCTCACCTCTAGAAACTACTCCATCTCACACATTTAGTCCCCTTGCAGCTAGATTTCATCACAAAAAACTTCTCATGCAACCTGAGACACTACTTACAAGCCATGCCAACTCTAATTATCCCTAAAACCAAACTCCACAGCACTGCACATGCTTTTACCCCTCAGGCAACTAATCCCTAGCAAGCTCCCCCTGTTGACATTAAGGAAATCAACATTTATTCCATATTCAGACTTTAACTTAAAAAGCACTTCTTTATCCACGTCAAATGCTTCTGCTTCAACACAGGACATGTCACCTAACCTGTCTCCTTTCTGAGTCTCTGCTCCTCTCTCAAGATTCACTGAAGATTGACCCACACTAGAAACTATGTATATATTATTTGTTACATTCTGCTTGATTGTACATTGCAGTGTGCGTGCTCACTGGAATATATATACACATTTTTTATATGTAGTTAGTTTGAACTATTCTGTTATTGCTTGTATTTCTGTATTTTTTTGTTTGTGAAATGCTTTGTATTTCACATTGGCTGAGCCTGAAACTGGCCAATGTTGATCGGTGCACTACCTCAAAAAGCAAAAATAAACAAATAAATAAATGAATGAATTAATAAATAAATAAGGGCCTATATTATATCACTGAATGTTTAAAAAAGTGAACAATGAATAATCAATCCCATGAAAGTGAAAGCTTACAGTCTCAAAAGCTCAGACCAGCAATTTTTTTCCAAGGGACAAAAATCACTGTTCCAAAAAAAAAAAAAAAACAGAAGGGGGCTTTACCCTCCACACCCCTCTACTTAAATATACCAACTCCGAGATTGCACTACATGTGCAGAAAATGGCAAAGTAATGTAAGCAGCCAAGCAAATTCTTTCCCTGGGAAAAAATTTGCTTAAAAGCCGCTTCGCTATTTTGCCTTTTCATTGTTTTAAGTTCGACCAAGATGCATTTGATATAATGCATCTTCGGTCATCTAATAGGAACCCATAAATAATCACGGTGCTCCATGCTCTACAATAAATTCTTAGTTAAGTGTATTGCACTTGGCATGTAATGTAAAAACACACATCACACTGTAGTTATCAGTTGTCTACTATGGAATGATGACTTTATTGCAACTTCATCTTCACAGATGCACAAATTATTCTAAATGTTTTCTTTCTATCTCTAATCATTTGACAGTATAACATACAAACTCCTTGTGCAGTAAGGCTGTGTAGTTTTCTCACTAAAAGTGATCAATCCATTGGTAGACAACTGTTTATTACACCACCAATACACCTTACTAAGAAACGTATCCTGTTCCATCTTACTTTTATTACTTTCCACTTGAATATAACTATGTTTACTTTTTATTTATTATCTGGCTGGTTAATTGATTGCATTGCATTCTGGTTACTTTGGAATAAAGCCTGTTGCAGGCTACAGAAGACATGTCTACCTGCTACAAACTGTTTCTCCTGTCTGTTGCATCATCAGAAGGTGCGGTTGGATGACACAGAATCAGGAAGTAATTGGGCAGTTGCTCAGCATGCAGTTAACAGAAACACAAGTTTATTAAACTAAATAAATATAGGTCCACTGAATTAACTGTAGTAAAACTTTACCTTTTAGAATCAGAAAGCCTACTTTACATGATGAGGATATAATTATACCAAAAAGAAATGGTAAAAGAACATTACGTGTGATCTTTAACCATATGGAAAATAAAAGTACAATGACTTGTCTGTCTTACTCTGCATTTAAAGATCACTTTCTCTGACCACTTCTTCCAATTGGCTTAGACCAAGATGGCACCTCTTCTAGTCAGTATAGTGCTGCCAACACTATTCACCACAGTGATAGATGCCAGTAACAGCAGTCAACTCCCTAGCAAGGCTGTGCTAGACATCCATTTTATACTGGAGACCCTCATTAGAGTTCATCAACCCACATTCCTGATGGTTTCTGTACATCAGGTATAAAATATTTTGCTCTTTTTCCACAGGCAGAGAATTTATTGCAATGTGGTTGGAGTCACTGGCTCCCAGTATCTCAGGAAAACTGGCTATGTCATAAAAAAGTCACATGTTTTTGTTTCTTTCCCCAGTGGTGTGTGGGAACACTGTTTTTGCATCAAGGATCTGGGTAATATCCTTGAAGCAGACACATAGAATATACACGCAGTACCCTACATTGGTGGTTAGAAAGTCCAAAGCTATATACACCTTACCGTTCACAAGGATGGGTACTCCATTTGTACTAAGAGCATGCATAGGAGGGTGACACATCTCATCCATCTCTTACATGATGTGTCTATCAAAACCGCAGTGGTCTGATATTTCTGTGTCATGGACAGAATGGTATTTTGGGCATGGACAGATGACTCCATAACAGTACAGACAGCAGTGCATACATCCGTGGCTACTGGCTATGCAAACAGCCTCTTGCATATGCATTGTGATTGGGCTACATGCATCTGGGAATTATCCACTACCTGTTCATAGTCACTTAACACACACATTCATTGAATTTATGAATCCCAGACTGCTTTTCTAGGCAACACAACCTCAAAAATATTCACAATGGTAAGCATTTTAGAGACACCTCCCTACAGCTAAAAGTCTCATATATGTACACAGTAACTCTCTCAACTGCTTGAATACTCATATATATATATATATATATATATATATATATATATATGGCAATGCTCCCAACTGCTGGCAGACTCACATATATACATGGTAATGCTCCCAACTGCTTGAAGACTCGTATATATGTACACAGTAATGCTCTCAGCTGCTTGAAGACTCATATATGCACACATTAATTTTCCCAACAACTGAAAGATTCATATATGTACACAGTAAATCTTCCAACTGCTTGAACTCAAATATGTAGACAGTAATTCTCCCAACTGCTTGAAGGCTCATATATGTACACAATTGTTGTGTCTTTTGGCTTTTCCCAGTTAGGGGTCGCCACAGCAGAACTCCAGTCCACTAATGATTGGCAGTAGATTTTTACGTGCCAAGTTGCCGGCCCTGACGCACAACCTTCAATGAAGGCACGCCCATTCATGCATGTCTACACACAGAAGATACTCTAGCTGAGAATCGAACAGGACAACATCTTACTGTGAGGCGTATATGTACACAGTAATGCTCCCAATTGCTTGAAGACTCATATTTGTACACAGTAATGCTCCCAACTGCTTGAAGGCTCGTATATGTACACAGTATTTCTCCCAACTGCTTGAAGACTCATATATGCACACAGTAATTCTCCCAACCACTGAAAGACTCATATATGTACACAGCAATTCTCCCAACTTCTTGAAGACTTGTGCATGTACACAGTAACACTCCCAACCACTGAAAGACTCATATATGTACACAGTAATGCTCCCAACTACTGAAAGACTCATATATGTACACAGTAATTCTCCCAACTGCTTGTAGACTCATATATGTACACAGCAATTCTCCCAACCACTGAAAGCCTCATATATGTACATAGTAATTCTCCCAACAGCTTGAAGACTCATATATGTACACAGTAATTTCCCCAAACACTGAAAGTCTCATATATGTACACAGTAATTCTCCCAACCACTGAAAGACTCATATATGTACACAGTAATTCTCCCTACCACTGAAAGACTCATATATGTACACAGTAATTCTCCCAACTGCTTGAAGACTCATATATGTACACAGTAATTCTCCCAACTGCTTGAAGACTCATATATGTACACAGTAATTCTCCCAACTGCTTGAAGACTGATATATGCACACAGTAATTCTCCCAACTGCTGGAAGACTCATATATATACATGGCAATGCTCCCAACTGCTGGAAGACTCACATATATACATGGTAATGCTCCTAACTGCTGGAAGACTCACATATATACATGGTAATGCTCCCAACTGCTGGAAGATTCACATATATGTATGGTAATACTCCCAACTGCCGGAAGACTCACATATACAAACACAAGGTGCAGGGTTTGAGTCTCACAAGGGATAATTGGCTAGGCTTAAAGTGGCTCACAAGGGCAGTTAGCTTAGTACTAAACTATGAACCTATGAACCTATATATACTTGGTAATTCTCCCAACTGCTGGAAGACTCACATATATACATAGTAATGCTCCCAACTGCTGGAAGACTTACATATATACACGGTATTGATCCCAACTGCTGGGAAGACTCAAATATATACACGCTAATGCTCCCAACTGCTGGAAGACTCACATATATACATGGCAATGCTCCCAGCTTCTGGAAGACTCACATATATACATAGTAATGCTCCCAACTGCTGGAAGACTCACATATATACATGGTAATGCTCCCAACTGCTGGATGACTCATATATGTACATGGTAATGCTCCCAACTGCTGGAAGACTCACATATATACATGGCAATGCTCCCAACTGCTGGAAAACTCACATATATACATGGTAATGCTCCCAACTGCTGGAAGACTCACATATACATGGCAATGCTCCCAACTGCTGGAAGACTCACATATATACATGGTAATGCTCCCAACCTATCATCATTCTTCTTATATTAGTTTAGCTGATGTTAGGTTTGCTGCCATTACCTAATGAGATTTATATGGTAGTTTTTATTATAGTGCTACTGTGGTCAGTCTTAGGCATTTAAGTGTTTTGTGACAGCAGAGTTATTCTCATGTAATTCCTCTTGTTAAAATATAACTGTACTATGCAACATTATTTCTTCATTTTATAAATATCATAGTCTCTACTTTGAACGTAATCTACTGATGTACCGTATTCTACTTAATCGTTAAATTTATGTTTTTGAGATTTTTTTGCTTCCCCTGAAAATGTGTTTGTAACAGCTGATCCCAATCTATATTTATGAATATGTATGGATGATGTTACATCGACTGGCCAAAATATCAATGGGCATAATCTGAGCACATTAAAGTCAACAATAAAACATTAATAGATGACTGTATATGCCCCAAGGATTATCCATGGAGCAAACAAATTAAACATTTTTTTTGCAGTGGGTAAGCCTTTCCTGTGCCTCCATACACCCCTAGGTACTTATTTATTCCAGCTCTGAGATTAGACATTCCCCATGGAAAGGGCATATTCCCCAACTCCAGGGACTGTTGATCTTGCACACATCTCATCCATCTGCTTTATTGACCAAAGCATTTTGACAAAACAAATATCAACATTTAGTATGTTTGATATTTCGAACATATCCTACATACAAACACATAGACATACATATATATATATATATATATATATATATATATATATATATATATATATATATATATATATATGTGTGTGTATGTATATATGTATGCATATACACCTATATCTATCTTTATCTCTGTATCTACCTATCTGTCTATCTATCTATCTATCTATCTATCTATCTATCTATATGTGTGATTGTGTGTGAGGAATGCATGGAATTAAGCTGAGAGAAATAAATGAAATATCTAATGCTGTCAATTTTAGGAATGGGTTTCATAATAATTTGTGCAGACACAAGTCATGGACCACGTTCTCTAAACACAGTACTAGATATTTAATTTAGTACACCAAGACACTGATATATTTGTGTATCCCATTTAGACATTTTCTAATCCAATTTCTGTGCATTGCAGTGGATGCAGTTTTGTGTTTTTTGGTGCAGGTATACAACTGAACTGCAGCAGTGTTCTTTATTATTTTTGTAATATTTTTTGTAATGTTAACAATGTATTAATATCAGGTTATTTTAAGTCAAGTTTCATTTATAGAACAGTGTTTTTCTGAAGTAGGATTACATAATATTGCATGATAATGTATACTTATCACTGTTTAATGTGAATTTTGGAGTAATTGCAATATTTTTGTATTATTGTTTATTATGTTTGTTTCTAATGTGCTTTTACAGATGGCTTTCCTGCATTCTGAATGACTGCTGTTTTTCATTATTAAACATTATTGTTCTTAGTTTTACTTGGTATTTACAATTTTCCTGTCATGTTTTTTATGTTTGAAGTTCGATTTATGTGAGTTGCCTGGTTAGTAGCAACTTTGCATTGAATTGCAAACAGTCTGCATGTAAACTGAAGAAAATGTCTCCAGTGTGTTATTACCTGTTACGCAGCACAGATTCCTTGCATAGAAGTACAAAACAGCGCTTATAAAAAAATAAAATAGTCTTTGTGAATAGTACACAATGGATAAATAAAACTGACAACAACAAGCAAAGAATGTGGAAGAATACTTAACGGGGGTCTAAAACTTAGAAGGTGATATAAGAAAGCAGTGAGTGAGGCTTGAGGCTTTGGCAAGTCAAAACAAGTAGAGTAATAAAACAGTACTACAGTAGAACCACTATATGCAGTAGAGCGACGTAAAATTGGGTGCATTTGTCGTAAATAGCATTGTGGGCCAGTTTCAAATATTGAACTTGTAAAGTCCAATATGGACTAGTATTACATGTTGTTAAAAAAAGCAATTCGTTAAACCATTTACCTACTTTTCTCCTCAAATGTCTCATTACTTTAGAAAGCACTCATTGTTAGAGTCATTTAAGATGATGTCTTATCCCCTTCCTACTCTTCCAGTGTCTTACTCAAATTTGTTGAAAACAGACCTTCTCTGTTGCTGAATAAAAACAAGGGGAAATGAAAAATGTTACTGAATTCCTGAGGAAAAAAATGGATAAGCTTCTGGTTCGCATATCACAAGCTACTTACAGGATATAATTTTCACTGAGTGAATGGTTTCATATGGAAGTATGTGCTTTGCACATTCAAAACATCCTATCCAGTTCTTGATTTCCCATCCAAAAATTGTATGCACAAGGGTATGACCTAGACAAGGAGAAGGCAGAAAAAGACATCCACAACATTCCTGAAAGTAACACAAGAAACAATTACTATATTTTCTGGCATACTACTTTATGTTTAGAGAAATGAAAATATAATTCAAGATGTGTGGATAGCAAAAACAATCTAAGAATAAAATATATATCCATTCATAATAATTTTGTGTATAGAGTAAGGCAACACAGAAAGGTACCCCATTAGACTGCTGACATATGCTACACGTATGGGCTAAAAACATCAACAAAACTTTCCATGTACAACAAGCAATTAAAGGCCTAAATCAAACCAATATGTTATCACTGTAGTTTATGATGCTAGCAGAAACTTACAATGAAAAAAATTACCCTTTGGAAATTGATAGCCAGTGTTCATCATCAGTGACAGACCTAAATCTTTTGTTTTAAGAGCAGCCCTTACAAATGTTAACAATGACATTGAGTAGTAATTCAGTTTCTTCCCCTCTTTCTGCATTGATTGTATGCTAATAATGTATAGAATACAAATTGTGTATACATTCAAAGTAGGTAATCTCAAGCTTCTGAGCACTTCTGAAAAATCCATGCAAATATTCCTCAGTATAATCAAATAACTAACTCATATTTAGGTAAACCATATATGTCAATATGAACTGTAGACAGCATCAGGCCATTTACTGTTACTGTTTATGGAGAAATAGATTTAATTATATGCTGGTAAATGTACATAAATAAGCTGGAATTGCAAGCAATAATTTTTGTTTAAGTATGCTGTAATTGTGTTTGGTAACCCTGGATTTTATATACTGCTTCAAAGCAACTGTAAAAGTGTTTCAGCAGTATATAAAAGTCTTTATCATGCACTTTAGGAAAACACAGCCAGTGAGTGACAGGTGAACTAGAAACCAATCGTATCCTACATTAGAAAATGGACGACCTGTACAGCGCCACCCTGATTGCAGAATAAACGTTCTTAAGCAGGGTATTAATGTACAGGTAATGCCTACTGAAAAATAAACCCACTACTTTATGGCAGCATATTAGTTAAAATGCAAATGGCCATCAGTTTTTACACTCGGTAAACAGTGTGTGACAGTGGACCTCGGAACACCCCTGGAGATGCATTGTTTACACAATAATACACATTCTTTGGGGTTTGCTGCTTGCATATCATATATGATGAGCATTCCAGTGTTTTTTTTTTTTTTGTTTAATTAAATAGTTCCACTCAGTAAGGACTGGAATGCCCATATTAGAAAGAAGCTTACTGTGGTGGAAAACTTAGAGAATCCTTAACAAAATTCCAGAATGAGATTTAGGTGAGTGCTAACATAAGAGGAAACTAATGATAAAATAAATGATAGTGAGATCCACATTAGAGACAAAGGTGTTCACATAGGTACTTGAAAGATTATGAGCAGGTGACAGTGGACACAGTGAGAAAACAGTTAATGAAAGAATAAAAACCCAAGCAAGAATACAGAGATGAGCCAAAACTGAATGAGAATGGTAAACAAAAGGTGGAAGAGGAAAGAGAAATCAGGCAGACTTTCAGAATATTCTGTTTATGCCAACATGCAATACAGGAAAGGGGTAGAGGAAGTTAATGGAGATAAAGAAGAAAAAGCAAAGAACTCTAAACTTGGACATCACCAAAGAAGAGATAGTGAACAGTTTACCAGTTGGAAGGTAAGCAGACACACAGATGGCTACCCAGTGGGGCAATAAAAAATGGGGGAAGGAAATTTGGCAACTACTAGGTGATGAATTTAGAAGATGAAAAGTGAAAGGGGCAGCTTTCAGTTTAACGGAAAGGGCAGAGGTGGTTCTAAGAAAGGTGGCAAGCTCAAATGAGGCCGAAAGACACAAGCCATTCTCAACAACAAATGCAGATATAATGATCCTTGGTAAAGTGTTATTGGGGTCTGGATGACATACTGACAAAGGGTGTTCAGGAAGGACAAAACAGATTTTTTAGAAACAGAGGGCCAGAAGTAAAGTGATGGGTGTTGAAAGTGTCTATGCAAGGAGAGAAAAAGGAAGAGAGAGGGTAAAGAGAAACCTTTAGCACCACTGAATGCTGTACAATGGAACTTCATATAGGAAGTCCTATAAAGGAAGTGAGCTGGGGAAAAATTCATAAGATGGGACAGGTCAATCTACAACCAAAGGCATACATAATGGGAAAATGTGGGTTACTGGACATTGTGAAAAATAAAAGAGAGAGGAAGAGAAGACATAGATGTAAGCTACCCCCTAGGGACATTCACTCTAGACATCAAGGAACTAGCAACTGACATTAAAAAATGGCTAAGCACACTGAAGGAGGAGGGAAATATAAACTTGCAGACCTTATTTTAGGCAGATGACTCTGTGCAGCTCTCTGACACCATAACATCAGCTCTGGTAGCAGAGCAGAACTAGTGATTTATTGGTCTGAATCATAATTATGAATGAAATGCAAAAAGATGAAAATCAGACAGAAGGAAAGGAAGGAAAAGATGGAAATTCAGGAAAGGAAGTGGCCAGATACCTTCATCTCCCCTCCAGTGCCACCTTACTTGTGTGTGTGCCACCTCCATTCTAGTGCCACCTTACTTGTGTGTGTGCCACCTCCATTCCAGTGCCACCTTACTTGTGTGTGTGCCACCTCCATTCTAGTGCCACCTTACTTGTGTGTGTGCCACCTCCATTCTAGTGCCACCTTACTTGTGTGTGCCACCTCCATTCCAGTGCCACCGTACTTGTGTGTGTGCCACCTCCCCTCCAGTACCACCGTACTTGTGTGTGCCACCTCCATTCCAGTGCCACCGTACTTGTGTGTGTGCCACCTCCCCTCCAGTACCACTGTACTTGTGTGTGCCACCTCCCCTCCAGTGCCACATTATTTGCGTGTGTGCCACCTCCCTTCCAGTGCCACCTTACTTGTGTGTGCTAGTCCTAGCCCTGATGATGCTCTAAAGTCAACCTATCACATTATCTTATGAAAAACACTTTTCTTAACAGTACCAATTCGCAACATGTACACACACAGATTTTACATAAACACATGAGCACAGCACTTCATTTACTTACACACATAGTGCTTACTCTAACCCTAACCCACAAATGCTCACACACACACTCATATCCCCTAATGCTGAAATGTTTGCTAAATCTAAATGTTCTGGGTTTAGAAAAAAAAACAGTAACCTTCCAGTGGGCAAATTTATATAACATAGAAAGCTGATAATTACAGCACTCAAACAAAACTGTGCATAATCAGAAACACTTCATTTAACTTTGTCAATAAAAGTCAATTTGCCAAAGCTGACTGCAACTGTTGGCAGTAGCAAACTCCAGTTTTTCACATACTAGAACAGTGAATCTAGACAAACAAAGCCGTTTATTATACACTTTTGTTTTGCTTTGTGGTCCTTGGAGAAGATGCAGAATGTGAGCCTCCTTTTCCCTTTTTTCCAAGTTTATTCAACTTTCTATGTGGTATATATAGACTGAATGTGAGAGATGGCCTCACACTGGGGAGGTGTAACAAACTGTTCAAAGCACTGTGTGATATTTCTCGTTTTGCTTTTTAATTTTTCAAATGCATAAATAAATTGCAATATACAGTAGATTCAATTAGCAGTGACTGCAAAAGAAACAGTAATTCCAAATGTTATTAATTTTCTGGCCTCTATGACAAAGCATGTATAGTTTTAAAGGTAAATATTTAGGCCCTTGTTTTCCTTGAGCACATTAATTGCTAAACCCTTGTAGGTGTCCTGAAAAGCAGATGAACTGTCTCCAAGTTTCATAAGCAGCATCTTTCCTGAGGATATATTAAATGTAATTAATTTATCTTTTTATGTTAAACTAAAAAGACTCTAGATGAACAACTGGCTTAAATTAATGCTTTATATACATTCTGGACAATTTCATCAAATGCATTTAATATTGCTTTGCAAACAGAAAAGAGACTATAAGAAAATTTATCCCATGCAGGTAATGTGCTGCAACTAGAGAATCTCATAATCAGCTTGGTGTTACATGATTTGGCATGGTATGGTGAGTGAATAGTGTTTTCTCTCATCTCCTTTGTAATCACTCTTGACAGAAACTGTCTTACTGTGGTAAGCATCTGATTGGGCCCTAAGGCATTAATGAAAGAGGGCATTACTATAGATTGGCTGAAAGATAAAATGTTTTTTTGTTTAACTTGACACTGCCAGTGAAGGTTCTGTAATCTTAGAACATGAAGAAATGGTACTGGGTAAACCAGGATAAATCTGGATTCGGTTTTTAGATTATTTCTCTGTGTATTTAATTTAGATTCTCCTTTGTTTTTAGGTCTCCAATGCAAATTACTTGAATAATGTATAAAATAAAAACATACAGCATGTGGACAAGGCCTCGTCTGAATGAATTGTGGTAACATAAAGTAATACCTGCACATCAAAGAAGCACAAAAAAACTAGGAGTAATACTAACATTTGGAATGTGACTGAAATAAATATCTTTATGCCCTGAAATATATTTTAAGGGTGAGATTGAGACCGCTCAAATAAGAAAAAGTTTGAATGTTATTATTAAAATAAATGTTTTTGCTTAGTTGTTTTACTTTTAGTATAACTTTCATTTTCTAGCTTATGTTTTTTCTCAGTTAAAATATTAAAGATACTAACAATGACAATGAGTACAAAGGTATTATCACTTGCATCGCTGAGAATTCATTTTTAAATATTGTTTGCCCTACTGCCAGTCAACAACCAGCCCTTTGACAAATTGCTATCACCTTTCAGATTGTCAGTCTCAGGAGACCATCACCACCCAGCCATCGGGATGTTTTGTTGTATAGCTTCCTAACCATATCCTAAGTGGTTAAATATGCAGTCCTAAATGTGACGTTGTACAATGCCTCCTGCTGAGAGTGGAAACCTTCTTTCACAGGCTATACGAAAGCTACCTTATATGCGGCTTGGTAGGTATAAAGTGCACATTCTATTATCACATTTCAAATACTTTACCTGCAGTAGGTGTCCTCATTGTAGTGAATCAGAATGCAGGTCTCTCTAACGGGATGGATGAGTCAGGTGAGGATCATCCAGCACCTGAGCTGCAAACTGATTTCAGCTCTCCTGGGTCATAGTCAGGGTTTTAGATTTCTATGCCAAAAAGCCAGGATAAACAGGCAATATTTAATTTTAATGTCTCAGTGAGACTAAGCCAAAGACTAGAGTATAATAAAATGAAATAGCCATTGCTAAATGAACCAGAATATGTTAATGAAATACTGGCTGTGTGACTTTCAGTTTAGCTCTAAGGCGTTAAGGGATCGAATATCTGAAGTCCAAAAGATAGCCTATCCAATGAATCAGTCAAAAAGTATAGGTTTCATGGATTGATTCACCTCAAAAAATCTAGATCCGTCAGAGCCACAAGGGCGGGAGACTTAAACTTCGACACGGCTATTAATAGGACGTGCTGGAGGGATAGATTCATCACCCAAAGACTCCCTATGCTGTGGAATAAAATCCCGGTATATGTGAGGCAGAGCACCTCGCTGGCCTTGTTCAAGAGAAATCTTGACCAATGGATGGGAGATCGCAGATATACCCCAGGGATTACCTCAGTGTCACTGCTCGACAGAGGCACAGCAAAATAATGGGTATAGTTCCCCATACTAAAGGGGTGGCGTAAGCCCCAAAACTATGGGCTAGTCTTGTAAATGCCCTCGGGCAGATAGCCTAGTATGAACCTATGAACCTATGAACCTATTGTAAACTTCTTTTATTTGGAAAATGTCACTGTATTAAAATATTTTTCACCATAAAAGGGCAATAATAGAATATGACTGACCCAAGTCCTTGCTGTCTACAGAAGAAGAGGAAACAAGTTTTATGCTATGCCCACTTTCACAGTAATCCATTATTGCCTTCTACATTGCATAGATTAAATTACTTTGAATAGTCTGGGAGAATACCTGTACCATTTACAATGCTAAATTTGCTATCCTCATATTTTATAACTACAAAGTTCATGGAGTAAAATTATGTTGGAATTCTTATTACATATACAGTGTGTAGTATTCAGAACTTTTGCCACACACTGTGTGTGTGAAAATATATATATATATATATATATATATATATATATATATATATATGGATCACCTTTATATCCTCGACACACTAATCACCAACACCAAAAGACCGACAACAAAAAATACCGACAACGCAAAACACCGAAAACCATTACACCAACACACTACACGTAAACAACACAGTACACTACATAACATATCCACTATCCCTAACCCAAACCCTAACCCTAAGGTCTGACACTACCGCACACTTACCCTACCTGCACCCTAACCCTAACTCACTTACCCACCCCTAACCCCAAGATCCGACACTACTGCACACTCACCCTACCTGCACCCTAACCCTAACTCACTTACCCACCCCTAACCCCAAGGTCCGACACGACACTCACCCTACCTGCACCCTAACCCTAACTCACTTACCCACCCCTAACCCCAAGGTCCGACACTACCGCACACTCACCCTTCCCTGCACCCTAACCCTAACTCACTTAACCCACCCCTAAACCCACAGTCCTCACTATCACACTTACCTGTCCGCTCCCTAACACTAAATCCCTCACCGATCGCACACTTACCAAGTCCGTCGGGTTCTCACCTTGTCGGTCATCTCGTTGTCAGTGTTTTCGTCCCGGATTCCATGTCGGTTGTCGGGCATCTGAAGGTGACCCATATATATATATATATATATATATATATATATATATATATATATATATGGGTTTACTTTTCTTTATCGAAATTTCACAATCTCAAAATAAAAAAGTAAAACCCCACTTCCGTGAAAGTGCACTAAATCGAAAGTGTTCTTTTGCGAAAGCCAATTCACTGAATCTGAAAAAAATATATAAAAAACTACTGTAAACACTGTTTTTCAAATGGCAGAAGATTCAGAATGTTGATACACAAGTGTTTTAGTTTGCTTGCACAGATCTTGTATACTAACTCCAAGATCACACTACAGTGGGAAAAAGGATATATTTCCTTATCCCCACTGTAACATGCTTCGGTGAATCGTCTTTCGCGAAAGTGCACTTCCAATATAGTGCACTTTCGCTTAAGTGGGTTTGACCTGTTTCTCGATGAACTGTGTTTTCGACAAACAGAAGGAGACCCATATATATGTATATATATATATATATATATATATATATATATATATATATATATATATATATATATATATATATATATATATATATAGATCCATGTCAGATCCACGAAAACACACATAACCAATGATGACCAGGATGAGATCGCCAACACAACACATCCCTGACTTGTAAATAGTACAGGAGATGCCAAAGTAGGAGGCTAGTCTATTTCAGGACTACACTGCTATGCAATTTTTCCATCCATATTACATACTGCAAAGAAGAAATTCATGGAGAGGAATTGCTTTGATTTATTTAAAAGGTTTACAACATCACTGTTATAAGTGTTATGGGAGGCATATGGAGGATAGTGGGGCATGCCTGTATTGACAGAGTTAATCTGGGACTCTCAGATTTTCACAGTCTGCAAGCAATGACAGATGAAATCAGCCCAGTTATGGAGTAATAGCCCTTCATGCTTTATTATCTCAGCGGTCAGTAAGTCCTTAATATTATGACTATGTTAACAGTATAACAAAATTTGTCAGCTGCTGCTGTTCTTCGTAGGCATCTTTCAGAACCTTAAACTAAAGTCAATGCATATCCTCCCCATCTTAATTGTATCCTTTCAGTTAAATAAACCACAACCTGTATGTGTACTAACTGCACACAGCATTCATAATTCAGACCTAATACCTTATTTGCTTAGCAGTAAGTTATTATAATTGCAACTGCACTTTAAGGTGTTTTGACATGCTTTGCTGTACTTTCATAACTTATTACTTGACCGTGACTGGGACATAATTCACATTTTCTCTTAACCAAAATATGTACTTCCCACAGATTGCCTGTTTAGACAGATTAACAAATTACAAATTTCCTTCTTTGGATTTAACTACCCTTGATACATATCTTTTTTATTATGATTTATTGTCCCGTTAAGTATAAGAGCAGTTTCTTGAGCTGTTATCTTCTCCGCTAAATGAATATTGACACTGACTGTAATATAACATTCGGGGAGAATCTTTCCTTTTATGGCAGGTGATAACACACACACACACACACACACACACACACACACACACACACACACACACACACTCATACAATCTCTGTCGCTGAGGTGCACCTGTTGTATTGATCATTCGAGCTGTATACCTTTTTACCACACTGGCATTTTTCAAGTATATTTTATTATCAATAAGGAAAAAAAGATGCGCTTTCCTTTGTAGGTGATATGTAAGTATTGTATTTAAAATCAGGTACTTGATAGCTGCCAATGAAGAGTTTCTGTTAGCTCAAGTGCTCAAGTATCCTATGTTTCTCCAACAAAGGGTATTTTATCATCTTTGTGTTGGAGTGTCTTTGCATTATCTTGAATCTCTGCATTATATACTACTACCAAAACAAGGCTACTCAGTAGAAACACATAATGTAGTTACACTGATGCCATTCTGCTGCGTACTCTTTTTTCATTTTGTACTCAAAGTCTACTCTCCACCATGGTCATCCCTACTGCCTCACCCAGAACAGCCCAAATTCTACAGAGCATAGTCTGGCTGCAACATACTCAGAGTTATACAGCATGCAAATTGGAGCCATGAGAATCAAACCATAGACTATAGCAATAAGCTCATTAACATAACATAGCCTTAATATTATACACTGCTATATATACTTTCAGGAATCCATAGATTAATTCCACCAAATTAATACCTCTGCACATCACTGCAATTAGACTAGTCAGCCACATGGTTTCAAAAACAGTCACATTCAGTAATGTCAAACCACTCATTTGATCTTAATATATTACATCTCTAAGAAGGTGAAAAAGACTGACAAAATTTGGAACATTTTGCCAACACTGGCAAAGAAGTGTAATGGATGGTTACTAACTAATTCTTGATATCTACAAAATATTCTTTTGGTGAGTTAATATTATTTAATATTATTTGCCATACTTATTTGTTTAAAAATGTCTTTAAAATTAAAGTAGGACAGAGCCTTTGAATGTGGAACAACATGAAACATGGAATTTTTATGACTCGGAATAAGGAATATTCCTCTTAATGACATAACATTCAGAGGTATGTTTACATAGTTCAGCACTTGTCTGAAATGTTACTTAATATTTGTTTGCGGAAATACGTGTAGGAAAGTAAGTAGCAGCAAAATCATTTTGAACTTAAATAAAAAAAATAAAAACTTCTTGCTCAAAAACTGGTGGTGAACCCCCTTTGCAGTGTACAGTATTCCATTTACGGTTCTATGACATCGCTATGCTTTTTTTCAGTAATAAAAAAAAAAACATACCAATGTTACAAAACTGTAAATGAGATACTGCAATTTGGGAGGTCCACTCAGTATCCCAGATATGCTGATGTTTTGCACATTATAACACCTGATTAGCATGACCATGTTATGGAATGACTCCATGGAACCTATACAAAACAAATAAATGGATGCCAAAGCTCATTCCAATGTAGACTACAATGCAGTCATGAACACTGTCACAACCACATCCAGCCCATCAGAACACAGTGATACAGCTAAGCACCTGCTAGAAGAAACAGCAGCTGTACTAGACCCATTCATTATCGCAGTACACTAATGGAGTTATGCTAATGTTGTCTGAAACATTGATATAGCACCATAAATAAATCACATTTTGCTATTCTTTCCTTTTGTGCAATTCATTAATAACTTGAAAATTCATTACCCCTTGTAAATTTATGTGATTTGTTGATTAATGGGAAATTGTAATGAACACTTCTGAGTCCCATAGTTTTGACTGCAATGTTTGTTTAAGTTTTAGTCCAGTAAAAAGTCTATGAGCTCTTTACAAGCCATGTGAGAATACATCAGTGAGATGCAAAACTTCAGTGGTGAATTAAGTAAAGAAAGCTCTTGCAACGAAACCAACAAAAAAACTGCTGAAAACAAAAAACAATGCAAAACGGAAACTGGATATATACAACCCCCAATTTTATTATTAACTTCTTTCAAGTCAAGTCAAGTCAAAGTTTATTTATATAGCACCTTACAGACATAAAAATGCCACCAAAGTGCTTTACAAAATAATAATAATCAAAAAACATAAAAAACATATAAAATTAACAATAACTAAAAAGATAAAAAACAAATAACATAAAATAGAAAACAACATTACCAATCATTTCACATCATTAAAGGCCAATTCATAAAAATAAGTTTTAAGATTTAACTTAAAAATTGCCACAGAAGGAGACTGTTGAATATATAATGGAAGCTCATTCCAAAGTTTTGGAGCTGAAACTGAGAAAGCTCTATCACCCCTCATCTTTAGTCGTGCCCGGGGAACCACAAGTAAACACAAATCTTCTGACCGAAGTGCCCGATTGGGAACATAAGAGTGCAGCATGTCTACCAGATATGCTGGCGCCAAACCATTTAGGGCTTTAAAGATCAATAACAAAATTTTAAAACGAATCCTAAAAAAACAGGTAACCAATGTAGTGCCACCAATACAGGCATTACATGATCAAATTTTCGTTTGCCCTCCAAGAATTTCTCAGCAGCATTCTGAACAAGCTGCAAATGGGCTAAAGCACCTTGGCTTACCCCAAATAAAATAGAGTTACAATAGTCAAGCCGTGAGGTTATGAATGCATGTACAACAACTTCAAAATCACTTCTAGATAAAAATGATTTTACCTTAGCCAAATGCCTTAACTGATAAAAAGAAGATGACACTACCCCATTTATATGTCCCCTAAAACAAAGATCTTTATCCATCCTCACTCCCAAATTTACAACCGAATCTTTCAAATACGGGGTTAGTTCACCACAGTCCGCCATAAAAAAGCCAGCATGAAAACTGGGACTAAAAAGTACTGCTTCTGTCTTCCCATCATTCAAACTCAAAAAATTTTCTGCCATCCATACTTTAATTTCACCCAAATAATCTAACACCTTTGAGATAGAACGACCATCAGCCTCATCTAAAGGTAAATACAATTGACAATCATCAGCATATAAATGAAAATCAATACCATATTTACGTAATATATCACCCAAAGGTAAAATATATACAGAAAACAGTAAAGGTCCCAATATTGAACCCTGTGGAACACCCAAAGGAAGATGGGCAAAATCAGATGTAAATCCACCCATCTGAACACACACAATTCTGTTTAGGAGGTAAGATCGAAACCAATTTAGAGCCAAACCAGTAATTCCCACATAGTGCTCAAGACGATGCAACAATATTTCATGGTCCACTGTATCAAAAGCAGCTGTTAAATCCAATAAAACAAGCAATACAAACTTTCCACTATCAGTAACAAGAAGAACATCATTTAAAACCTTTAGCAAAGCTGTCTCAGTACTATGCAAAGGTTTAAAACCAGATTGAAAGTTTTCCAAAAAACTATATTCATTTAGAAAATCTAGCAACTGGCCATAGACACATCTCTCCATCACTTTACTTAAAAAAGGAAGCGTAGAGATTGGCCTATAATTAGACGGTACAGATGCATCAAGCCCAGGTTTCTTTAATAGTGGATGAATGATTGCCCTTTTAAAATCAGTAGGCACTACCCCAGAAACCAAACTGGTATTAATTATTTCCAACAAAACTGGAGCTATTGTTGAAAACACATCCTTTAAAACTCTAGGAGGTAAAACATCCTCAGGAGAACCACTAGGCTTAGCTTCAAACAACAATTTGGTTAACTCAACTAAAGTTATTGGCTGAAAAACACACAATTTCTCTGAAACGGACAAAAAAGAATCCGGCAGAGAACATACGGACACAGCCAATCTCAACCTCAAGACTTTATCCAAAAAAAATTTTAAAAACTCATTACACACCATAGTTGATGCCTGAACTGGAAAATAATCTTGTGCATTAAGGACAGAATCAATTACACCATACAAACCCCCCAGATTATGAGAATTTTCATTAACAAGATTAGAAAAGTATGTCCTCTTTGCAAATACTACAGCATCCTGATAAATCTTCCAACTTTCCCGAAAGGCAATTAAAAAAACATGAAGTTTGTTTTTATCCACTGCCTTTCACATCTCCTGCATTCCCTTCTTGCAGCTCTAGTGATGTCCGTTGACCACCAATTTACGACTGAACTTCTCTTCTTTATACGTAATGGTGCAACAATATCCAGAATATCTTTGCAAGTCTTATTAAAATAATTTAACAGACCATCAGGTGAAGAATATTTTGGAACACAAGTCAACGCCTCACTAAATAAAGATGAAAACTTCATAGGAGTATCTTGACTAAAAGAATGACTAAGCCTTACTGGTGGGACAGATTTAACAGCATTTGTAGGCAGCATGACATCGAACAAAATAGGCTTATGATCGGAGAACACAGCATCTTCAATAGTCAAATTTGTCACAGTAAGCCCAAATGATAGCACAAGATCCAAAATATGACCACATTCCTGAGTGGCCTCTCTGACAGACTGATTTAAACCAAAAGAGTTCACCAAATCATTGAACTCTGAAACAAGTGGCTTTCCTGGACAGCAAACATGAATATTAAAGTCCCCAAGTAGCATAATCCGATCATATTTCAAGACATATTCCGCTAGAAATTCAGAAAACTCTTGAGTAAAATCCTTATTATATTTTGGGGGTCTATAAATCACTGCACAGAGAAACGGACTTGAATGTCCTAGTTCAAATAAACACAGCTCAAAACTACTGAAAGTAGAAGTGGGGTAAAGTTGTTTGATTTGTAGGTTAGCTTTACAAATTACTGCCAATCCACCACCACGCCGAAATACTCTTGGTACATTAACAAATATACAGTCAACTGGTACCAACTCATTTACTGCACTCCATTCATCAGATGTTAACCAAGTCTCAGTTAAACAAAACACATCTAAAGTATGCACCATACAAAATTCTTTCAAAATAAATGTTTTGTTAACCACTGACCTGGCATTAACCAAACCCCACTTCAAATTTAGTGCTTCCACAGCATTTAAAGTTTTAGGAACTGGTTGTAAATTTTCTAAAACAGCCCCTCTCCAACAGCATCGTTGAAGAAAAACATGATCCCTCACAGAAAAGTCAACAACAGGAATACTCCATAAGCCCACAGAATCCGACATCCTCCAATCCACCAAGGGCCGAGTAAACATCCGTCTTTCCACTCTCGAACTATCAAAAAAAAGGAGTCACCAAAGTCTTCAGCCTAGCCCGCCGACCTCCTCGACAGCCTCGCCTTCTGCGCCTCTTCAACCTCCTCCCGGAAGAAGAAAAGAACCAAGGCACCGCTCTACTTCGCTCCAGGAAACAGTCCAGGTAAGTAGGAGGTATATCGCAAGATCTGTTCACCAAAAATGACAATTTCAGCGATTTAGCAGAGAAACCAATATTCAGTAGCACCTGACGATCATACACTAGTGCTAAATTAACATATCGCATAGCACATACGGCAAACAAACAAAGGCAAAAAAACACAGAACAGACTGACAAACGGCAAGCCAACCACACCGGCGCCATCTTGTTAGTTTTTTTTAAACCTCGCCAAACTTCTTCAGATCTAACTCAAAACTGCATGCATCCACTTTTAAAACTTTTCCTCATCACATGACTCATCAGTCTCCACTAGAGTCACTAGATCTTAAAGATACCATGACCAGATATTCCATTAAAAACAATAAACTACCTTGAAGCTGCTTTTTAAATAGCAGAAGACATTACAAAAGTAATACAACAAAAGAAGGTGCCTGGCATTCATTCAGTGCATGTCATCTTGTGATAATTTTCAGCAATTAAATTATTACTTTATTATAAAAACTTAAGAATCATTGTAGCTGTTCTTATCATTTCATTATAATTACTGTTAAAATACTACAAAAACTGCCACTTTTAAGAATGTTTATAAATAAATATGTAGCCCAATGTATAAAAGAAAAACATATAAAAATCATATAAAAAGAACATAAAAAATATTTATGTATTTATTTGTGTATTTATTTATTTATTTATTTCACGTTTGTTAACTGGGTTAGTCTAACTGAGTTTGCAAACAAACCCATTTTCAGTGAAGATCCGAGGGGAAAAGCCCCAGAAACAATAAGTAAAAATAAAGTGACAATATACAAATATTAAATAACAATCACAATACAAAATAATTGCAGAAAAGAAAAGATTATTAACTGTTTGCATTGTATTGAAAGTAAGCAACAATATAAAAAACATATTGTAAAAAATGCACTAAAAAGCCTGCTTGTCTATGACAGTAATAATGCTATGCTAGAAGTACTAAATCTCTCTATTCAAGGCCTTATGTTTAAGCATACTATTAACAGATAAATATTCATTCAGACCTGGCCATGTATATACATTAACCATGAATTCCCATTTTAATTCTTTCTCCTCTAATTGCAAAGACCAAGGTCCACCCCATGGGCCAGCCAGCACTTGCTCTGTTACCATATATTTAAACTCATGGCCCTCATTACTAATAACATGTTTGGCTAGAAGCAATCCAAGTCTTGTAATCCCAGGTGTACAAGCTAGGCACAAGGAAGCCCTGAATAAATCAGTGCACTTTTACAAAAAATAAATCCATGAATAGGGTGTTTGGCTGGATAGTGAGTGCCTCTAGTAGGTTTAGGTTAGAGTCATGAGATTCCAGGGACATAGATGGTGACCTGCAGCTAGCCATGACATGTTGAGTGATGTTATCTGTGCTTACCTGCATATGGATGCGCCCCATGGTATCATGTTGTTTTTTAACCAACTTGCAGGTATGTTTGTTGCTAACATAGATTGACTCACCTCCACATTTGGTCTCTGTCTGCACTGTTGTTGGTCTAAATAAGTATATACTCTAGCCTTGCAATGCCAGATTACTTTCTACAGCTTTAAACCAAGTCTCAGTCATGGCAAAGATGTCTACATTCTCTTGGGTGATCAGGGCTTGAAAGTTGTGGAGTTTTTTGTTTACGATCCTAGCATTAAGCAGTAACACTTAAGATTGCTTCTAAGCCTTTTCACTATGTGGGTAGTTTCGTCTTTTTGGCATTGCCTAAAAAGGCTCTATGGAGGTGGATAAAATTATAGCCAATATCTGAAAGCTGAGGTGGGGGGACGGGTTCAGCCCACCCTTGGTGAGCAGTGTAGTCTTTTGATCATGTTCTCACATGCTGTCAGATACTGGATTCCCTAAGCCAGTTATTAAGTCATTCATTTTATATTCATACTGTGGCATCATCCTTGGTACAGGTAAAATGCTGGTCAATACAAGGCTCATAGTTATTTGTGACACATACTCTGAGAGAACCCTTATGTCTCTTTTCATATAGTCCAATGAAATATGCCTCAGTTTATTTACACCCATATGGACTATGATAGAATTAGACTGGAACCTGGGGTGCAGTGACTTGAGTTCATGCATGCTATTGCAGATTCTGGCTCCAAATAGGCAACTAGCCATTATTTTCTCCTTGACAAACCTGGTGGGTGGGGCATCTGTGTGATGCACAATGGACTCCCCAATGACAAGAGTATTAGTTAAAGTATATGCTTGCCTTATGAGCTTTGCTGTCGGAGAACCATTGGGTGTAGGCTTTTGTGAGATGTTTGGTGCTGCTTTTGGTGTGTGTTTATGTGATTTCTGAGGAACAGTGTTGCCATTAGATGACTTTGGAGGCCTTTGAGATTTGGGATGATTTATTTTAAGTGCCTCAGTATAAGACAATCTGTGTGTGGTAACTAAATTATGTGAGGGATGTAGTGTGGATATTCCTGACAACCTCAGTAGAATGTGAGATTTCTGCCTTCAAAGAAGTTGTGTATTTACATCTCTCTCACATACCATGATATGTTCTTTAATGATTAGCTGATTGTCTGAGAACTTGAGACAATTGCTACACTCCCAAACTGGCCACGGAGACATTTGGAAATTGTGTATTCATGTTGTCTGGACATGGAATAAGGAGGGTTGTTTAGGATTAAGAACTGAGTTTTAAGACAGATCTCCTAAGGTAGTTCTGAGGTTAAGGGCAAGATATTACCTAGTACTTGGATATGGTAGTGATTTTTGATATGCAAGTTAGCTGCTCTAAGCTCAGTTCTGCACAGTGCCACAGTTTAACAGATTTTTGATCTGATTGTAACTTTATACGGATATTTTACTTTCTGTTTGTTACTGTATAGGGTACTGCTAACTGCTGCTGTATGGTGAGCAGCTCAGTTCAAATTTGCCTGATTTATAGTAAAGGCAAAAAAGCTTGAAAGCTGTCTCGTGCCCTCTAGCCAATACACAGCCACAATGTGAGCTTCCCAACTCAGGGAAATGAGGCAAACACCTTCTGCCACAAAATGGATGATCCTGTAATTTCTTAATGTAAAAGCAAAACAAAAGCAGCTCTTGAAGGCAGATTAAATAACAAACAACAAAAAAACTACCAAACAACTAAGTCACTGGCTAATTCACCTTTCTGCAAGGTGATTAGGAGGCAAGCAGAATTAGAAAAGCCAATAAACAGTGAAATGACTATTTTTGCAACAAAATAAAATAAATGTTTTTTTAAAATGTTCAAAATGGTAGTGACCACTGTGTAAAGCAAGTACAAGTGTGATAAATCAAGAAATATTTTTATTTTAACTTTGATGTCAATGGATGAAGTTGAAACACTTAAAAAGTGTTGCAGAGTTCTCTGTAAATTAACCAAGAGCCTTGCAACTTTCCTGATCTATAGTACAGAAAAGAAATCTGAAAGCTGACTTCTATGCCTTATTGCCAATAAACAACCAGACTCTCAGCTTCTTGGTGTGCCTCATAACTCAAGAGTGACCAGGTAAACACATTCTGCCACAATATGGATTATCCTGGAATTTCTTAATATAAAAACACAGCAAAAGCAGCTCTCTGGCTAATTCAACCTTCTGCAAGGCAATTAGGAGACAAACAGAAATAGAAAAGCCAAAAAACAAAGAAAATACTATTTTTGCCACAAAATAAAATAAATGCTTTAAAAATGCTCAAAAACAGTAGCAATCACTATATAAAGGAAGTACAAATGTGATAAATCAAGAAAAATACTATATCTTAGCTTGGATGGCTCTAGATGCAGTTAAAACATTTTAAAATTGTTGCGAGGGTCTTTGTATATCTGTGTGTATGTGGTATGTGTATATGTTTGTGTGCATATATCTGTTTTTAGTAGGGTAAGTCCATTGATTTGTAAGCTCTCTTTTAGCCTGTGATTTGAGACAAAGGCAGGCAGTGTATGAAATGCATCAGTTTAACAATGAAAGGTAAAACATTGTCTACACTAAGCATTTGCTTAAAGTATCAGCTCACTTTTCATTCAAATTTGAAGGACTGATCCCTTTAATTAACTCCTTATCAAAAATGCAGTTGTAAGCTGCAACACTTCAATAACTAAACCGAGAGTCAAACAGAAAAAAGCAAATTGTGAAACTCACTTTTACAGCAAATTGTGAAACTCATTTTTACAACTCCCAAATGATGTTGCAAGTGGTAAAACCCCAGTACAGAAATTTCATTCTTCCCTCTTCTGCTGTTTATATCTACTAGCTCTGACATCACTGTACCTCACAGTAGGTAAAAATCTCCAGGATACCATACCCACAGACTCAGTATAAATATCCCAGTCATTTGCACTTCTAGATTCACAGTTCTGAGGATGACAGCACACTTCTTATAACCTCAGCTGGCAACCCATTTAATCATATGTGTGCTCACTGGAAATATCTACCAATGTGTTTCAAAGGTTTGAGACCAAAATTAATAATTATTAATCAGTGCACTAGCAAAGTCTCCCACATATGTGGAGTGGAAGGTTTCCACACATGTGAAAATAAACTTTTGATGAATAGATCTTTTAAACAGGATCACCGGTTCAGGTCTCACTGAAAAAAATAATGAAGTCAACAAATGTGAATTAATTAAGCAGAAATGTGGTTGAATAAAGGGAGTATATCAACTGCTCTAATTCACCGATAATAATAGCCTGCAATTTCAATAAAGTAGCATGGTGAGATTAAATAATAAATAGAAAACTAGATGCACTACATCACATATTCCATCTACAAAAATATATAAGCATAAGTAGCAAAGAAATAAATCATAATGTTGTTGTTGTGTCTTTCGGCTTATCCCAGTTAGGGGTCACCACAGCGGAACTCCGGTCCGCTAATGTTTGGTAGTGGATTTTTATGTGCCGAGTTACCAGCCCTGATGCACAACCTTCAACTAAGGCACGCCCATTCATGCATGCCTCCACACAGAAGATGCTCTAGCTAAGAATCGAACGGGACAGTGTCTTGCTGTGAGGCGACAACGCTACAGCAGCACCACTACCACGGGACAAAGAAATAAATCATAATAGTGTAAAAAAATAAAGCAAGGCACATGGATATGAAAGGCACACACATTTTAATGTAAAGGGCTTGTGTGAGGAATGACATTAAAAGTCAGTTATTTAGATAGATAGAAAAAAATATAGACAGATACATGCATGCATACATGCATACATACATACATAGACAGCCAGACAGTTAGGTAGGCAATTAGATATGTAGGTAGGGGTGCCATTCATTGTGTTGACTGAGCAGAATGTTGAATGCATGCACTGCTGGCACATAGTCCTAGAATTTCAACAAATGCTTGCAGCTTGTTGTCTGAGAATTATGTATAAATGAACAAAGACCTCGAAACTTGCATGATTTATAGTACAGAAATAAAGCTTGAAAGCTGACTCCTATGCCCTCTAGCTCAATAAACAACCACACGTTGCACTTCCTGGTGTACTTGCTTCCCATAAATAGCAGAGAAGTAAATCATAAGAGCATAAAAAATAAAATAATGCACATGGTTATGAAAGGAACACAAATCCCAATGTAAAGGGCCTGCATGAAGAATGACATTAGAGGTTTGTTATTTAGAATAAATAAATGGATGGATACACAGATAGATAGACAGACACACACATACATGCATACATATATACATATGTACATTGACAAGACAGGCAGTTACTTAGACAATTAGATATGTAGATAGGGATGCCATTCATTGTGTTGACTGCTCAGAATGTTGAACGCATGAATTGCTAGCACATTTAGCCATAATCCCAGAATTTTTGCAAATGCTGGCAGCTTTCCGTCTGATATACACAGCAGGGAGCAGGCTTTTTTTTTAAAAAAAAAAAAAAAAAAAAAAAAAAAAAAAAAAAAAAGTAGCAATCACTATATAAAGGAAGTACAAATGTGATAAATCAAGAAAAATACTATATCTTAGCTTGGATGGCTCTAGATGCAGTTAAAACATTTTAAAATTGTTGCGAGGGTCTTTGTATATCTGTGTGTATGTGGTATGTGTATATGTTTGTGTGCATATATCTGTTTTTAGTAGGGTAAGTCCATTGATTTGTAAGCTCTCTTTTAGCCTGTGATTTGAGACAAAGGCAGGCAGCGTATGAAATGCATCAGTTTAACAATGAAAGGTAAAACATTGTCTACACTAAGCATTTGCTTAGAGTATCAGCTCACTTTTCATTCAAATTTGAAGGACTGATCCCTTTAATTAACTCCTTATCAAAAATGCAGTTGTAAGCTGCAACACTTCAATAACTAAACCGAGATTCAAACAGAAAAAAGCAAATTGTGAAACTGACTTTTACAGCAAATTGTGAAACTCATTTTTACAACTCCCAAATGATGTTGCAAGTGGTAAAACCCCAGTACAGAAATTTCATTCTTCCCTCTTCTGCTGTTTATATCTACTAGCTCTGACATCACTGTACCTCACAGTAGGTAGAAATCTCCAGGATACCATACCCACAGACTCAGTATAAATATCCCAGTCATTTGCACTTCTAGATTCACAGTTCTGAGGATGACAGCACACTTCTTATAACCTCAGCTGGCAACCCATTTAATCATATGTGTGCTCACTGGAAATATCTACCAATGTGTTTCAAAGGTTTGAGACCAAAATTAATAATTATTAATCAGTGCACTAGCAAAGTCTCCCACATATGTGGAGTGGAAGGTTTCCCCACATGTGAAAATAAACTTTTGATGAATAGATCTTTTAAACAGGATCACCGGTTCAAGTCTCACTGAAAAAAATAATGAAGTCAACAAATGTGAATTAATTAAGCAGAAATGTGGTTGAATAAAGGGAGTATATATCAATTGCTCTAATTCACCGATAATAATAGCCTGCAATTTCAATAAAGTAGCATGGTGAGATTAAATAATAAATAGAAAACTAGATGCACTACATCACATATTCCATCTACAAAAATATATAAGCATAAGTAGCAAAGAAATAAATCATAATGTTGTTGTTGTGTCTTTCGGCTTATCCCAGTTAGGGGTCACCACAGCGGAACTCCGGTCCGCTAATGTTTGGTAGTGGATTTTTATGTGCCGAGTTACCAGCCCTGATGCACAACCTTCAACTAAGGCATGCCCATTCATGCATGCCTCCACACAGAAGACGCTCTAACTAAGAATCGAACGGGACAGTGTCTTGCTGTGAGGCGACAACGCTACAGCAGCACCATTACCACGGGACAAAGAAATAAATCATAATAGTGTAAAAAAATAAAGCAAGGCACATGGATATGAAAGGCACACACATTTTAATGTAAAGGGCTTGTGTGAGGAATTACATTAAAAGTCAGTTATTTAGATAGATAGAAAAAAATATAGACAGATACATGCATGCATACATGCATACATACATACATAGACAGCCAGACAGTTAGGTAGGCAATTAGATATGTAGGTAGGGGTGCCGTTCATTGTGTTGACTGAGCAGAATGTTGAACGCATGCACTGCTGGCACATAGTCCTAGAATTTCAACAAATGCTTGCAGCTTGTTGTCTGAGAATTATGTATAAATGAACAAAGACCTCGAAACTTGCATGATTTATAGTACAGAAATAAAGCTTGAAAGCTGACTCCTATGCCCTCTAGCTCAATAAACAACCACACGTTGCACTTCCTGGTGTACTTGCTTCCCATAAATAGCAGAGAAGTAAATCATAAGAGCATAAAAAATAAAATAATGCACATGGTTATGAAAGGAACACAAATCCCAATGTAAAGGGCCTGCATGAAGAATGACATTAGAGGTTTGTTATTTAGAATAAATAAATGGATGGATACACAGATAGATAGACAGACACACACATACATGCATACATATATACATATATACATTGACAAGACAGGCAGTTACTTAGACAATTAGATATGTAGATAGGGATGCCATTCATTGTGTTGACTGCTCAGAATGTTGAACGCATGAATTGCTAGCACATTTAGCCATAATCCCAGAATTTTTGCAAATGCTGGCAGCTTTCCGTCTGATATACACAGCAGGGAGCAGGCTTTACCCTGTTCCCTACTGTAGTACAATATCCTGAAGTTGGTATATGTAATTTGGAGGGTGGTGGGGAGCAGGGAGAGCTTTCCCTCTTGCATAAATATCGTTTAAATGTTTCACTGGTAGTAGTTTTGTTGTTTTTGTTTTTCTGACCTTTTGGAGTCGATTTGTTTAGGGGTCGATAATTTGTTTAATTGACACAATGATAGGAATCCATAGATAGATATATAGGAAGACAAAGGGACAGACAGACAGGCAGTGTCAAGTAATGCACCTTGCCACTTTGCTTACTTCAAAAAGGATATTAAGGACAAAAAATATCCCATTAATGCAAAGTGATTAGTCAATGTTGACTAGACTGACAGTTTAATAGGTAAGATAGACAGGCAAGTAGGCAGTTAGTTTGATAACAATACAGACAAGCACAGAGATAAAGATGCAGACACATACACTGATAAATAGCAGACATAAGACAGACATCCCCAAGTTGTTTTTCATCTGTGTTTCTTTATAGAAAGAAAATGTCAAGAATAAAAGATTGGAATTATTTGTTGGCTTAAGAGATCTATAGAAGATACTTACAGATTTGTAATACTTGAATCTAATCTAGGTGTAGATCAGAGTGTAAGTGCTGTGTTTTTAAGAAGCATGCTAAGCACTGGGCATGCACGTATAAAATACCAGGCATGTGCTCTTCCCAGGGCCATTTTGAGAGTGCAGCCAGAGAGTGAGCATGTATAATCGCAGTAGTCAGTTTGTATATAAGTTATTTAAGTTAAAGTCAGTAAACTGCTATCGTGATGTGCTTATTTAAAATAAAGCTGCTTCAACAGAACCCACGAAGGCTCTTCTATTGTGTCCAAAGTAGGAGAGTGACATGATGTCAGAACCGGGGTTGCAGAGATTAATATTCAGAGCTATGAGGTGCAGAGATGACAGTGAAGGTAAACGAAGAGAAACGGGAACGAAAAAGGGCCAGAAAAAAATCAAAGTAATCAGAATTTGTACAAACTATTCATTCAGTAAAAAGGACAAAGCAGAACATTTACAAGGTCATAAACCACATTAAGCAAGTGGGAGACACGAGATTTATTAACTACAGTAAATGCTTAAAATAAAAATATTTGGCAAAACAATTAATGGAAAAGCAAAATAAGTATGTTTAAAGCAAAATGGTCATGTTCAGAGTAAAACAAGCACAAGAAAGGTACAATGGGCATGAAATGAGATTAAACGAGCAAAACTAATATAATAAGGGCAAAAAGGGCACATTAAGTGTAAATAAAGCAAGGCAACTGCATGTTTTTTGGCAAAGTGCTGTTGTTTTGGCATAACTACGGCTTTGTGTTGTATCAAGGGCATAACTAAAGTTATTTGAAGTCTCTCAAAGTGTATAAAAGTGCTTACAGTGTGTGCTTACTACTGTATATGTACTTTGAAAGGTTTGTGTGCAAAGTGCAACTATTTCCTGAAGTACAGTCAAAGTACAGCCATTTTGAAAAGTTTTTTGTGCTGGGTGTGCCTATTCGCAAAGTGCCACTATTATAGAGTGTTTCTTGCACTGTGAAGAGTTGCCTAGCAAGGTACCACCATTTGGGGGAAATTTCAATGTGCTGGGTACAGTTTATTCTCAAAGTGCAATTACTTTGAAATGTTATTGACTCTGAACTTCTCTTGCTCAATTCATTCACATTGTGCAGTTATTACATATGTTTCATATACTGAGAAGAGGTGGTTTCTTGCAATACAGTGATTTCAAAGATATTACAGTGCCTGAGAATATGCCCAATAGCATAATTTCAGAACCACAAAGTATAAGGGTAAAGTTTTAAATACTGGCATAAATTTCAGGCATATGGGAATGTCTATGTGTTCATGCTTATTTGCAACACCCTTCACTGGTATGTGTTAATATGGCAGACAGATTTCGAAAGCCCTTACCACTTGTATTTGATCAGAATCTTGCAGAGAATTGGAGAATATATGAGCAAGAGTATGATATTTTTATACAAGCAGCTTATTCAGATAAAGATGCACACACCAAGGCATTTATTTTGTTAAACCTAGCTGGATCTGAGGTCATAGAAAGAGAGCATTCATTTATGTATGCACCAGTAGTATATGAGGGAGAAGGTAAAAATCATCATATTGTTGTGCAGGCTGAATTGAGAGAAGACCCTGAGTGTTTGAAGTGCAAGTTCATAGAAATGTTTAACCCTCCCAGACAAATATTTCATTAGAGAGGCATTTGTTTTACATGACAGATCAGAAACCAGGGGAAACATTTGCAACTTATATAACTCACCTGAGAAACAACTCTAAAATGTGTCAGTTTGGTGACTTAAAAGATGAGTTAATGAAAGGACAGGCTCATGTGTGATATCAGTAGTGTTGCTGTGAGAAAGATCTTGCTTTGTGACTGTGATTTAACATTGAGAAAAGCCATAGAGATTTGTCAAATCCGTGAAGTGACAGAAAAACACACAAGTATGCTTGCAAGTGACAAGAGCATAGTTTCAGCAAGTTCCATCGCAAATGTAGATAACATGCAACATGGGGAAACCAGAAGTAGGCCTATGTACATGGCAGCCACAGCCCCTGCTGGCTCACTAGGGGAAAGTACGCAGTTGTCCAGCAAGATCAAAGACACTTCAGTTAAAGGAGCACATCGCTCTGTGCAGTACAAGCATGAATCAGCAAAACCAAAAATAGGGTGTTGGCACAAGTAAAACCACAAAAGAAGAAAGATGCCAAAACTGCTGGAGCCACGGATGTCAGCAACAATTTTTTATTAATAAATCCACCAAGAACACCGCTAAAAACACATAAATGCCTTGTAACAAAATTGCGTTTTCGTATAGACAAATCGACTTCTTCAGATACCCTTCACTAAAACTAATCAACCTTTTATACATATGTTTGAAATTCCTTATCCAATCAAAACAACTTCTGAATTAGGAATTAATTAATGTGCTTTTTGTCCATGTATTAAAACTACTTCATTCCTAACCAACCTTCCACAAATTCTAAAACCTTTTTCAAGGAATACATAAACATTGTAACAACATCTTAAACCAATTAATATTATTAAATGTAAAAATTATATGCATAATTACAAAAATAGTCCGTATTTATTATTATAAAATACGTTAAAAATCATTTTAAAAAGAATAGTTTATATAAATATAGCCTGCCATCTGCTGGTTAAAATGGGAAAATACATCTAAAACATCATACTATTCCTACTTTCAATTTTAAAAGTGGCATAATTGAAATAAAATCATTAAGACCAGGGAAATTAGTTGCATCAAGTGATATCTGCCACCATAATTCCCTAAATTCCAATTTTCCCCCCATAGTCCACCCCTTACATCCTTTTTAACCTGTTCTAAAACCATGAAATGGAATTTAGCATCCGGACAAACCAAGGTGTGTTTATATAAAGCATTAGTCTCTTTTTTGTAGCTATTTCGTATTTATGTTCATATATCCCCCTTTTTAGGACTCTCTCAGTTTTTCCCATATAAAAAGCACTACATTCTGAACATAAACTTAAGTATACCACACCTTTGGTTTCACAATTATAATAGTCTACACTTATAATCCATTTCTGTCTGTTTTCTAAAAAACCTTTTTCTTTTTCAACTATATTACTACAATACACACAGTGTCCACATTTAAAGGTACTCTTCCTGACCTTATTGGTTCTTTGGGGGCCTTTGTTTTCCAACATATTTTTAAATGACAGTGAATTTTTATATACTACTTTAACGTTTTTACTTATTTTTTTTTTATCTAAATCAGTTAAATTAATAAATTTAGACCATTCTTTTTCGACAACCTTCCTTGTAACTTTGTTGTTGAAAGCATTATATTCAAGAACCAAGGCGTGTCTGTAATCAGTCTCTTTAATGGTGGGGGTATTACTAATGGATACATTTTCTCCACAAAAAGTTTTATTTAAATTCATATTACCAAGAATAGGTTTGAATCTACCTTCTCTCCCTTTGAGAACTTCATCTTGTATTCTCCTAATAAAATCTTGGGGGTAGCCTCTTTCCAAAAACATTTTATTTAATAAATTGCACTCTTCAATAAAATCAACTTTTGACGTGGTCATTTGGCTACCCCGGACATATTGCCCCTTCACTATGTTCTTTTTACAACAATAAGTGTGGGCACTTTGATAATGTAGGAATGAATTACAAAAAGTGGGTTTCCTATATATTTTATATTCAAATCTATCTTTTCTCTTATAAATTTCCACATCTAAAAATTGAAGTTTCTCAGTGGATACATGAAAGGTAAATTTTAAAAACTGAGTTGTTCCTTCCAGATATAATTTAAATTCCTCCAATTGTTTAGCACCCCCTGACCATAAAATAACTATATCATCCAAAAATCTTCGATATAGTTTCCAACAGGAACAAAATCTAGAATCTAAAATGTAAAGCTCCTCCCACTTAGTCAACATCAGGTTCGCATAAGTGGGGGCACAAGCAGCCCCCATAGCGACACCCTTGGTCTGTTTGTAAAATTCACCACAAAAATTCAAAAAGTTGTTTTTAAGAACCAAACCCATTAATGCCCCACATACAATTTTGTCATTGTGGCTTAGGGTATCTTCCTGAAATACAACATCTTCGAACATTTCCATTCCTTCTGTGTGTGGAATACTTGAAAATAAATCCACAATGTCTATAGTCACAAATATCAGATTGTCACATAAAACATCATTGTTAAGTGTATCAAGAAGGTCCCATGAGTCTTTTAAGATTGTTTCCTTATTAATCCACACATTTTTCAATTTATTATCCACAAACTTAGTCAGACTGTGTGTTTTAGAACCACTAGCAGAGACAATAGGCCTTAATGGGGGATCAACTTCATTTTTATGGATCTTCGGAATTCCGAAGATAGAAGGAACCCTGGGCTTATCAACTTTTAAAAAATCAAAGTTTTTTTTTTGTCAAATAAACCTTTAAAAAACATGTCTTTCAAACAAATATCTATTTTGTTATAAGCAATGTTGATTTCATTAATAGACACGTTAGTATAACCTTCCTCATTAAATAAAATTTCATTCATTTTTCCTTCATATAATATATTATCCATAATGACTATTCCATCCCCTTTATCAGGTTTCATTATTCTAATCTAATTGTCTCTCAAAGTTTGTAGAATATTCATTTCCTTCCTGGTTAGATTTGGCTGAAACCCAAACTTACCATATCTATTTCTTAATTCTTTTTCCATGTTTTTTTCCAGGTTAATCAATTGTGGATGAAGCGGTGGATTAAATGTACCCCTTCTCTTGAATTCTTGATTCCCTGTATCCACCTCAGGAGTTAACAATAAATTTAAATTAATTTTTCTAAAAAATAATTTTATATCTAATATTGACTGAGTCAGATCTCCCTTTTTATAGGGTATGTATTTAAACCCCTTTGCAAGCAGGCTAAAATGTTATTTTTCTATGGTAATATCACTAAAATTATAAATACTAAAATCATTAAAGGTGTACTTAACACCATTCACCAAAATATCATTGCTAGCTAAATTTTCACTGGGTGGGGGCTGTAATGGTGTAGTCACCATATTTAGTATTTCCCCCTCCCCCTTCTCCCCCCTCTCCATGAAAAATGTCTTTCTTGGTACCCTGATTTATTCATTAATCTCTCCGATCTACGAAGAGGGGGAAATTCTTCATAATTAAAACCTTCTTCTTGTGACTGATTAACATCATCAGGATTTCCCTGTAGATCTTTAGCCATGTTATTTCCATTAAGATTTTTTAAGAAAACAGGAGCCCGGGGTTTGTGGAAGGTTGGTTAGGAATGAAGTAGTTTTAATACATGGCCAAAAAACACATTAATTAATTCCTAATTCAGAAGTTGTTTTGATTGGATAAGGAATTTCAAACATATGTATAAAAGGTTGATTAGTTTTAGTGAAGGGTATCTGAAGAAGTCGATTTGTCTAGACGAAAACACAATTTTGTTACAAGGCGTTTGTGTTTTTAGCGGTGTTCTTGGTGGATTTATTAATAAAAAATTGTTGCTGACATCCGTGGCTCCAGCAGTTTTGGCATCTTTCTTCTTTTATGAATCAGCAAAACCCAAGTCTAGCTTTATTGTTAACTTTCACACTTGTGGTACAAATCATGAATCTGAAAAAGAGAAATTCATAGCATTTGGTCAGCAATGTCATAAGTAATAAAAATGGAACCATTTCCAAAAGTTTTGCAAATCAAGTAAACCTCACACAGTTATAAGGAAAGGTCACATAAAAATCGTTGCTGACATCCGTGGCTCCAGCAGTTTTGGCATCTTTCTTCTTTTATGAATCAGCAAAACCCAAGTCTAGCTTTATTGTTAACTTTCACACTTGTGGTACAAATCATGAATCTGAAAAAGAGAAATTCGTAGCATTTGGTCAGTAATGTCATAAGTGCTAAAAATGGAACCATTTCCAAAAGTTTTGCAAATCAAGTAAACCTCACACAGTTATAAGGAAACGTCACATAAAAAAGCAAGTTGGTCAAGTAGAGCTGCAGCAGTCAGCTTTTTATGTAGATGGTGCATCAGTAATTGCTGAAGGAGTTGATGCAGTGAATTTATTGGCAAAGAGTGAAGTGTTTTGTGTACAGTCTGGATCAATGGTAAATCCACAGAGTTTAAAGTAGACACTGGTTCAAAGTGCAATGTTATATTAGCAGACACATTTGCTAAAATGAGAACCAATGAACAACTTAGTGTGGCCAGTAGTGCAAAACGTGTTGCCTATGGAGGTGAAGAAATCCCAACCGAAGGCTCAGTGATGCTTTCATGTTATTTGGCCAAGAACTGTTACAACTTGTTATTTATTCTATGTAGTCCAAAGACCAGTACAGTATTTATTGGGTCTCATAGATAGTCTGAGAATGAATCTGCTTTCTTTTACCAAAATAGTTAATCAGATAAATGCATCTCCTAGTTCCAATTTTTCTGAAGCCATTTTCTCAGAGTATGATGATGTTTTCGATGATAAGTTGGGCAAGCTTCCAGTTGTGTATTCCATGACGTTAGACCCAGAGGTCACTCCAGTAGTCAGACTGGTAAGAAGACTTCTGATAGTTATGCAGGATAAAGTTAAGTCTCAGTTGGATAAAATGGTGCAGCAAGGTGTAACTTGTCCAGTTACAGAACCAACTGAATGGGTGTCGTCTATGGTAGCAGCTCACAAAAAAAGGTTCAGACAAAATCAGAATATGTATTTACCCAAGAGATTTGAACAAAATATTTAAGAGACCATATCATCCAATGCACACAGTCGAAGAGGTTGCAGCCCTAATACCGAATGCCACTGTTTTTTCTGTCTTGGATGCAAAAAGTTCATTTTGGCAAGTGATGCTTGATCACAAATCCTCATTACTAACTATTTTTGGTGCCCCATTTGGCAGATACAGATTCCTAAGGTTGCCATTTGGAATAAATTCTGCAAGTGAAGCCTTTCAGAGTGCAATGGAGCAAATTATTTCAGGTTATCCTTGTGCCATAATGGTAGATGATTTAGTAGCTGAGGCAATGATGAAGCAGAGCATGACCAAAACCTAAAGAAAGTTCTAGACAGAGCAAGTCAAGCAAACTTCAAGCTCAGTCCTCTAAAGTGCAAATTCAGACTGCCAGATGTTACATACATAGGTCATTTATTTACCAGCACTGGCTTGAGATTAGAACCGACAAAGCAAGCAGCTATTCTTGAGATGTCAGCACCAGACAATATTCAATCTCTACAGCATTTCCAAAGGTGGTCAACTATTTAGGCAAGTTTATACCAGACTTCAGTTAGTTGACAGCACCTTTAAGACAGCTAATGTGCAAAAATGTTGCATGGTTGTGGTTAGAACAGCACCAGAAGGCATTTGAAGTTCTTAAGAAGAAAATTGCCACCTCACCTACATTAAGATACTATGATGTGAATAAACCAGTCACTCTTTCCTGTGAGGCTTCAAAATTTGGTCTTGACACAGTTATACTTCATGAGGGCAGACCAGTACCCTATGCATCTAAAACACTTACCTAAACTGAGATGCAGTATGCTCAAATTGAGAAAGAGCTTTTAGCAATATTATTTGCATGTTCCAAATTTTATGATTATATTCATGGTCGAGCTATTTAGATTCAGATTGAAACTGACCACCAACATCTAGTTACTATTCTAAAGAAGCTATGTATTCAGCTCCAGCAAGATTGCAAAGAATGATGGTCAGATTGCAAAAGTACTTCAAAATGGTCTTTACAGTTTACTATCAATATGTCGAACGTCTAAATAATTTTCGACAGACATATCGAAAGTAAACCTCAAAAGTCAAAAAATAGAAAGAGTTACAATGTCGAATCCACTAATTGAATTCAGCAGATTCGACATTGCTTTTAAGCACTTCACGTGATGTCCTTATAGGAGCTCAAGTAAAGTAAACTCCTATAATGGACATCTAGTTTTTGCAGGGGGGTAAGCCCCCCTGCAACCCCCAGTGGTGGGCTGCACCCCAAACCCCTACTAACTATATACTACAACTCCAAGATCGCACTACAGTGAGGAAAGGGATCAATTTCCCTAACGGCACTGTACTGCAATCTTTGTACAATTCTTCGAATTTATATTAGCGAATGCACACTGCATTCGCTAATATAAACTTTCAAACATTGAGATGTTCACCCATATGAAAAGTTGAACATCTGTACTTTGAATTTTTCATATGGGTACATCTCAGCTCAAAATTTTAATAGTAAACCAGTCTATACATTATCAAGATCACACAGAAATATGACGGAACAGCTTGACGCAGAGAATTTTGACTTTGATGTGGTCGCAGTGTGTAATTTTTCTACCACTAGGCTTGATGTGTTAAGACATCACACAAAGACTGATCCAGTTTTGAAAATGCTTAATCACTACATTAATGTTGGATGGCTATCAAAGCAATCTAGTGTGCCGCCTGAAGTGCAAACCTATTTTCCTTACAGAGATGAAATATTGATGAAAGATAGCATTATTTTCAAAAGTCCTAAAATTATTGTTTCTGCTTTCTTACAACAGTAATATATCCAGATTTTGCATCGTGGCCATCCAGGTTCCATATCCACTAAGAGAAGAGTGAGAGAATTAGTGCTTTGGCCTTCACTACTGAAATACATTGATAAAGTACTTTCTTCTTCTTCAGGATGCAATAGTACTAGACCACATTTGCAAAGAGAACCACTTCAGCTAACTCCAGTTCCTGAACTCCCTTGGTCAACAGTAGCCATTGATATCTTCAAATGGAACAATCAATACTTAGTATTGGTAGACTCTTATTCAAACTGGTTTGAGATTGATCTACTACCTAACCTAACATCCACTGCTATTATTATCAAGTTGAAACATCATTTCTCAGTCCATAGTAGTCCAAAGTTGTTTCTGACAATGGTACTCAATTTACTAGTCAGTTGTTTCAGAAATTTGCCAGAGAATGGGACTTTGTACATGTTACTAGCAGTTCTAAATATCCACAGTCAAATGGTCTAACTGAAAGTGCAGTGCAGAGTGTAAAGCAATTACTTGAAAGGTCAAAGCATGATAATACCGATGTCTTTTTGAATTTACTTAATCTCAGAAACATACCCAGTGGCGATGTTCTTGACTCACCTGCTCAAAGACTTCTATTCAGGCAAACAAGAATGACACTACCTATTAGTTCCAGTTTATTGAGGCCTAAAGCTAACAACAATAAAACCATTAAGGTTCAATAATTCAAGAAGCATTCGATCCAGAAGCCCAGTTATGATAAATTGAGCAGATTTCTTCATCTATTGAAGGATGGAAAGACAGTGAGAATACAAATGGTGAAAGGTTTCGACCAGATTGGTCAAGTTACAGATATGTGTGCTGAGTCAAGATCCTACCTTGTAGAATCTGTACAGGAGAATCCAAAGATATCTTCTTCTTGTACCAAAATTAGCATTGCAGCATTGTTCCTGTGATACAGACTTTAGATCTCAGAGCGAACCAAACGTTGTTCTCATCCCAGAGTGTGTTCCAACCTCTGATTCCATTCCTGAAGATGTTCCAAGTACTTCCAAGGTTGAACACTGTATAGAAACAGCTCTTGTTGCTAAACCCATTTCCCAAATTTATACACTACATGATATGGTCGAGTATGTAGGTCCAGAGTGAAATAAGCAGCAACATGGACTTAACTGTGTATAAATGTACCTAGTCTTGTAAAATGCGTGACAAAGAATTATCTGTGATATCTGCTTGCCAAACAGATATATAACTTTGCATGATCTATTTCTCAAAGAGGGAGGATGTAGATCAGAGTGTAAGTGCTGTGTTTTTAAGAAGCATGTCAAGTACTGAGCATGCACGTATAAATACCAGGCACATGACATTTTGAGAGTGCAGCCAGAGAGTGAGCATGTATGATCACAGTAGTTAGTTTGTATATAAGTTACTTACAGTAACGTCAGTAAACTTCTATCATGATGTGTTTGCATAAAATAAAGCTGCTTGAACAGAACCCACAAAGACTCTTCTATTGTGTCCAAAGTAAGAGAGCAACACTAGGCAAAATAATGCTAATACCACTTTTTAGGCAAAAAGGAGAGCATTAAAGAGTTAACCACATGCATTCAGAAGGCTTATGTTAGAATACACCTTCCTCTAGCATCATTAAACCTTAATATGTAAAGTTGTAAGAATCATTCATAAAGGGTGTGTCTGGCTATTTAGACTACTTTGTGTGAAAATGTTTGCATATTCCCCATTGGCTCAGCTTTTCACCTTTTAGACCATTTGGGTTCTATGTAAAAAAAAAACACAGTCCCTGACACATATCGCAATGTTCCAAACAGGCTAAAAATAGAAAAAGAGCATAAATCATGAATGGTACAGGGTGTGGGCGCTGTCAGGAGAATATTCCATTAGTCGATGTCCTTATAGGTTCCTAGCATTTCATCACTAGTGTATAAATCAAACAGAGGTCAAAAAGTGAAATAGTTACGTAAAGATGTCAGAAATGTTTCAATGTTTACAGTAACATTGATTTTGCAGGTGTTTCCCCTGTTGTGTTCAATGTCGTGAGTAAAAACATGAACAACACGGTTGCATAAAACAGTGATATTTATGTAAATATATGTTGCATCATGCCACACCATGTAGCCAAAAAAAGAGGTATAGAACTTAAAAATAGCTGCACTTTCTGCTGCAGGTATATCTAATTATTTATCCATCTACACACACACATATATATATATATATGGGTACATGTTAGTACATCGACAAGTGAAAATATCGACATCCACTTCACTGACACATGAAATAATCGAAACCGCAAATCATGGACATTTAACAGGTAAGAGGTTTAAATTTCGCTAATCATGCCTACCATGCTTTAGTAAGTGTGGCAGTGTTATGCATGTGTGGTAGGCATGATTAGCGAAATTTAAACCTCTTACCTGTTAAATGTCCGTGATTTGCGGTTTCGATTATTTCATGTGTCGGTGAAGTGGATGTCGATATTTTCACTTGTCGATGTACTAACATGTACCCATATATATATATATATATATATATATATATATATATATATATATATATATATATATATATATGTGAGTGTGTATATATATATATATATATATATATATATATATATATATATATATATATATATATACATACACACACACACACACACACACACACTTATAACTGAAAGTCTATATATTGAAACACACAATAATGTTGCAAGGCTTCCGCAATGGATATTGTGCAAACATTAGAAACTACAAGTATTTGAAAGGGAGAAAAACATGAGCCTGAAAGAACTATAGAAAAATAATAGCCTAGGGTCATCCAAAACTAACATTATAGAAAGCAAATGATAGAAAACTAGATATTGTAGTTATAGAAAAAGAACAAATTCTGCATTAATCATTAGCATACCTACACCTAACAATTCCAGTGCCTTGTGTCCTGAAAGTTTAATGTTATAAGACATGCAAGTAGAAGCAAGAGTAAAATGGCACAAGGGCTTTCAAGCATACTTGAATATATTACCAGCTCAGGTAACACAATGTGAACTACAAAATAATGAATTTCAATGTACATTGTGTGTTGATATCAGCACTATTTGCAACCATCAAAGACTGAAACAAAACAGAGTTCACTTACATTAATTATGCCCTTATTTGGGTAATGGAGTTCATTACTGACATGGCGTTTAAAATATAATTATTTAGGAAGCTCTTCCATTGCTACACACACACACACACACACACACACACACACACACACACACACACACACACACACACACACACACACACACACACGAATATAGGTATGCATATAGGTAGAGTTTATTTTGTAAAATGGCAAGCAAATCTCCCTGTCCATTCTTACTCATGTCATGTGTGTTAATGCTAACCCTGCCACTGTGCCTATCCCAACCCTATATATTACTTTATGAAAAAAAAAACTTTCCCTAAGTGTCACTATTTAGGCACAGAATGTCTGGATTTCCTGTTAGGTTTTGGCATTTTTTAATGACCAAAAAGGAAACATTTGCTTTCCCTTTTTGATCAGTGTAAGTTTGACATTTTTATTCTGGGTATTTGTTAATTTCTGCATTTATTCTTTAATGTATGTGGCAATGTTTATAAGCAGTGAATATGTATAAATATAAAAAATGCTAACCCTGCCACTGTGCCTATCCCAACTCTATATATTACTTTATGAAAAAAAAAAAAAAATGTCCCTAAGTGTCACTATTTAGGCACAGAATGTCTGGAGTTCCTGTTAGGTTTTGCCATTTTTTAATGACCAAAAAGGAAACATTTGCTTTCCCTTTTTGATCAGTGTAAGTTTGAAATTTTTATTCTGGATATTTGTTAATTTCTGCATTTATTCTTTAGTGTATGTGGCAATGTTTATAAACAGTGAATATATATAAATATAAAAAAAAAAAATACTATAGGCAAGTGTGTGTGTGTGTGTGTGTGTGTGTGTGTGTGTGTGTGTGTGTGTGTGTGTGTGTGTGTGTGCGTGCGCATGCACATGCATGTGTGCCTGTCCACTTCTGTGAGTGTGTGTGTGTCCGCGTGTCTGCCTGTGTGAATGCATGCTCGCGCACACATGTGTACCTGGGCGCTTCTGTGCATATGTGCATGTGTGAGCCTGTGCGCATGTGTGCGTATCTGTGTGTGTGTGTGTGTCTGTGCATTTCTGTGTGTGTGTGCCTGTGTGTTTACTTATACCTTTGTGAGTTCCTAGCTTCTTCACAGTCTTCACTGACTGGATTTTCTCCAAGCATAAGGACTGTCTTAGGTGCCCTTTGAGGCAGCTGCGAACTGTAAACCTCTGATTTGTTGGCATGTTACCATGTACACAACAAGCATCATCTGTTGGCTGCTGGTGTTTCACACGTTTGTATTGCCTTATTGTACATTTCTGTTTTGTAGATGTATTGGTTTATACTGTTCGGGAGTTGCAATTGAAAACAAGTTCCATGAGTCAAGCATTTCTGTCTAGTTACTAGGGTCAAGTAAACAAATAATACTTTTGATACAAGGTATGTTGAACTACTACAGGTTAAGGAACCCTGGTTAGAGTAGGGCCCTGATTAGAACAGGATAATCATGGCAAGACATTTCCTTGTAGTGATTGTGTTCTTCCTGAAACATGCACAAAGCCTTTCCAGCTACTAATTACTCTTTAAAACACAATCTCTTCCTACTACTTATCACAATAAAAATATTTTTAAAAATGACTACTTCCAGAATTTCTGGAAAGACGGAGTTAGCTGAATATAAATGTTACCCAGTGTCCAGCACTTTTTGTCTGATAGTTTCATTTGCAATGTAGGCAATCAATGGAATCCATGCAGATTTAGACGACAGTTACTATTAAAAATAAAACTTGTACAGGATTAGGGCTAAGATGTTACTACAATGTGCACTCCAGATGAACAACACTCACTATAAATTGTTTTCTAGCCAGGAATTAACAGGAGTGGAATTTCATACTTTGGGCATTAACTGTGGACCAGATGTAAATAGTGAAAGTGGCATTTTGACTGGCACAGGACTAGATTTGAAAAAAATATAATTTATGTATATTGTTTCTATGCAACATCCGTGTTTGTTTTATGAAATTGCATGCATCACCTGTTGTCAGTTGTATTATTTAATGTTTTTAAATGTAGTGTTTTGATTCATGTTTTGATAGCAACAAGCTTTGTCTTAATTAAGAAATAGAACTTGTGCAGAAGTACAGGATCATATGGTGTTTATTTATAAATAAGAAACCAAGGGACTAACAAAGTAAGAAAACACAAGCTCATAAATTGAAATCAACAGACAAAGGAAAAGAACAGCTAAATTGCATTTTAGCAAAGACGTTTTAACAAACGTTGTACCACATACTATTGTTAAGACTAAAATAAACGCTAAGCCCATTCAAATTTGAAACCTTCATAAATAAGACCATACAAGAAGATACGCATATTTATTCCACTAAAGTAACTATCATCTTGTTTGTCATTGGTCTATATTTCTTCAGCTTAGCTTAAACCATTAAAAAAATCCAAGCATACTGTGACAAGCAAATTCCTGCATATTGGCATTGCATTCCTAGAATTGGAGAAAGCATATGATCAGGTCCTAAGAAAGCTAATTTGGACAGTCCTGTGATAGTCAGATATTCTAGAAACATTAGTAGAATTAGTGCAATGTAGTGCAATGCAGTGCAATGTAAGTACAAGGACCCAATGTCACAGGTACAAACAGTATTTAGACTCACAGAAGGGTTTCTAGTGGACATGGGTATGCATCAGGGTCCAGCACTGTGTCCATTGCTGTTCATACTGGTGATGGACTCATTAGCAAACAAGGTGGAGGGGACAGATCAACAAAGCTGCTGTATGCTGATGATATGACCTTACAGGCAGACTCTGAAGAAGAACTTCAGCAAATGACAGGGAAATGGAATACAAAACCAAAGGCACGTGGGATGAAATTGAGTACAGATAAAATAATTGTAATGGCAGCAAATGGGAGAAATCAGAAGTAGTTGAAAACTGTGATAGCAGTGAAAATAGTGGATCAGGTTAACTGCTTTAAGTATGTGGAGGGGCAGCTGAGGAGAAGAGAGGTCTGAACGAAGAGGTCAAAGCTAGACTCAGAGGGGCTACAGCCAAGTGGTGCAGTGTCTGGGCTAGTGTGACAGAAGAATGCCAAAGAAACAGAAAAGTAAGGTGCACAAAATTGTGGTGTAACCATGTGTTAGCTGTAGGGTTCAAAATCCCGGGCAGTTAATGCAGAGCACTTGAGAACAGTAGAGGCGATGAAGATAAAGTGACTGAGACAGTTGGAAGGATGTGCACTGTGAGGCACATGAAGAAACGAGGACAGCAGAGCAACCAAATCTAGTTCCAGTTGCAGAGAAGCTCAGAGAAAACAGATTGCAGTGGTTCAAGCACATGTGCAGGAAAGCAGAAGACAACCTGGTGGAGAATACTTGGAGCAGATAAGATCAGGGCAAGAGGAAGCATGGACATCCAGCAGAGACATGGGTGTACTGTGTGAGAGAAGACCTATAACAGTCAGGTATTACTGTTAAAGAAGGTAAGAGGGTGGCACTGAAGCAACAGTTGAAATGCCACCCTGATCCCATATATAAAAATGGGAAAATGGGGGGTTGTGATGATGGTGTTGATGATACATTACCATGCAGATTCTGATAGAGAATGCATGATATGTTTTGCTTAACAGATAGCTAATCTAGTCCTTGTGCAGCCACCCTCTTCCCAGTTCTTCTTTTAGCCTCACCTTTCTTTTTTCTAGGTTCTCCTGAGTCCATATGAAAACTTATATTATCTCAATGTTGTAAGCAGTAGAGTTTGTGAATCTACTTCCCTCTCTATGAAATAGCATTTCCTCATGTCTGTCTAATTACCTCCATACAGTTATATTGCCATTCCTGTTTACTTTGCTTTAACTTGCTGTCTGTCACTGCAGTGTATACAGACATCACCAATTTCACTTTTCTATTCTAGACTATTCATACCCAATTGCTTAAAAGTTTCATCACAACCTAACCTCTTCCTTTCATATAATTGTTCTTGTCACATGCTATTGTATTATTTCTAACAGCTTAATTGTCTGTTTTGTAGGGACATCACACACTTGTTGCTCCATATGCAAGGTGCCATACAATGAAAGAAAGACAGTAACATCTCTGAAATAATTTAAGCATGCACAATGCAAATGATTTACCTTCTCCACTTACATATCCACAATAAATAGAATGATTGGAATATGGGCAATGTTTATCACCAGATAATTTTCTACAATGCCTCTTTATGTCTACTGATCAAGCCTGCATGATTTTAGTGAATTCATAACATACATAGCCTAGCACTACTTTACATGAAATCTAAGATGCCAACTTCCCACCTAGCTTGCAGACTATGGTAGTTTTTTGTTTGACTGGGCCTTCCAGCTATAGAAACTGCATAGCTCATGGCTTCATACTCATAAAAACTTATCTTACTTTACAGATCCACTGCAATATCTAACACAAACATACTAAAGCAGTACCAGAAAGGATGCACCAGTATGCTACTTGCCAATGTTTCCTCTGAAAGTTTCTCACAATTCTACCTCTGTTTCCTGTCAGACAGACAGTTACCTATCCACTTCCTATCTTTAACCCTCAGATCATTACCCTTATTTGCTTTCCCTAATTGCCTCTTGCTAGAGGCACTGCTGAAATTCAGATACTTGACAATCACAGGGCACCCCTTACTTATACTAGTAGTGACCAAACCATAGACACGGACAAAGGTATGCTGCCAAAATTCTTAGTACATAAATCCATGATATAAGACAAGCAAGGAGACTGCAACAGAAACTCGACCAGCTTAGCCTACAAAATATTTACTGTAAAGTTCCTGCTGTGTAGATAGACCACGTACTATATAGTTCTTATCTAGATCCTTGTTTAAGAACCAGTCTTTCACCACAACCTTCCAGATAGGGAGAGAGAGAAAAAGAGATAGAGAAAGAGAGAGAGAGAGATACACACACATTGAGTGCATATTCATATAATGCTTCTTGAAGGACTGCATACAATTTTTTCAACATCCTGTGAAGCAGCTTAGTTGGACCACGCATCTTTTCTCTCTGTGGACTATTTTGTTCAGCTTTGCCATCTTTCTTGACTTTCACATCCATACCTTTCCTTACTAACCCCATGCTTTATCCCTTCTGAGTAGACACAAAGGTGATTAACTCATTCAGTATTTCTGCCTAACTTTTAGCAATTTGATCTTCTACAAACTTCCTTTTTCTATAATGGAAGTTTAAAGGTGCAGGATATGAAATGGGATGAAGTAACAGCCAGACAGATTGAAACAAAGTTAAGGAAAGCCTCTTAATTGGAAACCCCAGGCCCAGGTGCAGCATCTAACTTTTGGTTAAAAGTATTAACATCTTTGCATGAGGATTTAGCAATGAGTAAGAACTATTTATATGTGCATCCCAAACAGACACCAACCTAGCTAACAACAGGCAAAACAATGCTCCTACTTAAGAGTGAACCTGCAAGCTACCCTAAAAATTATAGACCAATAACTTGCCTTCTGACAATGTATAAACTATACATGGGAATTGATGCTGACAAGGTTTATAGTCATTTAGAAGAAAAGTCAATTATGGCAGTACAACAAAAGGGCAATAAAAGAAAGTCATATGAAACAAAGGATAATTTGTTATTAAATAAAGTTATAGTGGAGAACTGTAAAAAGGGGAAGAATCTAAGTATGGCATGGATTGACTATAAAAGGCATTTTATAGTATCCCACGTTCATGGATAAAAGAGTGTTCAAAAATGTCTAAGATACACTATACACTGATTGACTACATTACAATGACCATGAAACAGAGGCAGACCACTTTGTAATTAAGCCATGATAAAAAAACAATTATTATTCCAGGGATAAAAATTCAAAGGGTGATATTCCAGGGTGACTGTCACCATTGCTATTCTGCCTTGCCATTAAACCACTAAGCTGTTTACTTAATAGCTTAGGCCATGGCTACAATTTGACTCCTAAAAAGCAACAAAGTGTAAAGAATTCTCATCTTCTCTTTATCAATGATTTAAAACTGTATAGCTCATCAGATGAGGAACTGAAAGCACAGCTGCAGGTTGTCAAAACTTTTTCAGATGATATAAGAATGTCATTTGGTTTTGATAAGTGTGCAAAAGCAACTTTTAAAGCAGGAAAACTGTAGCGCCAGGAAAACATCAGTTTAGGACAAGAATGTGATATGAAAGAACTTGAGCAAGAAGGAGTGTATAAATATTTGGGAACTGAGGAAGGATCAACAATAAAACATGAAGAAATGTGAATAAAACTTAGTAAGAAATGCATTAGAAGACTTAAATTATGTCTGAAAACAACATTGACATCTAACAACAAAATCCAAGCTATAAACCAATTTGGTCTTCCTGTCCTAACTTACAGTTCTGGAGTGATTGACTATCCCCAAATGTGTTGTATGGATTATATAGGAAAACAAGAAGGATGCTTCATGCTCACCAAGTGATTTATAAAAATAAGTGCATACCAAGATTATATATTCCCTGTTCTGAAGGAGGGATGGGCCTCCTTGAAACTGATTACATGTATAGATCTGCAATTGTGCACACATATCTGCTGACCTCACAAGATCCAAATGTAGTGAAAGTTTTGAAACATGAGGAAAATAAATCTAAGATGACTTCTCTGCTTAATTTAGCAGAAGCATATTGGCGCCAAGCAGGAATGGAAATCAAACCAGAAGTAGATAAAAATCAGGCAGCAACTGAATGTGCCAAAAAACAAAAGAAAGAATATAAGGTGAAGGACCAGATGAGAAGGCAAGAAATGTGGAAAAAGCATAAATATAGTTGCAAGTATAGAAAACTCCTGGAAGAACCTCATGTTGATCAGGAACAAACACAGGAATGGTTAAAGAGAGGCGAATTCAAACCAAGAGATGAAAGGTTAATATTGTCAGTCCTGGATAGTGGGCTACATAAATATTGGTTTACAAAGTCCACTGAACATGTGGGAGAAACAGACAGATGTAGGTTTTGTAAAACTGAATTGGAAACAGTTGCACACCTTTTTTGCTGGTTGCGACATACTAATGGCAGAAGGACTGTATACTGAAAGGCATAATAATGTGGCAAGATTGTTGTACTGGGGATTGTGCAAACATTATGGTATTGAAGTAGCTGAAAAACACTGGGAACATGAGCCACAAAGCATCATAGAAAATGATGAAGTTTATATTACATGGGATCACCCACTACCAGCAGTTCAAAAGATAGCTGTTAGAAAACCGGATATTGTAGGCCATGAAAAGAAGACAAATGTAGCATTGATCATTGAAATCACCACACCCAGTGACTACAGTGTCTTGTGTACAGAGAGACACAAAGTCATGAAATATCAGGATCTGCAGGAAAAAATGAGAACAATGTGGAAGAAAGAAACTCAGACAGCTCCAATAGTAGTAGGAGCAAAGGGTCTTATAAAAAAGAATCTACAATCGTATTTAGATATGTTACGAATCTATGCAACTCCATACGAATTGCAGAAGGAATCATTACTGGGCGCATTGCGGGTGCTGCGATGAGCACTTTTGGCTGACATCAAAGATTGAAACAATACTAATTTCATGAACTTTAATCATACTTTGATTTAGGAATGGGGTCCATTTTCATCATGACATTAGAAACCCAAATGATTTGGAGAAATTAAAAATAATCTACAGCTGATTCATTCTCCATGTCATACTGTATCAGACTAGCATTTTAGCCACTCCCTTTCACCCTAGCTGTCTCCTGTTGTAGTAAACTGGTATACGATATGATCTGTATGGCATTCTTGTAGAATCCCTATTGTTTCTTTCTTCATCATCTCATTGCAGTCTCAACATTCTGTGCCTTCATGTTGTCCTTGTCCACACCCGTTATTATGACAGGCAGTTTTTCTTCTTCTTCTAACCCATTCTCCTTTGTCAAAATACATGATCTCAAGTCCTTCCATAAACCATGCTTAATCATACCTCACAGTTCTTCCAGTGTTTTCATTTCTTCTTTCCATTCCAGATGATTTGCCAAAAGAGAAAAGTTCATTCACCTGGCATACAAGAAACCCATTTTTGAGTCATACTTTGCCATAACTCCTAAATAATACAGAGGCAGGATCAGTAATTAGTCACTTAATGAAGGACAGATTTCTTAAGCTAAATGAACACAATTTTGAGCATTTTGATTTATACTTTAACCAGATATTTGGTGTCCTCAATATTAGTTATAACAATAGGAGAATCTTCTTCTATATGTAGGGTTGTTGCATGTGGTCTTGGATGTCTCTAGGCATTCACTCATCAGTACCTCCATCATTTCTGATTTTTAGTTGGAAGTGTCCCATCTCCTCTAATATCTGACATACTCTTACTTTTGCCATCCTAGAAATCTTCCAATACATTTCCTCTGGCCTATTTACAGCAGCCCAATGTACCTATGCTGAAATGACCTCTAGACCAGGCTGTAGTATTCAGCATAACCTAACCTAACATGCTCAGTAACATTACTTCTTTCCTTCTGGTCCCAAGATCAATAAAGAAAATATGGAGTATTTTTACAAAAAAAGGTAATAGAACTAAACTTCTCATACACAAATATACAAACTTGTGCTCACAATAGATTTATACAGTAGACTGAAAAAAACTTGACATGCACAAATATGCAAACTTGATATACGCAAATACATTTGTATAATAGAGTGACCCAAACTTGTTATACATAGATGTATTTGTACAATTAGTGGTCATTTTAGCATTTCCAGTGTAGATAAAACAGTTGATTGACACAAATTTCAAAACATAGATGCATCTTTACAATCAGTAAACATACAGTAAAATATCACAATGTCACTAACAGTAATACAAACGGAATAGCATTTGTAATATAATATGTTAACTGCAGTACAAGTTTGACTTTTACAATGCTAAATTTGTATTAAAATGGCAGACGTAACCACTATTATGGTAGCAGTTGTATTTAAATTCTTCCACAGACCTTCCACAGCAACACAATGTGAATAAGCAAAGTATTTGGGTGAAGTTGCCTTTTAACTTAATTTTTGAAAAGACACTTTGATTTTTTTTTTCAGGAAAAATGTATCTTTTCTTTTTTTAGTGTCTGCTCGAAGATAAACAGTCCATTTAGATAATCCATTTCAAACAGATTAAGTACAACTCCAACAAAGACCCATTCAAATAACATAATATAAATCCTCAGTGCACTGACTTGCAGAAATGGAGACAAAGATTCCAGAGGAGGTTCTAATTTATTTTGTTTTTCCTGTAGCTAACAATTTATTTATAAAGTCTTGTCACTGATAAAAAATAACCACTTGAAAATATTTTGACCTCATCCTGGTATCCTTGCTACCTACATCTTAATATAATTTCTATCATAGTAGCTTGCTGTTCACCAGCAGTTTTGTGTTCCAACGTTTAGGTACTGGACATTTTTGGTTGAATGATGCATAATATTTAGTTTTACATTGATAGTATTTTAACCAGGCTAATGTACAGCAAGTCCATTATCCTGCGGAACTCTTTTGTTGTATATTAAGTTTCAGAGTTGTAGTGTCAAAAAAAGCACTTTGTATTTCTTTAGCCATCATGAATGTGCTTCACTATTCCTCCTTTTGCATGAGTATACAATACAGTTCCTGCACTCATGGTTTCATATACGTCTCAAGTCAGTTCTTTATCTTGTGGCATTCCTCAGTTTGTCCTCAGTATCAGTTCTTATTACCTGACATAAATCTTCAACGTATCATGTGAATCACAGACAGATATATCCTGAATATTTTAATTTTCATGGCCTTATCACTGCTGGACTTTGAAACACACTTTTGAGAATGGAAAAAAATGATTTCTGTTCAGCTTACATGGAAACACTGCATTCCTGATATAGTGGTTTAAATTTACTTAGGAAAGAAATGCATAGTCAGATGTTCAAAGGACAGCAAAGGTGAATGTTTTAGTTTAGTTTTGATACTTCTAAATAAAAAGTAATTATTGACACTATTACTACTTATTGATGTCTATAAGCAGTCTGTAAAAGGTTATAAGTACAGTAACATAAATATGTTTTTCAATTATCACACTACATGTAAAGATTTCATGGCAGGGCTATAGCCACTCAGCAGTGTAAAGCAGAGTTTTAGATTACAAGTCACTGTTGATGTGGCATCCTGACTCCATGTGCAAAATGGGAAAAAGGGGGTTACGAATGGTTAGATGTAAAGCATCAGGATTAAGATGGCCAAGTTGCTGACTTTTATGGAAAGGAAGGGATAGAGATGACATAGATCACTGTGTCTACAATTAGTAGTAGACCTACTGTTGGAGTAAATTGGGTGGACACAAAAATATTAATTAGGCTCTGTAAATCAAAGTAATACATGATTTTCTGTGTACTTGTGTAACTTCCAAAGTACATTTCTACATAATCCTTCTGAATGTGTGCATTTGTGAATATATGTGTACGACTTCTTGGGAATGTGTGCCCCCCACACCCCTCCCAACTTATATATACCAACTCCGAGATTGCACAAACAGGAAAACACAACAAACACATCACACCCAGACATTCTACAGTCCCTCGCACACACACACACACACACACATACACACACCACACATATACAAATACCAACATATCCACACACTCATACTTTCCCCTGCCTACCCTAACCACATATACAACTTACAAACACACTCACATGCATCCAAACTCCCACCCAAAACCCTTACAAAACAGTCACTTACCTTAAATCACACCTAAATACACACACAACACCGGACACCATCCACACAAACCACATATAAACATATAGATATATACATAGTGTATGTGAGTGAACTGTACTCATTTTTGCTAGTGTGTTTTTATGTCTTTGTGCATTCTTTGTATATGTGCATCCACATATGCATTTCTGTGTGGGTGCTTGTTTCTGTATACAAACAAGTGTTTATTTGTGTTGGGACATTTGTGTATTAATTTTATATATCTGTGTGGTTACGAATTTATGTGTATATGTGCAAATACATATGCACATATGGGTGCGTGTGCGTGTGTGTGTGTGGGAGGGGGCACACAGATGTGCATACATATATAAGTGAGTAAAAGAGAAAACTGCACTATACCTTCTGAATAATGATGCTGGTATTTAATTATTTCATGTCTGAGTTTACACTAAATGAGGTTTAGAATTCTTCCATTGTTAATTTCTGTTATATACTCATGCAGCAACACACAGATATGCAATTGCACATACATACATATAGATAATTCTTAAGTAAGGAAATAAGCATAGCAGCTTACCTCACGTTTGCTAATACAAACCTAACATTTTTGTCACGCTTAGTGTTTATATTGAGTAGATGCAGATGGTATAATAAAAAATGTATGTCTTTGATATTGCTGGTTTTGCAACCTCTCATGACATGAATATAATGTCTACTTGCTGGGCTGTGTGACAGGATTGGTAGAAGGAAGCACCATAATAGTATGTAGGCACCTTTTCACTTTTGGTTAACCAAAGTGTGTTTTTATAATAAGAAGACTGGGGCTGCAGTTCTAGTTGCAGTAGAAAGACAGTCTGGTCTGCTGAAGTTGGGAAACACACAGGAAGGCTTAATGTGAGATTGCTTCACCAGCCAGAGGGCTTTGTAGGGACTTAGTTGCTAGGTGTTAATTCGCAGTTGAGTGATACTTTTTTTTTTACTCAAATAATTTTTATTTTGATGAAATAACAAAATAATTTAATACATTCATAACATTGAATAACTATTTACATTATTTACATTCAGCCTGACAAAAAGGATTCAGATAAAAACATTCGTAGTTGAATAATAAGTTAATATATAAACTATGATAGTTAGGAAGAGTTTGGTTCCATCTGTAGGGTGTCAATCAAATTCCAAACTTTCCTCCATGGACTATTAACCAATGGCTTAGGAAACTTTCTTAACTCTTTAGTTTTTTTCTCCATTAGTATGCATTTCTTCAGTGATGATAGGAATTCCTCCATTGTGGGTGCTACATTAGAGTTCCATCTTCTAGTTATACATTTTCTGGTTATTGCTGACATCGTCCACAACAAATATAGGTCATCTTTCTTCATATTATAACTATTAACAACATTAAATAAAATTAAGGACTTTGTCAAAACAAATATATCAGTATAGATAGCTTGAAGAAATGTATTAATCTCATTCCAATATGTTTTAATATTAGTACAGTCACAAAAAATATGAGACCAGTCAGCATTAGTGGACAGATGACATCTCCAACATAACTTGCTGTTTGAAGGGTTCATTTCTGACAGTTTCTCAGGTGTCAAAAAGGATCTATGTAGAAATTTCCAATGAAATTGTGAGTAAGAAGTTATTTTAACTGAAAATGAAATGTTTGTTTTATCTTCCATTGACAATGATACTTGAACCCCTTGAGTAAGGTATTGCTAGTACGAAGCTTTAGGAGCTGTCTTATAGACAATTAAAGTGTTATATTGACATGATAATTCATTCTTAACATTGATATTATTATATAGAATTCCAAAAATCCAGTTTATAATTTTTGGTACTGTTTTGAAGGATGAGTTATGTATTATTCTACACAGATCCTTAGTGTATGCTGTGACACTCTGAAGAACCAACCAGTCATTAGGCAATAGGCCATAGGTTGACAATATACTTTGTGTGTTCAAAGATTTTTGTTTTTCAATACATTGCAACCAACAAAATAGGTTATTTTTTTCCCCATAAACCAAAAATCTCTCTATGTGTTTTATCAGGGAAATCCCTTGTAATAGTAAATGGTATTGAAATCTATGCCACTGTTTTATATCTAAATTTGTGTTAATGAATTTTCTAAACACATTAAAAATATTGTTTATTAGTGTTAGTTTAGATAATTTTGTTGTACTATACTGAAAATTTAAACCTAAATAGTGCCATATCTTGTTATCTTTGTCAGTTACCAAAGCATTCTTTGATAAACAATTTTCATTCATTAGTATACTGGAGTATAACTGTTTCCAATTGGAAGAGTATCTAGGATTTATCCAATTCATCACTATTTTAATTATAGATGCCTTTATATAAGTATCAGTCTCTGGGAATTTTAACCCCCTTTGTTCCCATTTTCTGATATGATGAGAATATGCCACTCTATTTCTTTTGAAGTACCATAGGAATTTAAGTATAAGGGCTTGTGCTATATATAATATTTTAGGTAACAAAACCATTCTTATCAGTTGTAACCTATCATCAAATGTTATAAACAAATTATTCCATTTGCTTATTAATGTCTTGATTTAAGTCTATGGCTTTAGCATAGTTAAGCTGTAAGGTTTCCTCTATATTCTTGCCTGGGACTATTCTTAAATAGTTTAGAGTTGAAACTTGGTTTCCAATAATATAATTAACTGGGACCTGTATGTTCTTTTTTTTATTTAATAATAAATATTTTGATTTAGATTTGTTGAAGGAGAGTCCGGAGATTTTTTGGAAATTTGTTTTTACTATATCCACTTCACCTAACACTTACTTAGAGTTGGGTAAGGTAAGTAAGACATCATCAGCAAACATCATTATTTTAGAAATGTATTGGTCATATATATATTTATTCCTCTTATCTTTGGGTTATTACGTATTAAAATGGCAAGTATTTCTATGGCCAGAGCAAATAGGATAGGGGACATGGGGTATCCTTGTCTAGTACCTCTAGTGATTTGGATTGCTTTCTAAGTAAAGGGACCTAATTTGACATATGCTAGATTATTTTCATAGATTTTCTTTATCATTGTTATAAAAAAGGGGGAAAATCAAATAACTATAAGACTTTAAATAACCCAATTTAAGGAGTCAAAGGCCTTTTGAATATCTAGACCTATTATCAATGTTTCATGGTTTCCTCTATTGAGGTAATCTATCAGAGTTAATACTCTTTTAATATTATCCTGTATATGCCTGTTATGTATGAAACCAGTTTGGTCTTCATTAATTATTTTAGATATGGGTATTTTCAATCTATTGACCATAATTGACATAAATAGTTTATAATCATTATTCAACAAAAAAATGGTCTATATGAGTTGCAATGATTGGAGTCCCTTATTATCTTTTAATATAGGGGAAATTAGAGAATATCTCCAAGAAGGTGGAATATTTGCTGATGTTTGAACTTCAAGAAAGGTTTTATGTAGGAAAGAGATTATAGAAAAAGTGAACAATCTATAAATTTTGATAATTAAGCCATCTATTCCAGGTGCTTTATTAGACTTACTTCCTTTAATCCCATCTATATTTTCCTTATGAGAAATAGGTTTTTGTAGATCTAACTTATGTTCCTCAGAAATTCTTATTTTGGGAACTATATTCTCAAATGTGTCACATTCATTTGTACTTATTTTATCTTTATGATGCTCTGCATAATGATAATTAAAAGCCTCCAGAATGTCCCCTATGTCCAAGACTTTTTTTCCTTTTTCCCTGCATGAAAGATACTAGCAATGTTATTAATTTTTGATTGTATCTTAACTTTCATAGATAGGTTATGAAGATGCTTAGGATAGGTAGCATAAGAATTTCATTTCAGTTTTTCCATGGCAACATTAGTTTTATGGGATAATATTTCATTGTATTTCTTATTTGCTTCTTCTATTTTCCTCTTATTATCTGTAGCAATTACGTTTTTGTTAGATTTAAGAGATAATAATTGGTATTGGAGTTGCTGTAACTCTGAGTCCCATTCTTTAATTTTATTTTTGTGGTGGTGCTGCGGTATCATTGTCACCTCACAGTAAGACTCTGTCTGGTTCGATTCTCAGCTAGAGCATCTTCTGCGTGGAGACATGCGTGAATGGGCGTACCTTCGTTGAAGGTTGTGCGTCAGGGCTGGTAACTTGGCACGTAAAAATCAACTACCAATCATTAGCGGACCGGAGTTCCGCTGTGGCGACCCCTAAAAGCTGAAAGACGCAACAACAACAACAAAACAACCAGCTAATTGTTTTACCATATATATATATAGGCCTTAAGAGAATCCCAAACCATTATCCAAGATTTAAAGTCTTTAATTTTTGTGATATATATGAATGAATCCTTAAAGTAATAACTAATTGATTGAATTCCAAGTGTATTGTTAACAACAGGGAATTATGATCTGAAAAGGGACAAGGTTGTATTGAAAAATTCAAGATTTTAGAATAAAGATCTTGTGAGATATAAATTTTATCTATTCTAGTTTGGGTACCATGTCTATATTCCTGGTGTGAGAATAGTAAAGAATTTGGTCCCAAAGCATTAAAGGCATCTTTTAATTTAACCATTTTTTGTCCATTTTTTTAACTGTTTGGCTGAGGACAGTAGTCTAGGAGATTTCCTATTGGTGATTTCTGTAATATCTGTGATACAATTGAAATCACCTCCTAGTATAATATTACCTTTAGAAGAAGTTGTAATAAAGTCTAAGTGTTTCTTAGCTAGTCCAACCCCCATACCCGGGTACCAGTATAAATTAACCAGGGTCCACATAATTGCAGTTTATGCACTATTATATACATGTGTATCCATTAAAAATGCATTAAAACATACAACATCAGTAAAAACTGGTTGCAAAATGCGGGGGGCTATGTCCCCCACATCCCCAACACCCCCCTGACAATATATTCTCACTCCAAGGTCGCACTACAGTGGGGAACAGGGCATATACCTGCCAGTGCTGTTTTTCAGTCAAATGAGCTTTCGGTCATATGGGTTTTCGGTCAAATGGAATTTCGGTCATTTGGTCTCAGTCAAATGGGCTTCGGTCATATGAACTTTCAGTCATATGTAGTGAACCCATATATATATATATATATATATATATATATATATATATATATATATATATATATATATAAAAACAAAAAAAGTATAGAAATGACAAAGCAAAAAGAGAAAGAAAAGCAATAAGAAAAATATTGTCATGACATACCTTACTTGAAGATTTAAGTATAAAACAAATTAAAGTCCAGTTGCAGTAGATGCTTTGAGAGATTTAGTGGGAACAGGAACCTTTGCCTCAGTTTTTTGTTTTTCCTTTTTAACATCAGTCCAAGAAGATTTAACAGTAACTCTCTTCAGAGATGCATATGCCCATTCCATATCTTCAGGTAAGGAAATAATGTTATTGTTTTTAATAAAGGCAGTGGCTTCCTCTAGGGCATTAAATGATCTCATTTCATTCTGATATAGGATTTTTATTCTGGCAGGAAAGACAAGCTGAGTTTTGATGTTATTCTGCTTTAACAGTTTTATTAATGGCCCAGCGTTTTTCCTCTATTCCAAAACCCTGGTAGAACAGTCATTATCAAACCTAATTGGGTTTTGATTAAATTTTAATGGACTTTTCCACCAGTTACAGTTTCATACTACTGATTGTTCAGAAAGCACAAGTCGATAAAAGACTACTTCTATTAACTTTTTACTGATTTATAGTAATATGTGTCATACACAATGTGATAGAGGAATAATTCCTAGTTCAGACATCCCTTTTAATGTTAACATAAATATTTTTGGCAAAACATAACGACTTATCGCAGCTTGGAAATGTGGTTGCGATAATATGCAAGTACCCCAACTCCTTGTCCAAATAAGATAAAAACTTTATGACTATTGATCTGGGAGGAGTAGAGGAGGATGTTGACACTGGCTTTCCTAAAGCTCTATGAGCCTTTTCTATACCAAAGGACAGACCCTCCTTTAAATCTAAAATCTCTGGAATCCAGGTATTCAGGAAAGAAATTATATCTTCTCCTTCAGCTCTCTCAGGAATGCCAAGAATCCTTATATTTGACCTTCTCTCCCTGTTTTCCAGGTCATCCACTTTATTGAGAAGCCAAGTGTTGTGTTTGATAATGAAATCTTTTTGGCTTTCTTCTTCCTTCAGTCTTCCATCAAGATCATTCAGGGATGCTTCTAAGTGTATTATTCTGGATTGATGCTGCTGTATAAGTTCCTTGAGAGAATCTGTTTGTTTCTGACAAATTTCCTTCAGGTTTTGTAAATTTTCCTTAAAATCATCCATTTTTAGTGAGAGTTCTTGTAGAGCAGATGTCACAAGCCACATTTCTTTTTTTAAAGCCATGTCAGAATGAGAAGTCTTCGAAGTGCTCATCTCCACAAATGATATATTCTCCTTTATAATTTGACAGGAAAAAACTTTCCTAACTTCACCAAAGTTACTAATAATACAGTTTATGCTTTCATCTATCAATTCTAAGTATTTTTGCTAAAATAAAATGAGTTATTTCCTCTTTTTATATTAGTTTCATGGAGCTCTGAAAAACTGCTGCTATCAGTTGGCCATCTTGCCCCCCCTAACCCCCCCCCCCCCGGTTGAGTGATACTTTTGATGCGCTTTTATATTAAGGAATTCCAGGATTATACATCTTGTGGCAGAAGGTGTTTCTCTGGTCTCTCTGAGTTGGGAAACACTCCAGAGAGTTCAAGTTGTAGTCATTTATTGGCCAGAGAGCATAGGAGTTAGTCTTCAGCTTTTGTTTCTATCTACTATAAATTAGGAGCATTTGTACAGTACTGCTCACAATACAACAGTAGTTAATAGTGCCTTGTATGCTAGTAAATGCCTAGTTTGTAAAGGTTACCTATAAAGCTAGTATTTAGGATTTTAACATGTCAGACAGAAAGGCTTTGTGCAAAGTCAAGCTTAGGACAGCTAGTTAGTATGTCAAATAGCACTAATACTAGATCATAAACCTATCTAACATCTAGCCTTAATCCTAGACACGATGCAGGTGACCCCTGTAAAACCAAGTCCCTAAACCATAACAACCTAACCCTAACACAGCTCCTGACAACATGGATATGTAATTTCCTTATGTCTTTGTCACTAGCTTTGAAAAAAATTACCTGGAAAACCCAACTAAACCCTTAACAGTTCGGAACTATTCTAAAGCAAACTTCATCCTATTAAGTGATAGTTTGTCAAAATTCACATTTCTCACAAACCCCAAAAACACAGCTATCTTTTCAGAATTATTCACAGAAACCCTGAAAAAGCATATAAATGGCTGCAGAAGTAAGCCCGAATCTAACAGCAAAAACAGTCCACACTGGTAGATTCTTTATCTTAACAGGGTGTAAAACAAAAGGAAAAAAAAAGTTATGTCCAAAATCAGAAAGAGCAACTCTCATAGAGACAAGACCTCTCTGATTCAACTAAACAATAAACTAAGAGGTTGAATAAAGTCCAACAATGCAAATTATGAGGTCAGAATAACATCTCAGGCAAAGGGCAGTCACAAGGATTTCTGCAGCTATGTCAGGAACCTTAAGGGTAACACTGCAGTGTGCAGAACTGGTGGTAAATGGCACAACCTTCACTAACCAGGGTGACATAGTGAATGTACTGGCTGATAAATTTAGTTCTAACTTCACCTTCCACTCCACCTCATACCCTCCGTAAAATCCCTTCTAGCATAGCTATCCTAACTATCAAAAGGGAGGAGGTCCTGTCAGTCCTTGCTCAGGCCAAAGACATCAAAAATTCTGCTTCAGTGGCCCAGAAAATATCCCTGGTTGCCTCCTAAATAGCCTAAAGCATGACCTAGCAAGATCCACTTGAGGCACTCTTCAATGCATCCATCCATCGTCAACCCCTTTTTCCCATTTTGCACATGGGGTTGGGGTGTCACTTCTGCAGTGACAATCATCCCAAACCAAGGTTTACACTGCTGGGTGGCTAGCCCTGCTTCCGTATTTCATTTGCACCACTCACTCACACACTCTCACCTACAGCCAGTTTGGAGTGTCCAGTCCACCTACTGCATGCCTTTGGAATTTGGGAGGAAACCAGAGCACCCAGAGGAGACCCATGTGACTACAGGGAGGACATGCAGACTCCACACAGAAGGCACTCCAGCTGAGAATCAGAACCTTTTGCTGTGAGGCAACAATACTAACAACTGCACCACCACAGCCACCCCTGAGGCAGTCTTCAACTGCAGCCTCAAAAGAGGTTACATGTCAGGTGAATGGAGGACCACAGTTGTCATCCCTCTTCATAAATATGAACCATCAACTGACCCTGGATGCTATAGACCCATCATTTTGACAGCTCCAATTTGCAAAACCATGAAAAGAACTATCACAGAAATGATCAACAAGGACATTATCAACCCACAAACACTGGACTCATCCCAGTTTGGCTTTGATAAGAGAAGGTCTTGCCTACTCAGTCTGGTAGACTTCATTGAGGGTGTTACCAAGACTATGGATGAAGGGAAAACAGTGCATGCCCCCTACCTTGACCTGGCCAAGGCATTCAATACAACACCCTACTCAGGTATTCTTGACAAACTGTCATACGTAGGTATAATTCCATATATATAACTTGCTGGATTGCTGGCTGGCTTGCTGGCTCACAGATAGCACCCAAGAAGTTATGACTGCTGAGATCACCTCCACCAGTAGACTAGTATAGTGTCCCAGGGCTCCATGTTGTGCTCACTGCTGTTTACCATCTACTTCTCAGAAGTCAAGACTAATGTCAAAGGCCTCTGGCTCATCAAGTTCACAGATAACTATAAATTAGGAGCTGTCATAGATTCCCCCATTGGCACTGGAATCTTACGAGACTGTCTAACACAAACAAATGACTTCTGTCAAAGCTAAAGATTAAAGTTCAATGGAAAGGAACACATTATAGTGCATTTTGGGAAGTCATTCATCCAAGCTAATTACTCCATCAGTAAAACAACCTTAAGAGTTGACCCATTAGTTAGGAGTCTAGGAATATATGTAGACACTAATCTGGCTTTCAACCAACACATAGCCAAGATATAACAAACTAATTCTATGTCACCCAACTGATACACAAGGTTATGGCATCCAGGTCTAAGGAAGTTATAGTACCAGTCTACTCAGTCTTTATAAAACCCATCCTTCAGTACAATGCCCCTTTGGCATCTGCCTAACCAGACACTTGCAACAGCTGGAATGCCCTCAAAGGTTCCTCACCAGGAGAATATGGAGTATCAATATCCTGTCCTACACAGATCACCTTAAGGTCCTATCTCTGTACTCAGTCTCCTAAAGGTTACCGAGAGGCGGTCTAAACCTGCCATATAAGGCATCCTGAGATCTAGCTCTGATGGATATCTTGCACATCCACAAAACAAACATCATCAGAAACACTAGATACAATGACTTGAGATTTGCCTGCAGCATAAATAAAACATGCTGAAGGACTGTCATGTGTCTCAAAGCATCCCTGCACTAGTGAATAAGCTATCCCATCTATGAGAAGCAGAGTTCATTCCTATCCCTAGTCAAGCAAAACCTTGATCACAGGGTGTGAAATTGCAAATTCTCCCCTGGTCTGGCTCCCATGTCTCTGATGGATAAAGGTTGACAATAAATAAATGAATCCCCAACCAACATACCCCCCTGACATAACCCTTAACTACCTTTTTGCTAACATACCCCACCATATTGGCATCCAAGATACTTGGGGACAAAACTGGGTTGGGTTGAATCACTAGGTATATAAAGAACCTTGTATTCATTGGCCTAGAATAAATCTATGAACCTAAGAAAAGGAAGGTCACTTGCCCATTCTGCCCAGTTTTGTTTATGTTGCCCATATCAGGTTCCTTTTTACTGATGATCCTGCAGCTATATCTCACAATCACTGACCCTGTAGTTAATGTAATACATGTTAGTGAACATACAATGCATTAATTTCCTCCTTCTCATCTATTCTCAAAGCCAAACCAATTTTACATTTAATGGCCACCGTCATTATCTTAATTCAATGCACGCTTTTCTTAAAAAAACACTATTAAAATGTAATACTATAAGACTCACAAAACCTTAAACTACTACACAGCAACAACATGAGAAAAAATAGCAAAACAAAGATAAAATAAAATAAGAATGGGAATGACATATGCTAAAATATGACACAATAGATGCAGATATTAACACTGTTGATGAAAGGACACCTATTGCAAAGCATGCCCTAGCCAAAATCCTGGAAAAATCATATGCAACCAGACAGTAGAATGCATCCTGTAGTGTGGCATTCTTACAAACAATATTATTTCAGATCTAAATATAGCACTGACACAGCCATCTACCATATTATCAAAACTATCTATAAGAATAACAATAATAATGGGATCACTGAACCGATTTTATTGCCGTCTGACATGCTTTTGAGACAGATAGTCAAGCAACCGTCACTTCTTCAGAAGTTGTGGTAATGTAGTTTTCAGATAATACTGTTTAACACTTACAGAACTACTTTCTGAAGTGTTCCTTCTTCATTGTTAGTAATGACTTACTCAGCAATTCAGGTGCATTTATTAAGAGAGTTTCACAAGGATTTGTGTTGGGACATCTTTTTTCTCACTATATATTATCAGACTCCACTGGGACCTGCCTCACATACTCTGCAAATTTTATGAAGATAATATAGTTTTTATATCAGCTAATAAAAGTCGTTCACCACCTAACATGGAACTCCAAAATTATTTTGCAGACTTCTGGAATAGCCTTTTCTTTAAAAAGTTGATTGTCAATCCATAGAAATTTTTGGTCACGTGATTTTGAACAATGAAAAATACCAATTGTTCTCTTCCTCTAGCCATTAAGAATCATTCAGGATTAGACATACCTTACATCACTCACCAAAGATACTATTCAAAATATCATCTACAAACAACACAGGGATGAGCAAAATGAAAAGTCCTATGCCAGTTAAATATTTCTTACAAAGTTTCTATCCTCCTACTACAGATTCTTGAAGAGCCATTGCTGTTAATGTTTTATTATAGAGTCTTTAATATGTACTTTTTGTTATTTGGCTGTCTAATATGCACTGCCAATTATAGCAGTGATCTCAAAATACAATGCCAGAATCCTCCAAATAGTAAAAAAATTATTCTAGAGTATGTCTTCCTATCATCTCCCAATGAGCACCCTGCTAAACCACTGCAAAAAGACAAATGGCTGATAATTAGAGGAAAAGCCACTCTGGTTCTCAAGTTACTTACTTATAGATTACTGCATGGAAATTATTGTCCTTCAATCAAACATGAGCTAATACAGAATGCATGGCTTTACCTACTTACCTAGACCCATTATATCTAAACTCTGACAGAACAATATTACCAGAATGCTGGAATAACATATTAAATTACATTAAAAATGCAAACAAGTTTAAGCAAGCTTAAAAGTCATTTAATAAGGTAATTTCAATTGGAGTATTACTGTGACATATTAAATTAACTTTAACTTTCTTTAAACTCTACTTATTTAATTTGTTTCTGCTTGCATTTCTCACATATCTACCTCATTCATAAATCATATATCTCCCAACTTTATATATATCTATAGGTCAATAAATAAATAAATACATACATACATATATATATATATATATATATATATATATATATATACATATATATATATATATATATATATATATATATATATATATATATATATATATATATATATATATATATATATATCCAAAACATTGCCCTACTGCATCCATCCACACCCATGCTAAATATTTATATCAACTTCAAAGTTGTCCAACAGTGGAGAAAGGGCATAAAGCATTCCTTAGTAAAACTTCAACTTTGTCAATATTTTGTGTTTAGATTTTTTTGAGATTAGATATTTTATTGTTGATAGTTTGCATTTAGAAATTATTAAGTTTAGATTATTTTAACTGGAAGCACACAAACACACACACACACACACACACACACACACACACACACACACACACACACACACACACACACACATGAACACACATGCACACACACACACACACACACACACACACACACACACACACACACACACACACACATGAACACACACGCACACACACACACACACACACACACACACACACACACACACACACACACACACAGACACACACACATCAGACACACACACACACACACAGACACACACACACACACACACACACACACACACACACACAGACACACACACACACACACACACACACACACACACACACACACACACACACACACACACACACACACACACACACACACACACACACACACACACACACACCAGACACATTTCTCCCTATGCATGATATTCTTCATCTCCATGTTTTTTCCAAACAATTCTTCAAACCAGTTTGTAGTTTGTAGTTTTCATGCTCTTTAAGACGGACACTCCTGCACTTTAAGCATGCAGCCCTTTACTCTTTCTAGATCATCATTTGGTCTATTTATTCATTTAAGTATGTATACAAATGCAGCTGTATGCTTATGTAGGTAGGAGGATTAAGTGCAACTATCTGCTACTGTAACATATCCTATAAAAAGTCATTTCGGGGGAGAGGGCAGAATGTGCAATGTATATAAATGCAACCATTTGAAATGTTGGGAAACAACAGAGTGAGTCCCAAAATGCGGAGACTGACTTGCATAAAGAACGGACTTAGCATATATTAAGTTGAGATGCCATTTCTTGAAATATTATCTTTTCTCTGAGGTATGGCACTCTTGGAGTTGGTATATATAAGTTCAGGGGGTGTGGAAGGCTTGCCCTCATATGAGGGATGCAGGGGGGGGACATGCTCTCCTTCAAAAACAAATTTTAAGAACAGCTTTTCTGCTCTCAGCATTTCAAGAGCTGACATTTCAGTAGGGAGTCATGTATATTTTTTTTTTTCATTTCTGTATGCTATTGTGCATATACTTGTCTTTGTGTGTACTTTTATTGTTTTATTGTGTTGTGTATGTGGTTTTGTGTTGTGTAGATGTATGAGTGTTTTATGTTTTGTGGCATTGTTTGATTATTTGTTTATGTTGCTTTATGTGAATGTCTTTTTTATGGATGAGCTCTAGTAGCACTATGGTAATAATAAATGATTCAGAGACATCAAAGAGTCACATTCAGACAAAGCTCATTACCAACTCATTTGCATGTCTCTGAATTAAAGATTTAATGCAACTGGAACAACTATGTTGTGTTTCCCTAGAGTAAGCACCCACAGGCACCCCCCCAACACACACACACAAACACATACGCATGTCCCGACATATATGCATATAGCTTCACAGCATGTATTTGCTGTGGTGCTGTCAGAGCCATAGTTGAGTTTTCCAATACCTGGTGCCCATTACCCATTTAACCCCCCTCAGCTCTTTAAGGGAAGAGGAAGAAAAAGGGACTTTGACTTCATCTGTAGCAGGCTGATTGTTACCTGTGTACAAATGGGCTTCCTACAACAGACTCACATCCCCTCAGCACTTAAGAGAAGAGCAAAAAAACAAGCAATAAAGGACTTTGGCTTATCCTGTACTGTAGCAAGCCAGCAAGTCAACTGGTACCTTTATAAACCATATGTGTGAATCATACACATGGAATGAAGAATCTCAGCTGAAACTAAAAGGCAGTACAATACATTTAAAAAGTGTGGTTCAACCAATGTAGAATAACATTCCAATAGGAATTGTACGGGGATTAATTTAACAGTACATCTTTAACATATATGATGGACTGTGTTCATAACCATGTAATTCTTTTTTCATGAACACCTTCTAGAACTTTCTCTTCCTTGAAAACAGTTCTAAATCAATAATACTTTTTTTTTCCAATCACAATTTTATTGAATTTTTAAACCAAACAATACAGTCAATAATACAATTCAAATGAACAGATAAAAGAGCAGTAAAACATGAGTCTAAATTATATACACTATGTACACAGGTGCTGCACTAATAAGTACTTCTAAGTGACCTATATAATCAGAACATATATGAAAAATTAAATAAAAAGCTGGATACGTATAAGTTACTTGATTATCATCTATCAATCACAATAAGAAAAAAAAAAAGACAAGAAAGAGGGGAACCTTAACCTTGTGAATTGAGCCACATATCGGGCAAGTATAATAACAGTGGATTGGGTGAAGTAAACCCATGATATCAAAGGGAATTAATGGTCATCTAAGAGTGTAAATAAGGTACTGCAGAATTTCTGGAAATAAATGCGTTTCTGAGGACTTATAGTAAGAAGTTTTTGTGATGTGATGTATTTAATGGCCATGTTTCTGAAGCCCCTCCAAGACATTTTCGTACGGTCCAACCAATTTTTGGTGATATAAAGTTTGATTAAAAGACAGATGGTAATTAAAATGTAAGTTTTGAATTTCGAAAATCAATAATACTTTTTTGATCCAAGCAAATGGTTTACTTTCTAAAGGATAATCTTTGTTAAGCATTCTGAGACAGCAGAATTGTATATCTTATTATAGGGTAAGATGCCTACTGTAGGAAAAATGGCTGCCTTCAGACAATTATTTATCATAAGAGCTGAGAGTTAGGATAAACTCATATGCTGTGTCTTTCGGCTTTTCCCGGCTAGGGGTCGCCACAGCAGAACTCCAGTCCGCTAATGATTGGCAGTTGATTTTTATGTGAGTTGCCAGCCCTAATGCACAACCTTCAATGAAGGTACGCCCATTCACACATGTCTCCACACAGAAGACGCTCTAGCTGAGAGTTGAACCGGTCAGCGTCTTACTGTGAGGTGACAACGCTACCGCAGCACCACCACCACAGATTTAGGATAAACTCATATCATTTGTATTATCTTTACAATACTCTTATGCAATATTTGTTGAGGACATGTCCAGTAGGTCTCTTAACTAATGAGACCATTTCCATTTCCTCTGTAGCTTATGTGTAGCATGAGCTGTTGCTGACAGAGGTGCAAACTTTAGTCAGTGTCATTTGTTTCTTTTTGATGATTTTTGCTTTATATTGATTTTATTTCAATTATTTGTTATTTGTTAATTAAATTACACATGTATGTATGCATTTATTTTTAACTCTGTAACTGAACTAATACTAACAACACTGGGTAAGTGAGTTAATCCCAGCAACAGGATTATTTCAGTCATAACCCATTCCATCAGGCAAATGACCAACAAACATAGTAAATGTAGTGCTACGATCAGCTATGAATATTAATGCAATACATAAACATTCAATAAAGCCTACATTAAGTGTACACAGTATCTAATAAGGAACATTATTATCACATTTTTTGTGCTTTCTAGTCACTCAGAAATATTACACTAAGTGTACATGTAGTCTACACTTTGTGGTAATCTTTATGAATCCCTGCCAATATTTAAAGCTGCAAGAACATCAGTAGGAAAACTAAAATTAGGAGGAAGAAGGTGTGAGTTATGTCTGTGTTGTCTGTTCATTCAGAACAGGGTACACTTAGCATACACTTATTGCAGGCATTATTGAATCCTGTGGAGGGTAAATTACTGCTGCTTATGAAAATGGCAGAATATAGCATGCATAATATAATATATGAACAAAGTAGATAAAGGTTTAATGTATAACATTTTATTCTAAGTAGCAGTTTTTTGTAAACAATAATAAAAGTGGAAGTACTTTCCTACCGCTATAGTACACATAGTTTCTTGTAAAAGATTCCTTGAAAACAGAATTGCTGGTCTTATAATGGTGATGTAGGTGCTCACTATAGCAAATGGGCTAGGAAAAAGGATATTCTCAAATCATGTGGATTATCAGTCGCAACATACTATTGTCACAAATTTTTTTCTGTGTATATTTTATTTTCACATTGTAGTCATAATTGTTCCTATTGCAGTCTGGGTAGATGCAGATCCAGCTATGTTTGTTAGAATGATGAAATCAAAGTGTACATCTTTTTGATGATGTAATCAAAATGTATATTCTTTTTAAATATTTACACTTCATAGTAGATCTCACTTTTTCTGTGTGTGTGTCTCTCTCTCAATCACATAAATGCACACAAATGGTGTAAGTAGCATATGGCATGACAAGTGATATTCATACGTGAATTTAAACAAGGAGCAATTTATGAAATCCTCTTTAAAAACTACTAAGCAGGTGCAACAAATTCCATGGTGCCTCATCTTCCGAGTTGGTTATTGTCATTTAAATAGTGACATGGATGTCCTCTCTTTTGGTGTGATCATGGATTACCTCCCTAAAGCTCAGTCAACGACTAAATGACTTAGTGAAAAAAAGTCAGTGAATAACTCATATGCACAGATATATGATTACATGTGCGTGTGTGAGTGCATGTTTGTGGTGTGTGTGTGTCTTTGTGCATGTGTGTGTGTGTGTGTGTGTGTGTGTGTGTGTGTGTGTGTGTGTGTGTGTGTGGCTGTGTGTGTGTGTGTTTGTATGTGCATATTTGTGTGTGTGTGTGTGTGTGTGTGTGTGTGTGTGTGTGTGTGTGTGTGTGTGTGTGTGTGTGTGTGTGTGTGTGCATGTAAATGAATGTGTGTGTGTTTATATGTGCATGTTTGTGTATGTGTGTTTGTATGTGCATGTTTGGATGTGTATGTATGTGTGTATGTGTGTGTGCTTGTCTGTGTGTGTGTGTGTGTGTGTGTGTGTGTGTGTGTGTGTGTGTGTGTGTGTGTGTGTGTTTGTATGTGCATGTTTGTGTGTGTGCGTGTTTGTATGTGCATGTGTGTGTGTGTGTGTGTGTGTCTATATGTATATATATATATATATATATATATATATATATATATATATATATAGATAGATAGATATATACATGCAACTTACATGACTTTTACATGAATACTTTATGTCACTGACTACAGGTAATGTGCATATGATGGATCTCTCCAGATTATCTTCAGTTACACTAAATGGTAAAGAAGAGGCTAGCTTTCTTCCTGAAGGTGACTTTGGTCATCACATTTTCAAAAATATAAACATAGCTTGAATGAAAGTTGAAAGACCACTTTAGATGAAATATGTAAAGAACAGCTCTACTGTGTATTCCTGAGTTTATGTGAAGCAGGTTATAGTTCTGAATGTTTTCGGAAGATTTAGTTGTATATTTGGTTAACATCAAAAAGTTTCACTCTACAGGTTTTCATCATCATCATCATCATCAAGCCCCCTTTTTCCCATTTTTCTACATGGGGTCAGGGTATCGTGTTAACTGTTGCCAACTCTCTTGATTCAGTGCCACACTCCTGCCTTCTTCAACAATCATGCCCGACTGTCGCAGATCTTCTTTCACACAATCCATCCACCTCTGTGCTGGGCATCCTCACTTCCACGTACCTTCTTCCTGTCTGTCTCAAATCTTACTCACCAGATTGTCTTCTGATTTTCTACACATGTGCCCAAACCACTGTAATCTGTTCTCTTTGATCTTTTCTGCAATTGGAGTTACTTTGGCTCCTGCTCTTATGTCCTCATTTCTTCGTCTGTCCCACAGTGTGCATCGTACCACCCATCTCAGGAACTTAATTTCCATCGCCTCTAGCTTCTTCAACTGTTCTGCCTTTACTGCCCAGGTTTCTGTACCATACAGTAGTACTGGTCACACCACTGTTTTGTACACCTTACCTTTCAGCTTCTTTGGCATTCTTCTGTCATAGACTACACCTGATACTCTATGCCAGTTGGCTGCAGCTCCTCTGATTTGACCTCTTCATTCAGACTACCCTTCTCCTCAACCACTCCTCCCAGATACTTGAAGCTGTTTACCTGTTCCACTATCTTCCCTTCTATCTCTATTCTCAACTTCTTCTGATTTCCCCAATTTGCTGCCATTACCACCGTCTTATCTGTGCTTAGTTTCATCCCATGTACCTAAGGATTTGTATTTCATTCTCCTATCCTTTGCTGAAGTTCTACCTCAGAGTCTGACTGTACTGCCACATTATCTGCATACAGCAGCTTTGTTGATCTGTCCCCTCCAACCTTTTTTGCTAATGTAGTCCATCACCAGTATGAACAGCAGTGGGCCCAGAGCTGAACCCTGATGTACATCCACACCCACTGGGAACCCCTCTGTGAGGCTGAACACTGTCCGTACTTGAATCACTGGGTCCTTGTACATAGTCTGCACTAATTCTATCAATGTTTCAGGGACTTCAAACCACTGCAGTATGGCCCAGATCATCTTTCTTGGGATCTTGTCATATGCTTTCTCCAAGTCTAGGAATGCCCAGTTGGACTCTCTCCTCATCTCTAGCTTCTTCTCAAGTATATGTCTCAATGCAAACATCGGGTCAGTTGTGCTGCATCCTGATCTGAAACCAAACTGCTTATCTCCCATCTTACATTCTATTACTCAGTGTATCCGTTTATCAATCACCCTCTCCATAATGTGCATGCATTGTGATAGGAATTTGATGCCTTTGTACTCCCCACAGTTGTGGATGTCCCCTTTGTTCTTGTACATTGGCACAGGTATGCTTATTCATAGGTTCATAGGTTGGTACTAGGCTATTGGCCCTAGGGCCTATACAAGCCTAACCATAACAATTCTCTGGCTATTTCTTCCCACAGTATTTACTTCCCTGGACCCCTGTCTAGCAGGGTGACTGACATGATTGCCGGGGTGAATTTCCTATCTCCCATCCAATCATCAAGTTTCCTTTTGAAGAGGCCAAAGAGGTGCTCTGCTTGACATGTAGGGGCAGTCTATTCCAGAGTCTGGGGAGTCTCTAGGTCAGGAACCTATCCCTCCAGCATGTTTTGTTCATTGTGATGACAAGGTTTAGATCCCTGGAGTGTATGTCTCTGAGGGATTGGGATTTCTTTAAGTGTAGCATGTCCAACAGCTCTGGGTTTGACATGGCCTTGTATGTTAAGCAGAGATTGCCTCTGAGTAGACGCTATGCGGCAGAGTATAGGTGGAGTTTTTTAGATGGTTTCTACATCAAACGACTAATTTTCTGCTTTAGCCCTGTGATTCATTTAGTGAGGTATTTCTGCAGCCTTTCCAGTTGTTGCAGATGTCTTGAGAGGTACATACCAAATAGGGTGTTGTATTCTATAATGGGTCTAATGAGGGATGAGTACATTGGGACAATGACCTCTTTTTTCTGGATGAAAAATCCTTAGTGATGAGGTGTACCACATAGAAGGATTTCCTGGCTATTGTGGCGATGTAGTTATCAAAGGTGAGACCACTGTCCGCCTGTGTTCCTAAGACTCTTATCACACTTTCAGTGTTTAGTGTACTGCCACCTATGTGGAAATTCAGGGGTACATGTTTTTTCCCAAAGGGGGTAACTATACATTTCTTAGCATTGAGCTTGAGCCCATGGCTCTGGCACCAAGCAACTGTTTCTGTAAGGCCCTTTTGTAGAATATCCACATCATTTGGGGATTCAATAATGGCTCCCAGTTTGCAGTCATCTGTAAACTTTGTTAGCCAGAGTCCCTTATTGTTGGTCTGTACTTCAGAGAAGTAGATGCCAAACAAGAGCGGTCCCAGGACTGAACCCTGAGGTACTCCACGTGTCACTTGTCTGGAGCTGGATTTGGAGTCGGCTACTTTTACAGTGTGGATTCTGTCAGCAAGCTAGTTGGCAACCCATTGAGTGATGTTGGGATTAATGCCCAGCTTAGTAAGTTTATCTATGATTCCAGAGTGGGGAATGGTGTCAAAGGCCTTGGCGAGGTCCAGATAAGCTATGTGGACCACCTTACCCTTACCCACGGCACTGGAGACTGATTTGAAGAAGTCAGTAAGGTTAAGGAGACAAGATCAGCCCTTCACGAATCCAAACTGCATAGGGTCCAGTGTTTGAAGGTTGCCAATGTCTTTGTTTATATGTTCCTTGACAGTATGTTCCATGGCCTTGCAGATCAGGCTCGTCAGACTGATGGGGTGGTAGTTCCCGGGATCCAAGGTGGATCCCCCCTTGTGGAGTGGGATAACTGTAACTATGCACCACTCAGTGGGCACAAAGCCTGAGGTGAAGCTATGATTAAACATGACACTTAGGTGAGGTGCCAGTTCATTTTGTAGTTCATGTAGTACACAGCCTGGGATGTCATCTGGTCCCATGGATGCTGTATTCTTAGCTTTGGAGAGTGCATTTTTTTACCTGTGTGGCCGTTATTACCGGAATTTGGCAACCTTTCAGTATTGAAATGGGCCCTTTAGTGGGTGAGGGGGGGTGAAATTTGCACTGAATCTATCTGCCAGGATATTGGCAATATCCTTTGCATCAGTATATTTAATGCCATTCTGTTGCAGTTCAGAGCAGATCTGAGCATTGCCATTTAGATTCTTGACATAGCTAGAGAATGCCTTGTGGTTGTCTTTGGAATCTTTGGCAATTTTATTTTCATATTCTCCAGTCATCTGGGATATGCCTTTCTCTCCACACTGCTATTAGTACCCTCAGGAGCCATTTCTCCCCTATCTCACCCCCAGCATTTTTATCATATCTGCTGTGACCTCATCTGAGCCTGCTGCTTTCCCTGACTTCACCTTCCTAAGTGCTGTTCTTACTTCTTCTAGGGTGGGCTCCTCTTCTTCTCTCATCGTAGGCTGTTTCTGGGCAGTACAGCTTCTGTGGGGATTTCTTCATTCAGAAGCTGCTGGAAATACTCCTTCCATCCACCTTTAATGTCCTCTGGGCTGGTGAGCAGGTTGTTGCTGGCATCCCTTATGAAGGGTGTCAGACTATCTTCTTTATCTTTCTGTCTTTGCCTTGCAACCTGATATAGTTTCTTTGTGCCCCTTACTGAGTCACTTTACAGAAGTTGGTACAGTGCCTCTAATGCCCTATTCTTTGCTATTGCAACTTCTTTCTTAGCTTCTTTGTTAGCCAGCCAGTAGTCCTTCCTAGCCTGGTCAGTCTTTTCTGTCTCCCACTTCTTCCCGCATTCCTTTTTTCTATTGATGATTTCCTGGACTTCTGCATTCTACCACCAGCTTTCCTTGTGTACCTTATGTCCATTCCTGGCTCAGGCACATATCTTTTCTGTAGTCCTAACACATGCTGTTTTTAGGCGCTGCCATTCTTCTTCAACTTCACCTCCTCGTCTTGGGGTGCTAGAGACCTAAGTAATTCCTTGAACTGTTGTACTTTCTCTCCAGTCAACTTCCAGGTCTTCAGCCTGGTCTCTGTTGACCTTACAGCCTTCTCTGACCACCGCTTGCAGCTGATTGTGGCAACTAGTGGTTTATGCTGAGGGCCGACTGTTTCACTGGGGATGAATTTCCAATCATGGATTCTGCCCCAGTGCCTTTTCCTTACTAGGAGGAAGTCTGCCTGAGTTGCATGTTGACTACTCTTTTATGTGATTTTGTGACTGTCTCTCTTTCTGAACCATGTGTTGGCTGCTATCAAGCCATTTGCCAGACAGAAGTCTAGAATGGCTTTTCCTTCTTTATTCCAGTTGCCCCACCCATATGGACCCATCCAGTCCTCATATCCTAAAAATAAAATAAAAGTACCGAGCCTGCAAGGCTTAAAATAAAACCAGTTTTTAATACACAAGAGAACAAAGTACAACAAAGTAAACACTTTCACGGTTCTCACACCACTTCATCAGACATTCTCAATACAGAAAGAAAGCAATTAAATAGGTTGCAAAGAAACAATTAAACCAATAAAAGACAAACCTCTAATTAAAAAGACTATACTAGTGTTTCAGAGGGCATGCCTTCAAGAAAAGTTTTAAAGTGAAAATGCCATTAATAACTGGAGGTCTCTCTGCATTAAGAAGCAGTATCCACTTCTGTTCTGCTGCTTCTGTATGACTGGGTAGGTCACCACCCCTCATATCTGAATCTAAAACCTGAAGTACAAAACATTTAAAAACATGTGTTACCCCATTTTCTAAAGTATTTAGTGCCAAAGCATTACTTTCTTTTTTATTCTTGATATCCCTTCGGTGCTCTAAAAGGGATCTGTTAGTCTTACCTATGTAAAAAACATGGCAAAAGTAAACAATGTTAACTGTTTTACAATCAGCATAAAAACTAACATTAATGGTAAAACCTATGGTGGGATATGTGTATGTTTGGAGGATACTAATATATTTACAAGCTGAGCAATTCCTACAGGGAAAGGTGCCAGTCCTAGTAGGCTCTAACCTATTGTTAACAGAACAAGATCTATAACAAAGATGCTTCTTCAAGGACTTGTTATTCCTAAAGGAGAAATGGGGTGTCTCACCAATCTTCCCTCTGAGTTCTGGTACATGATTCAGAAGTTTCCAATTATCCTTAATGATGTCACTGAAATTGCTGATGTTACTAGAATATTGTAATGAAACCCTAAAAATATCTCTGTCAGTCACTGATGACACAACTGGGTCATTGCTGAACTGACCAGCCTCAAAATGAGGTTTACACCTACCTTCCCTCTGTGTCCAGACTTCTGAGATACATGCATCTATCTCAGGGCCAGTATAGCCCCTCTCAAGAAATTCCTGCTTCAATAATTCGAGGGCTTTATGTGCAGCCTGATCATCATTGTGCAAGCGTAACAATCTATACACTTGGCCCTTCAAAACATGAGGGATATGCCTAGGGTGCATACTTCTTTTATGTAAAAAAACATTTTTCCGTGTAGGGTTCCTGTAAATGTTAGTAGTAAGTTTAGCTAGGTCAGACCTATTTAATTGAACATCCAAAAAAATCTATGTTTTCAGCAGAGTATTTATGTGTGAATCTAAGAAAATTAGTTGTTTGATGTAGAAATTCAATAAAACTTTCTAATTGTTCCACAATCTCTTGCCATAACAAAAAAATATTTTTCACAAAATGAACGTACCAATGGATACAATCAAAATAAATATTTTCACGTGTTAATAAATAAGTCTTTTCCCATTGTACAAGTGCTAGGTTGGCGTAGCTATTTGCACAAGCAGTGCCCATAGCCACGCCAACCTTCTGCAGAAAAAATCCACGTTCAAAAATACAGACATTATTTTCCATCACAATATCAAGTAAAGAGCAAATAAGTGTGACCATGTCTCCTGTAAAGCAATTATTCTCAACTAGGAATTACCTAATGCTATCCACTCCCCAGTGGTTGGGGATTCTAGAAAATAAAGATTCAATATTTAAAGTAACAAAAATATAATCCCTACTAACGTCCAACATTTTAACATAAAGTCTTTCCAAAAAGGTTTCACTATCCTTTAAAACACTGTCACATTGTTCCAATAAGAGATGCAAAGTATTCTCTATAAAAATCGACAAGGGTTCCATACACTACCCTCTACCCAAAACTATGGGACACATGGGTGGTAGAGCCAAGTCCTTGTGGATTTTCGGTAGACCATATATAGTTGGAACAAGGGGTTGCTCTACATTAAAATACTTAAAAAGATTCACATCTATGAGACCAGTCATGAGTAAATCAAAAATTAAAAAAGAAACTTTTTCCATTATACCATTTACAATCAGCTTAGAGACATTCTGATAAGTATTAGCATCATATAACAGCAATCTCATTTGTTGAGTGTATAAATCACTAAGGGAAAAGACTTATTTATTAACACGTGAAAATATTTATTTTGATTGTATCCATTGGTACGTTCGTTTTGTGGATGATATTTTTTTGTTATGGCAAGGGACTGTGGAACAATTAGAAAGTTTTATTGAATTTCTACACCAAACGACTAATTTTCGTAGATTCACACATAAATACTCTGCTGAAAACATAGACTTTTTTTGGATGGTCAATTAAATAGGTCTGACCTAGCTAACCTTACTACTAACATTTACAGGAACCCTACACGGAAAAATGTTTTTTTACATAAAAGAAGTATGCACCCTAGTCATATCCCTCATAATGTTTTGAAGGACCAACTGTATAGATTGTTACACTTGCACAATGATGATCAGGCTGCACATAAAGTCGTCGAATTATTGAAGCAGGAATTTCTTGAGAGGGGCTATACTGGCCCTGAGATAGACGCATGTATCTCAGAAGCCTGGACACAGAGGGAAGGTAGGTGTAAACCTCATTTTGAGGCTGGTCAGTTCATTAATGACCCAGTTGTGTCATGAGTGGCTGACAGAGATATTTTTTGGGTTTCATTACAATATTCTAGTGACATCAGCAATTTCTGTGACATCATTTAGGATAATTGGAAACTTTTGAATTGTGTACCAGAACTCAGAGAGAAGATTGGTGAGACACCCCATTTCTCTTTTAGGAATAACAAGTCCTTGAGGAAGCATCTTTGTTATAGATCTTGTTCTGTTAACAATAGGTTAGAGTCTACTAGGACTGGCACCTTTCCCTGTAGGAATTGCTCAGCTTGTAAATATATTAGTACCCTCCAAACATACACACATCCCAACATAGGTTTTACCATTAATGTTAGTTTTTATGCTGATTGTAAAAAAGCTAACATTGTTTACTTTGCCTTCTGCCAGTTGTGCCATGTTTTTTACATAGGTAAGGCTAATAGATCCCTTAAAGAAAGGGTTTTAGAGCACCAAAGGGATATATGGAATAAAAAAGAAAGTAATGCTTTGGCACTACATACTTTAGAAAAATGGGGTAACACATTTTTTAATTTTTTTGTACTTCAGGTTTTAGATGCAGATATGAGGGGCGGTGACCTACCCAATCGTACAGAAGCAGCAGAACAGAAGTGGATACTGCTTCTTAATGCAGATAGACCTCCAGGTCTTAATGTTGTTTTCACTTTAAAACCTTTCTTGAAGGCACGGCCTCTGAAACACTAGTATAGTCTTTTTAATTAGAGGTTTGTCTTTTATTGGTTTGATTGTTTCTTTGCAACCTATTTAATTGCTTTCTTTCTGTATTGGGAATATCTGATGAAGCGGTGTGAGAACCATGAAAGCGCTTACTTTGTTGTACCTTGTTCTCTTGTGTATTAAAAACTGGTTTTATTTTAAGCCTTGCAGGCTCGGTACTTTTATTTTATTTTTATTTACCTGCTTTTATTGTACTCTTCCGAGTCGTGTTGTTGCTGTTTATTTTTTACTATAGTCCTCATATCCTGTTCTGTCTGTCCCAATATATGCATTCAAGTCACCCATTATAAATGCCAATTCATGTTGTCCTGCTTTATCTAGTAGGTCCTGCAACTGCTGTCTGAATGCTCTCTTTTCCTCACAATCACAACCCTGCTGTGGGGCATAGGCTGAGATTATGAATATCGCCCTTTCATTACACTGAAGTCTGACTGCCATGAGTCTGTCATTAATTCTGATGATATCACTTACTGCCTTCTGAAGCCTCTCTCTCACCACAATTCCTACACCATTTCTAGCCTGCCCTCCACCTGAGTAGTAGACTCTGGATCACAAGCCAAGTGGCTTTGCTGCACTGCCCTTCCATCTCATCTCCTGGATACATAGGATGTCCAGCCTTCTCTGTATCATCATGTCATCCACTTCCAAGCTGCATCCTGTCAGTGAAACTACATTAAGCATAGCAATTCTCAGTTCATGATTGGCAGGTTGGTTGGTTTTATGTCCAGCTTTTGCTAAACAGAGCTATCCCAGATAACCCAGGCTGGGCAACTAGACACAAGACAGCCAGTAGCTTATTAACCCAGGGCTACTGGGCTTTATGGCAGGCACACACTGCCCAATAGGGGTAAATATAATCCTTGCACCATTAGCACGGGTTCCTGGCATGAGTCAGAATAGGCCAGGTCCTCAACCCACTTATCACCGGAAACTACCCATGCCCATTTTTGGTGACATTAGTCAGCGTGACCGGATCACCTAAAGCCATATATTTTTTTTACACAATCGAGTGGCTAGCCCTGCCACAGCATGCAGTCTGTGATCCATGTTCTTCTATCTTGAGAATACTGCACACCACAGTAGATGCCCAAAATGGTTGGTCTGTACAACTCTTCCCCTATAGGGAACCACATAGAGTCTGTGCTGCTGCCCACAGCTCAATTCATTGGTGAGTTTGAGATGGAAATATTCAGCATGTTTTTCAGACATGGGAAAAATCCAAACAGGCATTGGTCAGAGGTCAGGATCAAACCTTGTGCCTTGGGCATGGGAGGCGAAGACCTTAACAACTAAGCCATCTGGTCTCTGGTTTCATTAAAATATCATACTGCATGTTTATAGGATCATAGGATAATAGGAAGTTACTTGGCTATTGGCCCATGTTTAGACAAGTCAGCATCCAAAGCCCCTGTCCAACAGGGACACAGGTGGAATCTCAGGCATGAATTTTCTGTTTCCCATCCAGTTTTCCAGGTTGCGCTTGAAAAGGGATAATGAGGTACTCTGCTTGACGTGGAGAGGGAGTCAATGTTCAAGTTACCTTCAGTCATGATCTTCAATTTCTTCCATTAAAGAAGAAAAAAGAATACAGAAACAAAAACATTAATGAGTAATAAATATCTCTGTGCCCAACTTCTCTCTCTTTTTTTGTGATTCATTGTCCACAGACCCAATTATCATACTAACAATGCAAGATGATATGACAGCAACGTCTTTTAAAACTGATTCTGTAGTTATATCACTGGATTGATAAGGACCTCTGCTGTCATGTGGTCACTGTTTATCTCTGGTAATTCCATGTATTAATCTTTGTGGCTAAATCACCGCTGATGTGTGTCATGAGTTCCTACCTCATCTAACACAACAAACCCAAGGACTGCGCTATATCAGTAGTAAAACTGAAAATAAATGGGGAGGTTTCACAATAGCAATATCACTCATTTGATTCATTTTCAGTTTTATTCAGTGACTATTGTGCTTCTGTTTAAGTAACAAAAGATGCGTTTAACTTTGTTATAATGTCTTGATTTTTTTGGTAAGTCAATTGGACAACAATGCCCCTTTTCAGGGGTAACCTAGGGGCACTGTCTGGTTACGTGAGTTGCTCAGAATCACAAAGTAGACATTAAACTGCCTACTGGGTCTCTGCTAAGGAGATGAGTACATGTTGCCAGGGAAAAGAAAGATGTATAGCAAATATTTGAAAGCTACTCTTGTGCAAATACAAGTTCCACCTAACCAGGCTGTAATTTGGTTGTCATTTGAAATGTTAGGACCTACTAGAGAGTCCCAAATGTGGAGACTGAATGGCAGAAAGATTGGACTTGTATATACTAAGTCTAAAAAGCCATTTCTTGGAATATTTTTTATTCCCTTTTCTACCAGGGATGGTGCTCTTGGTATCTCTAATTTCAGTTGGTTGTGCAGGGCTTGCCCCCAGCAAAAAGAAGTTTTAAGGAGAAGAGTGATTTTTGATATTCACTCTTCTCCGTTTTTTTGTCTTTTTTAGGTTTTCAGCAGTTTCAGTAGACAGTCCTGCAGAAGATTGGGTCAGCTGTGTTTGAATGCCCCTCTCCCTGTGTTGGCCTCCTCCAGTAACCTTATTAAAACCTAAGGCTGCTTCCAGTAGATTGTTAAAGAATGAGTGAACTATTCTTTAAATGAGAATGTTGCCAAATTATGCTACATTTTAAACTGCATGTTACACATATTGCTGTAGTTACAAATTCAGTTTTCTAATTTTTTTTTCAATATGAGCCTAAATGTTTTATAATAATGTTAAAGTTTATGAAAAATAAGAACCTTTTCTGAACTTGAAATATGAATGCATTTTTGGAGTTAAAACACAGTAGATGGAAAAGAAGATAAATTGATCTGGAAGCTCACATTTTCATAAACTAAAATGACAGTTCACATCATCTTTGCAAGATCAATGTCAAATAAATGGCCTGGAGATGAAAAACAAGTTTCAAAGAATTCTATGTTAAGCACACGCTAGCCTTAAGTAACAACAGATCTCTCTTTTTTATACATTTCGCATTTCACCTGACAAGCCTATCAATGTCAGTCTAGATGCAAATTCTGTAGGTTCAAAATGTTTGGTCCCTTGGTTCAGAGGAAACATGGAAAAAGAAAAGACAAGCACAAAGCTGCACATATATGCATGCACGTTGTGCAAGCAGTGTGTTTTGGTTGTTATCTTAATGTTTAGTCACACCAAATCAAATGATTTCTATAGTATTGTACATAAGAAAAAAACTGATTGCTGCATATTAACAATACTCCTGCTCAAATTAGTTACTAAAGGTAATGAAACTGTGCATCAAATATAGCAATGGTTTATACATGACAGACATGGGCCTTTGTCCTGAAAGGAATATTCACAGCAGCAGTTCATTAATATCCTTTGAACTTGCAAGACCCTAAACCTATTTTAGAACATTATTAAGTTTTTCTTTAGGTGCATAACAATGTAAACATGTGAGACAAACTTACAGCCTTCAGAAATGACCTCTAGGAAACACATTTGACATAGCTATGTGCAATTAAACAATATGATTTTGAAATAAATAATGAGAAATGCATAAATCATAGTAACCAGACAACTAAACTTAATAATGTTCATTTCACACTTCCTCTGTTGTGGTTTTAATTAAAGGAACTGTAGTGCACACATTACAGGAGGAAGCAGTAAAAAGAAATATGATAGTAACAATGCAAGTATGTCACTTAAAAGAATTATGTCACTTAAAAGAATAAGTTTATTTACACTCAGGCTGCCTTGGCTGAGAAAAATACCATGTAGGCAGGAAGAAGTAGATAAGTGTGCAAATTCTTAAAAAGACAGACTAGACATTCAAGTACTAAAACGTAGTCCTGTCCCAGCCCTGTATGCATCTCACAGGTCTCAACTGTGCAGGTTTTCACAGAATGTCCAGATTTTGGCTTCATATTTTTGGTCCATTTTTCATAAAATTATGGTTTTCTGACAAATTGGTGGTAAAGCATTAAAGACTGAAGTTCAAAAATAATGACAGACATTTGAGTTTCGGACTTCATATCCTTCAGAAAATTCATGCCGATGTAAAACCTGTTATTCTATCAACTTTCTAAGTTTATAACAGCAATATTTAAAAACGGTCCCTATTTTTGGTCCTTTGTCCCACTTTTATATATGGCTTTGTTCAGATTTATTGCTCTAAGAGGTTGAGAGGTATGATGCACCTGTAACAATAATCTTCATTCCTAAATCTCACCATAATCATAAAACAAGTCAAAATGTTGTTGGAAGAACCAAGCAGTAGCCTAGCACCTAAACCAAGTCCTAACCATAACCATGCAGGTGGCTCTAAATTTAGTCATAAATTCGCTAAGCCAAGACAAGTTTTCATCTTTTTGCAAGGGCCAACCATAATGTCTACTCTTCAGACTTATTCCTAATGATATCAATTTGTTTAATCCCTAATCCTAATCCTACTTTCTAAAGTTCATCCTAATCCTAGTTGCTATCCATACCTTCAATCTAATTCATCTATTACTAATACAAAACCTAATTAGCATTCTAGATATAACTTTAATCCTAGCTGCAGAAATAACCCTAGCTTTAGCTTTCTTATTTCAACAATAAATTTACATGAAAATTTATATCACCTATCACCTCAGACCTAACCCTAATACTAATTATAACTCAGATCTAAGACCGATTTATGGCCTTAGTCCAGGAGTTAAGAATAGGGTTAGAGCTATTGCTACACCTAGCATTATGACTGCAGCTATAACCAGAGACATGGCTAATGTAAGCATTAGGTTTATGGACTAGATTATTGTTTTTACACTTGGGTTATAGGTAAAGCCAAATGCTGTATGTTTAAGACTACTGGTACACTTGCTGATAAAAATCAAATTTTAAAAGCTTAAAAAAGGTGAAAATATATGTTCTTCACATCATACTGACCCCATCCAGCATGTGTATATGCAGATATATATATAACGTGCACACACGTGCACACATACCCACACATGCACATCCACACACACATTCACACACACATACATACATACACACACGCACACACACACACATACATATGCACACACACTCACACTTCTGCGCGCATATGCACACACATATACATATACACACACACTCACACGCCTGCGCGCATATGCACACACACATGCATATGCACACACACACACACACACACACACACACACACACACACACACACACACACACACACACACTAGTGCTATTGGGCTTACTTGTAAAGTCTCTCCTGAAATTAATTATATTAATATGTCTAAACAGCAAAATACAGTTAGAAAAACAATTATTCTTGATGACTTGTTACCTTGTTTCTTGTAGCCTTACTAGTTTTCCTCAGTAGCACATATTTATCAGAGAAAAAGTCCAGTGAAGAGATAATAATAAATTAAACATTCTGTGCTGCTAATATATCAGTATTATATGTGAAAAATGGTGAAATAGGAAAAATGGCAGATAAGTAGTTGAGAGGTTTGTCTCACAGTGCCAGGTTCCCGGATTCACTTCTGATCTCTGGTCACTATCTATGTGGAGTCTACATATTCTTCTTTGCACCTGCTTTCTTTTTTTCTAGGCACACAAGCTCCCACTCACCTTCAAAACTATTCCTGATGACTTTATACTCTGCAATGTGCATACATATACTGTTTTTACCTGTCCTTATGGCTCATGTTGTGGTTGAAATGGGTCTAAGGATAAGTTCACTACAACGATTAACAAATAAAATTAAAATGAAACATTAACTCATTACTATCAAAAAGACTACTGAGGTCTGAGGTTAGTAATCACATGCAAAGTTAACTACAACTGGATTTGCCTTTTCCTAAGGGACAGAAACTTTTAACAACATTCAAAATACACACTTTCTCAGTAACAACATAATACCCTCATATTCTTGAAGCTAAATCTTGACAATTGGATCTGCTTTGCCCTTCTAGAGATCTAGGCACAACATAAAGGTTTGTATTAGCAAGGCACAGGTGGTCTTTAAACTCATTTATTTTGTAATTCCTTTGATCCTATGATTCCCTGACAATACAATTATATTTTTATTGGCTCCTATTTTATCTTAATTGAAATGAAAAAAAAATCCAGCCATTGTAATATACTATGGTTGCTCTTAGCAGCTTGTTCAAAGCTAAAATTAATCAATCTGTCAATGCCTGTAAGGATATCTCAAGCTACAAAACCCCTGAAGCCATGGCTGCTACCTTCAAAGGCATCTTCAGACCTCAGCTAATTCCTCCAAAAACATTCTAATTGACCTACTAACATTCTACAACCATTTTGTGGATTTCTTCTCCTCTAACTGCTATACGAACATAATTGCTAACTTTGCTTCCTAACATGAGACCAGGCATTTCCACCCCTATTCATTCTGATTCAGAACAACATCCTCAGTAATACTTCCAGACCCAACTCTCGCCTAATTTAGCATTATAAATGTCTGATTATGCTCTGTATCCTTGGCCAAAATGTACATCTCCTTCAACATTCTGCAACCTACCCATTTAATTTCAAATGAGCTCCATCTAAGTTCCAGTTAAAAAAAAAAAAGATAAAATGTTCTCATTTGCAGCATTCTCCTATTAGTGGTCATCTTCCCCATTGTCTCAGATATCATTGTTTAACCAGCTATCATATGAATTCGGAATCTACCACAATTATGTGCGGCTTCTGTAAAACCTCTCTGCTGTCACCATTGCTCAAACATAATTATTTGCAGTCCCTTGCCTTAAACAAGTTAAATAACGGCAATAAAGTAGTTAGTAAAGTATGCAGTCAGCAGCTAGCATTTTCTGTTAGATACATATATATGTAGTATAATATATATATAAATATATATATATATATATATATATATATATATATATATATATATATATATATATATATACACACTATCCATTTTCTCAAGTTATGGTGCTACTACTATTGTTTCTACACAAATGCTAACATAATTACCTAAAGTATGACTTCAGCTTTAATGTAAATGGCATACATGTGTAAAAACATAACCACTATTTAGCAGTTTTTCCTTATTTGGAGAAGTCTATGTACAGAATTAGAGATGTCTAATTATTGGGCTTCCATCTAAAAAGGCCAGTGACTGACAGTTGCTATGAGATGTCCCTCAAGATTGTTTTGACCAGAAAGTTATCAGTCATCTAGTCACAAGTACTCAACAGCAAAAACTATACTTTGCTTGTTAGTAATATTAAAAGTGTTTGAATAAGTTTATGATTTTGTATAAATTAAAGTTTTTCTTAATAGTTAAGGATTTGATTATACAAAGAAAACTGAGTACTTCCAACAATTGAACTTTCCTTACTGGTTGTACTTACCATAATGTTCCATCTGTGCTGTCCATTTTCATTCTTCCTCAGCTGTTGGGTTCAGATCTGACCCTTAGATCCAGCTCGGCCATTACTAAAGCTCATAGTAACCAAAAAGCTTTTGAGCTCCTCCCTTATCCATAATGTACCAACCTCTAACATACCCCAGATTTTGTTTGCTGATTTACCTAAAGTAGGATGTGCTTATAAATATATTAATATATACATACACACACACATATATATATATATATGTGTGTGTGTATATATCCTACAGAAGACACTATATCTGGAGCTCAGCATTATGGACATTGGTGTTCTTATAGTATCTCATTGTTCCAGAGTCTGTTATGATAAGGGATGGGGTGTTGGTGATTGGGAACTTGAGGAAGAATGAAAATGGACAACAGAGATGAAATGTTATGGTAAGTGTATAACTTTTTTATATGATGTTGTTCATTTTCATTCCATCTTCAACTGTTGGGACAGAGTCCCCAGCTACCTAAAATTCCAGGTGTACTCTGAGGAAGGATATTCCTGAGCACAGTTGAGCCAAAGGCTGCTCTTCCCCTCGAGACCAGATACAGTTTGTAATGAGTGATACAGGTATGAGGGTTTGCCCAAGTTGCAGCTGCACATATATTGTCCATGAAACCTCTAGATGGAAACACTGAAGAAGTTGCCATGGACCTAGCTGAGTGAGCTCTTAGAGGATTTGTCAAGGTTAGACTCAACGTGTTATAAATAAATGATATGCACTCCATCAGCCATCTGGCTAAAATTACCTTTGCAACTGGTTTGCCCAATTTAAAATCTGCAAAGGACACAAAGAATTGATCTGTCTTTCTAATTTCTTTTGCTGTATGTAATTAAAAACTTAATTTTATGTGATCATCCAATAAATGCAATATATATTCACCTTTGTTTGCAAATTTAAGAAAGTTTACTGGCAAATTAATGGATTGATTGATACTGGATTCTGACACCACCTTAGGAAGGAAAGACACATTGGTAAGTAATGTGACTCTATCCTTATGAAAGATCAAGTAGGGAGGTTTAGATGATAATGCTTGAAGTTCATTATTTCTTGTAGCAGAGGTAATGGCCATTAGAAAGATAGTTTTCCAGGCCAGGAACTTAAAAATCACATTTAGCTGCTGGTTCAAAGGGAGAATAAATTAAAGCCTTCAGTACCAAGTTCAAATCCCATGGTGGAATAGGATCTTTATACAAGGGTCTCAGCAGTAGTTTGCCTCTCAAAAAACTTTACAAAGTTTAGAAGAGGACACAGAAGAATTCTCAAATCCAATATAAAAGTTAGAGATTGCTGTTACTTGAACTTTAGTTGCTGAGCATCTAGCCCCCTCATTAAAAATTGTTGTCAAAATTCAAGGAATTGTAGGTGCTATGTACCAAACCTGAGAAGTGGTGTTTTTGTTGTACCCAGCAAACAAACCTTTTCCATTTACTTATGGAAAGTTTTCTTGTAGAAGGCTCAAGGGAAAATAAAAGAATATGAAAGATGGGGGGAGACAGCATCAGTTGTCTGGCTGTTAACGGAATTGGAGAAACCATGCTGTCAGCTTGAGGTTTGAAATATCCAAATGAATCATACCTGTTGGGTGAGACAGGAGTTCTGGCAGATGAGGCCAAAGGAAGGGGAAACAAATCTGTCGAGGCCAGTAAGGTGCAATGAAGATGACTTTGCTCTTCAACCTGGCAGCTTTCTGCAGGAATTTTTAGAATTAGGGGAATTGGCAGGTAAGCATAAAATAGACTGGGGAGGCCAGTCATGAAGTAGACCATCCCTCAGTCATTCCCCTAGAGGGGAGATTAGGGCAAAGTAGCTGCTGCATTTGTTATTTAGAGGAGAACAGAAAGATCGGAGCAAGGCTGGCCCCATTGATGAAAAATCATCTCTGTCACTTTCATGTTGAGAGACCACTCATGAGGTAGAAGAATGTACCTGCTCAATTTGAATGTTATCAGTTTGGACTTCCCCAAGATGTGCATTGCTATGAGAAAGCAGTTGGATAAGATCACCCATTGCCACACTCTGAGTACTTCTTGACACAAGAGGCAAGATCTGGGTCCTCCTTGCTTGTTGATGTACCAAACTACTGACATATGTTCTATTTGAATCAGAATTGTCCCTAAAAGGAGAGCATACTGGAAGGCCTGCAATGCTAAGAGCACTGCTCTCATCTCTAGGACATTGATAGGCAAATTGGCCTCTTCGAGGGACCAAGTGCTTGAACTGTTTTCCCCAGGAAGTGCCCCCATCCAATCTGGGAAGCATCCATGGTCACTATGGCCTTGAGTAGAGGGGAAAGTGAAAGGGTGGCCTTGTAGAGCTTAATCTAACTGAATCCACCACCAGAGGTCTCTCTTGCATGCCTGAGTTATTCTTATTTGTGCTGACATGCGCTGATAAAGAATTGACCACTGTGTTAATAGCATCCATTGAAGAATTTTCATATGAAATCTTGCTAGAGGAACTAAGATTATGGCAGCTGACACTGACCCTAAGGCTTGACGGATCAGCTGGGCTGAAATCTTGGTATTGCAAATTATTTTCAGGATCTGGAATCTGATAGTTTGAACTCTGGAGAGAGGCTGTCACTGATATAGTATTGAAGAGTGCTCATATAAATTCCAAAGTCTGTGTTGGTGTAACTGAGACTTCTTGTAATTTATGCTTATCCTCAGATGAGAACAAACCTGAAGTAACTGATCTTGTGCACTTGTTAGATGGCTGGCCAGGTGGTAATGAACCAGTTGTCTAGCTATGGAAACACTCAGAATCTCTGCGGTCTGAAGTGAGCTGCCAACACTGCCATGCATTTGGGGGCTGTGGTGAGGCCAAAGGGCAGTGCTCTGAACTGATAGTGACTGGCTCCCAGCCAGAAGCATAAATATATTCTAGATTATTTGTTTATTTTTATGTGATAGCATGCATCCAAAAGGTCTATTGAGCACATCCAGTTGTCCTTACCCAGGAAGGGTAGAATGGACTGAAGTGTGCCCATCTGAAACTTTGTATGTTGAACTGGCTTGTTCAATGTGCTGAGATCCAAAACTGGTCTCCAGTCCCCTGTTTTCTTTGCCACTAAAAAGAACCTTGAGTATGTCCTGGATTCTATCTGGTCAGGTGGGACCTCTTGGATGACTCTTGTTTTCTAGCAGCTTCTGTATTTCTAGTGTTGCTGCTTTCCTCGACCGGGTGGAATATCAGGAATTTTTCACACAGTTGGGGGTGGAAGGGAAAAGAGAATTATATAACCTCTGGAAATAATCCTCTGCACCCAAGTATTTCTTGTTATATCTTGCCAGGCTATCTGTTGCAGGGAGAGTCAACCCCCAATTCTCTCCAAAGGGGGAGATTTGGACCTCCTTTCAGGAGATCTGATAGGATCTATCAGAGAAAGAATCTCTGGACCCCTAGTTTTACAGGCCTCTTATGCCATGTGGGCATCATTGTCCATTAGAGTTCCTCCCTCTGCTCCTAGGGGAACTATTTCCACATGTGTTCTGGAAATGACCTTGGGATTTTCTGAACCACATCTTCTGACCACCTCATTGTTTCCTAGAAAAGGATCTTTGAGGAGATGAAAAAATGTATGCCCACTGCAGAGAGGGTCTTTGCATCCTTTTCACAGGTGGATAATGTGTCCTTCACTTTTGGGCCAAACAACAAACTGCCATCAAAGGATGCATTGATGAACAGGGACCTGAAAGGCTCTACAAAATGGCATAAGTGCATCTAGGCATGTCGCCTAATTAATAGATATGCCTGAACCCCCTGCCCTTGAGACACCTTTGGCTACATGTAAGATAAGCCTAATGGACAAATTTGAAATGGATTAGACTGTAGCCAACTGAGAGGTCACAGATGATTAAGCCTCAGCAGTAATGGTCCTGGAAAGGGATTTTGAAAGTTCCTTGATCAAGTCCCTTTGTGGTCTAGTAAAATGTGCCAAGTAGTTTAGCGACCTAAGGGTAAAGGTTGCTGATGCATAAATACACTTCCCAAACCTGTCCATCACCATAGACTCCCCATTAGAGGGATGAATGGAGGATCTTTGTTCAGCAAATTTCTTCTTGGTGGCTGCCACAATGACCATGGTATCCACGGGCACTCCCTTACTCCAGAATTCCTTCCTGACAGATAGAGCCAAGATTTGATTTGGCTCCTTCCACACATGCCTAGAGACCAAATCAATAAACTTGTTGGTGGGCAAAGTAATCCAGGAGGTAGATGAGCCAGGTCCAAAGGCCTCCAGAAATACTGATTCCTCTGGTGAAGGGTTGCTGGAGGACTAGTCACCTCTCTGCTTAAGGATCTCAAGGATGTCTCCAAATGAGACATCTTCCTGAGGTGATTGTGGGGACCATTTTCCCTCATCAAAATCAGTATCCTCAGTGACTGACTCTTGCAGTGAGTCCAAGTGCCTCATTTTACACTTTCTCTTCCTATGGACTTCCCACGGTGGGATGCTCTAGTGAAGTGTCTAAAGTGATAACAAAACCCTGGTAGATGGTCTGGGGGTCCTGTGCTGAGTGTTCATGTAGTGTAGAATGCTGTGGCATTAATCTCAGACAGATTTGTGATTGGATCCATCTGTCCTGTCACAGTAGAGAATATTCTCTTCGCTACTTCAAAGGCCGAGAGAAGGAAGACATTTGCCCTGAGAAGGCAGGCTTCTGGACCACTGCCTTCCTCCACCCCAAGACCATTCATCCCATGGAGCAAGTTGTAGCTGAGCTGTCAAATGCCAAAGCTCTGAAGTGCAGAGACAGCTCTGAAAAACCTTGGAGTTGACTCCAACACCTCAGATCTGGTAGGAAAGCTTCGACTCCTAGAGCCATCTGGATCTAAAGATGCCAGAGCCGGTGCACTCTGAGAAAGCTTCAGATCCAAAGATAAAGTTATCTTCGGGTCTGAGCTGGATGGAGCTGGAAGGTTCAGCTCCTGGGACTCTGAAGCAATCAGATGGATCAGAGAAGGAGCAAGAAGTGGTGATGTGGTAGATGGAAAGGCTTCCTGGCCCGAGGAGGTAGGAGCTGGTAAAATACCTATCTAAATCTGTGCCAAGAGAAACCTCCGCATCATTGTGTCCACATTTTCCTCAGTCAGACTCCTGGAAAAATGAGACAAAGCAGTGGATGGTGACTTGGATTGATATCGTTCTAAAAAAGGAGAAGGAACCCTGGAAGACACTGGGACAAATGTAGGTAAATACCTAATCCTAGGAAGGATTATTGGCTCTGAAGCAGTCAGATCAGTTGATTTTTTCATTGGATTCAAACAGCTTGGATCTGTTGATTTCTTAGGCAAAAAAATACAACCAGTATGCAAGTAAATCCAGTGACTACAAAAATAAGAACAAACGAGTAAAATAGAAGTTACTGGAACCACGGCAGATTATAATGAAGTGGGTTATTAGAGTTATACAACTTTAAATACTTTATAGTAAAAACTTTAGCGTAGAACAAGGCTTCTTCAGACATGTCAAACAAAAGATACCATCTACCATTTATATAATATGAAAGTGGTCACATGATGACAATGGTTATGTATCTTTGAAGCCCTTATTGAAATAGATATACAATAGACAGCCCAATAAACCACTTCTTTATCAGCTGCTCGTGGCTCCAGTGACTTCTATTTTACTCATCCATTGATTTCTTTTTAGGATCTGAATTGGTTTCAGATCAGTTATTGGCTTTTTTCCTTGGCAGCTTCGAAGATGGAGTCAATGAAGCAGAGGGCATAGGAGACTTGGACAAGGACGCCTTAGTTTTTATTTTAGGGGATTGATCCTTTAGAACAGATTTATTTTTTCTATCGGCAACTGCCCTAGAATTGAAAGTTTTGCTAATGGTACAATCCCCCTGAAGATGCTGAAGGCCCAAGCAGTAAACACATAGTGTATGAGCATCCAAAACGGGTAATCTGTGCCCACATTTTAGACAATTCATGAAACTAGAAGGTCCTTTTTCAAACATCAGAACAAAAACCACAGTGAAGGAACAACAGCTAACATGAACAGCTTTATTGAAACAGTTATAACTGTTTCAATAAAGCTGTTCGTGTTAGCTGTCGTTCCTTCGCTGTGGTTTTTGTTCTGGAGTTTACTGGAATACATTTGGCCTTTTTCAAACATACTGGCGAGTAGAAAGGAAGAAGAAACAGAAGAAAAAAAAGAAAAATACTTTTTTTTTAAAGAGAAAAAGTGAAAGGGAAATACCAACAATGGTAAGGAAGGCTACACTAGCATGGACAAATAGTGAGAAATAAGGAACGAGTTACCAACGACAGTAAACAATTACAGAAAATGTAATAAGGGTAAGGAAGTAATATACTAATAAGATTTATGACAGAGAAAAAAGGGGAAAACTTTTAAGAGCAAAAAAAAAAAAAAAAAAAAAAAAAACACAACTCGGGTTGAGGCTGACCCCATCTTTTCATGAAAAGCAGTAAATGAGATCTGGGAAATGTTAGGGATTGGTGGATTATGGGTAAGGGAGGAGCCCAGGTGCTTTTTAGTTGCCAGAAGCTTTAGTAATGGGTGAGTCATATCTGATAATCAGATCCAAACCCAACAGTTGAGGATAGAATGAAAATGAATAACATCAGATCAAGTGTTTCCATTTTTCTTCAGACTGAGATACCTTTGAAGAAGGGCATCTGCTATACAGGAACTTTCTTTGAAAACTGACAATTTCTAAACAAAATGACTAAAACTGCTCTGAGCAAACTAGGTGCTAAAATCTCTATTCAGCAACAGGCAAAATACATGACACTGAGATATGTCTGAATTATGTGGACCGAAGGTTAAACAAGATGAGAACAGCACAGCATTCTTCAAAATCAAAATACTTAGCTGATTATAAAATGTAGTACTTAGAAAACACTGCTAAAAAGTAATTTAGTAATTTATGACATTTGTGAAGGTAGTTAATAACATGAACTTTTTAACAGCTTGGTTACCACAGACATTACATTTATAATGATTACATATTGGAAGTGAGAGGACACATGCTCTTAACAAATCCATCCACAAAAACAAACTTTCAGTCAAGATATATAAAAGTGAAGTTTTTCCATTACTTAGACAACAAATTTGAACTTACCACTGCTTGGTCAAATCTACCTATAAAGGAAGGAAATAACCCAATAGGGTTTGATAATGACTATTTTTCCAAAACAGCTGAAAAGAGTGAAACTTGTTGCCAACTGCTTAAATATTTGATGCAAAACATTATTAAATTACATATGTTGTATCTTGCTAGAATAAAAGTATTCTTATCCAATCATACAATGACCTTCAGGAACTTTGAAGTATCCTTTGTTTAGAAGACAAAAAAAAAAGGTATTGCCCAGGGGAGAATGGATGAACTGGAAGTAGACCTCACTCGACATTATATCAATAAGGATTATAGTTTGTAAGTGCGACGACACATATGGTGTTCATCATATTGATCACTGCTGCAGTAGCCTTAGGTATATGAGTTATATCCTGCCAAGGACATAACAGCTGTCTAGTTTCAAAAGCTTCAGAGCACCTTCCACATGCCCACACTCTCAAGCAGCTTGAGCTGAACTGACTGAAAGACAAGCTTGGGAGCAAAGCTCTGCTGCTGAAGAGTAAGCTTCTCTGAGGCTTTTGAGGATCAACGGTTGGCTTGTGCTTTCCTTTGTTGGGAAGATAAGTTCCCTTTGGGTGAAAAAAACTTCCATTTTCTTAATTTTGTTGAAGTTGTATTACTTTTCTCTTCAGAAAATGTATTTTAAAACTAGAAGTGTTCATAGGTTCATAGGTAGGTACTAGGCTATTGGCCCTAGGGCCTATATAAGCCTAGCAAAAAAGGTACCCTGGCTTTCACCACCCAAGAAAATTATTTTCCTCTGCCCCTGTCAAGCAGAGCCACAGAAGTGATCCCCGGGGTGAATTTCCTATCTCCCATCCAATCATCAAGATTTTTCTTGAAGAGTGCTAATGAGGAGCTTTGTTTGATATAGATAGGTAGTTTGTTCCGGAGTATGGGAAGTCTCTGGGACATGAATCTATCCCTCCAGCATGTTCTGTTTATTGTGGTGACAAGGTTTACGTCCCTAGAGCGTGTAGCTTGGAGGGATTGGGATTTCTTTAAGTGGAGCATGTCCAACAGCTCTGGATTTGACATAGCTTTGTATGTTAGGCAGAGATCACCTCTGAGTAGGCGATATGCGACGGAGTAAAGCTGGAGTTTTTTGAGACGGTCTGCGTAGGGCATCTGTTTGAGGCCACTTTCTTCTCAACAGACTTCTTCAGATCGAGTGTAAAATACACATTTTTATAGCATAACATCACATGATCTCAATTGAATAATTGAATAATTAGTGCCTCACTCTCTTTTTAAAAAGACTTAAACATGTTATGTTTTAATGGACTGTCTCGAAGACTATAACATCCTTTTAAATGGAGCACTTGTTTTTTCTGTCAGTGTAAAAGTGAGTCAAAGTAAATAGGAACATTTTTACTGTGGAGACATTGTGTTTATTTTATGATTGTGGGATTAGCATAATGTTTTAAAGTTCTTTTGCTGTGTTTTCTGCCAAAAAAAGAAATTTTGTTTGTTGACTGGTTGTGTTACTGGCAACTTATACTCCTCCATTTTTTTTTTTTTTTTTTTTGATGAGTAGTTTACTGGTCTGGCTCATGGTTTAATTCAGGCTATTGATCATTCTTGTAACATAGCTTCTGGTAAAAGAAAAAAATCCTCTTTTACTGAAGAGATTCAAAATTCTGAATCTGAGCAGGAAGATGCTGGAGATGGATACATTTTTATCCCTCAGATTTCTGATTTAGGCTCAGAAGAGAGCTGAGTTTCTGATTCTCCCTGTGTGGGGGTTCTCTTTCTCTGAGAATATTGTTAGAATGTGCCCGAGGTTTCATTGGGAGACCGTTGAGGTTTCTTAGTCCCTCAGAAAATACTATGAGCTGTTATAGAAGGATTTTCCAGAGCCCACACTCATTCCTCCTGTTTTGTCTGCATTAGAGGATGTGTGTGTTACTGCCTGCAATTTTCCTGATAGTCACTCAGCTGCCCCTATAAAAGCAGATAGGATGTATAAAGTTATTCAGTCTTTTAAAATTGTTTACACTATTCCCAAACCTGACCCAACAACTATAGCTTTAGTTGATCCCACTGCTCCTAAGCACTTAGTTAATTACAATCCTACTCTTTCTGATAAGGAAGAGAAAATTAGTGATAGGTATGGAAAAAGTGTTGATTTTCTGAATTTTGAATTATCAGGCTCATATATTAAAGTTTGGTCTGACAAATTGTGAAAGGATGAGGAATCTTTTATCTATAGTTTCTTCTTGTGAGGAAAATCTGATTTAAATAACTTAGTTTCTTTTATTGCTCAACTCACTAACAATTGTTTACAGTGTGTGTATGACTGTTCATCCATCTTCCAGGGTTATGGCCACTGGTACTCTTTTTGAAAAGGTTTTCATGGCTGAAGTCTTATAACCTCCCAGATGATGTTAAAAATGAGATTTTAAATTCTCTCTTGGATAGAAATTTAGTGCTTGGCTCCTCTGCTGCAGAGGTGATCAAAAAGTGTCAAGAAGGGGGCAAGGTGATCCATGGAAACTGAACATTTTCAGCCCTCCTTCTCTATATGAAAAATAGATCCTTAGCTAGATCTATTTCAAAGGTTTACTACTCAGATGTCAGTCACTGAGAGAGAATACCTCACGAGTTTGGGTCTCATGGTATCTATGATTCTCATGATACCCATGGCAAGACTCCACATGAGTGGGCAGCAGGATGCCAGGGAATCATCTTGGGCTAGGCTTATATAGGCTCCAGGGCCGTTAGCCTAGTACACACCTATTAACCTATAAAGATACAGTGTATCTGAAATCTCTTTGGTCCCATCATCAACACCCTTTATCTTTTCAAATCCAAGTGCTGGGATTTGTCAGAAGAGAAATATTTTGGTGGAGATAACAGATATGCTTGAATCTAGGTCTCAGCATCTCCCTCCCAGTTCCAAGGCAGGCAGTCACCAAGGATACTTTGGACTTTGCTTGGGGAGCAGTTTCAGGAGAGATAAAACTGCAAGGAGTATGGGACACCAAGAACAGATGCAAGCACATAAATAAAATAGAGATATGTACCCTTATCAAGGCACTCAAATCTCTGAACCATCTTTCGTCCTTGGCACCTCTTCTAGGGGTTACAGACAATACAACAGTCATGTGGTACATCAACAAGCAAGGAGGAATCAAGTCATACCCCCTTCACAGACAAGCCATGTTAGCTTCAGATATAGCTTCACAGCACAATCACATCCTATATTCCATCAAAGCAAAACTGTGTGGAAAGACAAGCTGAACAGGACCACGGCAAACCCTCATAAATGGATAGTTGATTAGGGGGTCTTCCAAGATTTGATCCATCTGTAATGAGTTCCTCAAATAGACCTCTTTGCCTCCTCTTTAAACAATCATATGGCAATATTCAGTTCCAGAACTCCATGCAAGAAGGCCTGTATGATGGATGCCTTTTATTTTCCTTTGAGAGGAATGGACAGGAATGTTCCTGTATGCTTTTCCACTCTTTCCACTAATATCCAGGGTTCATCTGAAGATTCAGAAGGAATCATCCATACTCATTGTGGTGACTCTCTTCTGGCCCAGGCAACTGTGGTTTTCCCTTCTTTTAGAAATGTTCAGCAGCAATTACCACAAGCTTCACCACTGAATGGATCTACTCACAGAAGAACAGGGGTGTTTGATACACCCTGACATCAATCAACTTCAACTGACCGCCTGGATGATAGGATCTTAATTCCTTTTAGGCACCTGTTTACTGAGGACGTGCAGTAAATACTAATGGAGGCAAGAAAGGCTGATACTAGAAAATAATATGTTAGCAAATGGAAAAAAAGTTTTCTAGTTTCTTCCAACAACATAACAAGCACCCATTCAGGGCTAGTTGTTCTATAATATTTGTGTGAATTACAATCCTATGACCTTTCTTATTACTCTATCAAGGTTCATTTAATGGCCATTTTAGTATGTCTGTCCATGGATCCTCATCTTTCAATCCAGTCACATGTCAAAATATTCATGAAAGTTTTTTTTTTTTTTTTTTACAAGGCCTCCAAGAAAACTGTTGCCCCCTCCTTGGTGTCCTAACTTTGTGTTTGAGAAGCTAACACTTGCTCCATTTGAAAAAGCTAATCTGGATGACTCGGGGTTATTAACATGGAAAACAGTTTTACTAATTATTCTGACCTCTGCAAGAAGGATATCTGAGTTGCATGCTCTTGTGGTGAGTCAGCACTATCTCATTTTTCATAGGGACAGAGTTTCTTTGAGAACTAATCCTTCTTTTATGCCTATAGTGGTATCCCAGTTTACTTTAAACTAAACTCTCCATCTCCCCATTTTCTTTCCTGAACCTAAAAATGAGGAAGAAATGATACTCCATACCTTGGCTGTCCACACAACCAAATCTTTCAGATCCATCCATGCATCCACAAATACTTTTCCTCGTTTTTGCACATGGGGTTGACAGTATCACTTCAACAGTGACAGTCATCTACAGCCAAGGTTTACACTGCCGGGTGGCTAGTCCTGCCACAGTAGTACTCCCACATCACATACTCACATGCACACTGACACCTATGGCCAATTTGTAGTGAATGCAAGAAAAAGGGACAACCAGTTTCAAAACAAACTATTTCTAAATGGTCGTCTAAACCTATTACCTTTTGTTACAGTCACCATAACAAAACTATTCTAGGCAATATCAAGGCCCACTCTACCAGGGCCTTGGTTCCATTTATGACTTTTTATAAAGGGTTGGATTATATACATATTCTAGTAGCTGATACTTGGCCCTCTGTACAAACTTTTACGAAGCACTATAAGCTTGATTCCTTCTCTAGGTCCAGATCAAGCTTTGCTAAGACCATTCTCCAGGGGCTCCTGGACTGTTCTCCTTCCACCTCACAAATGTAGTTAGCTAAGGCAATCTACCTGTATAACTAAAGCTACTACAGCATGCATACATTTGATGAATATGGTGACAGTTGTGCAAGTAAAACTTACCAGAATGGTAAATGTTCAATTGATCACTACTGCAATAGTTGTTCCCTCCATCCCTCCATCTCCCCTGTTTTTGCTGTGTTTTTTATGTTTGGGTGTGGACATTTATTTTGTGTTCTTCATAGCACTGTCCTTTCAGGTCTCTGACTACTTCTCTCTACTGGTAGGAAAGCTCTGAAGGGCTTTGTGCTCAGATTTGTCTTTTAGCCAACTTAACTTGAGCTGCCTGACAGTCTGGGTGTGTGCAAGGTGCTCTGAAGCTTTGGAAGCTGTTTGGCTGTTATATTATTGGCAGGATATAACTCCTATAGCTAAAGGCATTGCAGCAGGGATCATTTGAAGTTCTACTATTATGGTTTTACTTACACAACTGTACTTTTTAGCAAAATAATCTACACAACCAAACTCTCAATCAAGGTCTATAACAGTGAAGTTTTTCTGTTGTTTGAATAAAGAATTTGTACTAATCACTGACTGGTCAATCCATCTGTAAAGACTGGAAATAAGCTAATAAGGCTTGATAAAGACTATACTTCAAAAAATAAATAAAAACACTGACGAGGAAAACTTGTTGGCAACTGTTTAAATATTTGAAGCAGAACAATATTTAATCACGTGTTGTATCCTGCTAGAATAAAACTATTCTTGCAAAATTATGCAAGCACAAGCACCTTCAGGAGCTTTGAAGAAACAGTTTCCTTTGTTCAAAAAAAAAAAAAAAAAACAGGTGAAGAGATGAACTGGAAGCACGTGTCTCTAAAGAAGCACTCTGAAAGTGAAAGTTCGAAGAATGCATTTTTTTCTAAGAATTCAAAAATTTGTTTGCTTAATGGTTAATAGGAATGTACTAGTAGTAACTAGGGACCTGTAAATTCATTAAGCTCTCATACATGACATTTCACTTAGTTTTACTAAATTTCTTAGGTTCACCGATTATGCTAGGCAGTTGATCGGATGAGTCATTTGAAGCCTAGTCACTGCAACTCTCATTACTTGCTACCTGTTTCTGTAAGTAACTGTGGGACCAAACCTGCATATTTACCTACCTATTCATCTAGGTTGTATTTGAAGATGGAAGTTTGTTCCAAAGGAGAAAAGTGCTTTGAGAAAGTTATCTATTCACTAGCATGCTCTAGTTCAGTGAAATTTTATGTTTTTTTTTTTTTTTATAGTTCTTCTTATGTTTTACTGACATGGAAGTTGTTAAAAGGAAAGTACAGTTGTGTAAAATCTTACCAAAAGGGTAGATGTCCTTGCCTTCACCACTGCAGTATTCATTACAAATGGGGATTCTCTGCCATGAAGCCCACCGTCCGGTCAGTTTATTAAAGTCTAACATTGCTTTAAGGTATGCTGAACGTCACCTACACACTCCTTGTGTAGAGCAGGGCATAAAAGTGAAGTTCGGGCATACCATCCTCAGAAATGACTGCCCCAGTAGGAACAGCAGTCCAAGGAAAACTAAGGAGAGCCTGCATATCCAGGAAGGAAAAAAGGCCAGGGGGATGGAGTGAATTCTGCAGTGGTGAAGGCAAGGATATCTACCGTTATGGTAAAATTTTACACAACTGTACTATGTCCTTACATACACCATTGCAGTATTCATTACAAATGGGAGAGGCCAAAGGTCAACAAGAAACTCGGGAGGAGGAAGCAGCAGCAGCAGAGCCCTCTGAGAAGCCCTGAAGAATGACATCAGCAAAACCAGCTCTCCCTCTGGAGATACCAGCCAACTGGTCATGTTTGGTAAAAGTATACACAGAAGTCCAGGTAGCAGCTTCAAGAATATAATTAGTGTCTAAGCATTTGAAAAAATCACCAGAAGAAGCCATTAGCTCTAGTAGAAGGAGCCTTTACAGAAGAAGGAAGGGTGTCACCATGAAAAGTGTAACAAAAGGAAATAGCCTTTGACATCCAAGTGGAAACAGTTTGCTTGGAAACAGCCAAACCTAAAGACCTAGGATGAAAGGAAACAAACAACTGGTCAGATTTTCTGATAGCTTTAGTTTTATCCAAATAAAATCTGAGCTGTCTATGCACATCTAAGATTTACAGCACCCTCTCACTGTCAGATTGTGGAGAGGGGAATAAAGTAGGCAAATTAATAGACTGATTAAGTGACAACTCATTAACTACCTTGGACATGTAAGAAGGATTAGTACGCGACACCCTGTCCTCATTAAATATAAAAAAAGGTGGACAAACCATAAGGGCTTGCAACTCAGACACCTGTCTGGCAGAAGTAAGAGCTAACGAAAGAACTGTCTTCCAAGAACAATGTTGCAAAGAAGCTGAAACAGCAGGCTCAAAAGGAGACTGAGTCAATTTTTCCAGAATGAAATTAAGATCCCAGGGAGGTGAGACAGGCTTCCCGGGAAGTCTAATATTAAGTACTCCTTTAAGAAATTGCGTAGCCTCAAATGTAGAAGCTAATGGGGGAGTTAAAGGCAGACACGCAGAAAGAGCTGATAACTGGGCCTTAATAGAAGAATAGGCCAAACTAGCAATTAGCAACTCAAACAAATAAGAGAAAACCAAAGGAACATCCACAGAAAGTGAGTCCTAGTCATGAGAAAGGTACCAAATAGAACACCTCTTCCATTTAGACAGGTAGGATTTCTAGTAGTAGGTTTCTTGGCCTCCTGCAGGACCTGCAGCATGTCCTCAGAAAAAAGGTGCCTATAAGGGATCAAAATCCTATCACCCACAGTGAAGTTGAAACATGGACATGTAGGGATGAGTGAAAGACCCTTGGCTTGTGTGAGGACATCCACTTTGTGAGGTAACTTGTGATAATTTCCCTTGGCTAGATAACAAAGTTGAGGAAAACAGTGCTGTTGTGGCCCAAAGGGAGTCGCCAACAAGATTTTGGGAGCATCCCGTTGAATCTTGAATAGGACTCTTGGAATGAGAGGAAAGGGAGGGAATGCATAAAGAAACATGTCCTTCCAAGAAAATGAGAGGGCACCCACCTTCCATACCAGAGGACCTGGGACTCTGGCACAAAACAGAGGAAGTTGTCTGTTCAGAGGGGAGGCAAAGAGATCTACTTGAGGAGTACCCCACTGGTGAACAATGCCCAGAAACATATCCCTGTGAAGCATCCATTCATGGGATTGAGTGAAGTACCTGCTCAGATTGTCTGCCACAATGTTCTGATCTGAAGGAACATAAAATACCTGAAGAGTCACTTGATACTTGATAGCCAGATCCCATACCAGAAGTGCCAGCCAGCAATCGTATACCCCCCTGTTTGTTGATACACTCCATAACTGTGGTATTATCTGTGAATGCCTTGTGAGGCCCTTGAGAGAAGAGAGGATGAAAGGCCTGAAGAGCCAGCATAAGAGCTCTCATCTCATTGATGCTTATGTGCTCCTTCTCTGATGAAGCGACCACACTCCCTGAACCCTCAGGGAGCCAAACGTTGCTCTCCATCTCACATCTGAAGTGTCTGTGAACAGATCTTAAGAGGGAAGAGGAGGTTGAAAAGGGAGCCCTGGATTCACAGACAACTGTGGAATCCACCACAGAAGTTCTTTCTTGAGACATGGGAGAAGAGGAACTGGAAAGTCTAGAGGATGCACATGCTGAAGCCACATTGACTTCAGAAACCACTGGAACTTCCTCATGTGGAGTTTGGCCAAAGGGAGCATCGAAATAGTGGAAGCCATGAACCCCAGAGCTCTAAGTAACTCTCTGGCTGTATTGGAGGCCAGGGGAAAAAGAGTTTGAAAGAAAGAAATGAGAGTCAAGGTCTTTGAAGGAGGTAGGGATGCCAGCATTGGCACCATTTGAATACTGCAACCCAGAAAGACATGATCCTGAGAAGGAGGCAGGGAAGACTTTTTGAAGTTTATTGTGAGCCCCAGGCTCTGAAGAAGAAAAATGGTAAAATGAAAATTTTACAAAAGGACCTCTGGAGAGGCTGCCTGAATCAGCAGGTCATCCAAATAAGGAAAGATTTGGATCCCTTGAAGCCTGCTAAAGACAATCACAGAAGCGAGGCATTTGGTCAATACCCTTGGGGCAGTAGAAAGGCCAAAGGGCAAAGCACAGAACTGAAAATGCCAGGAAGCAACAGAGAAATGCAAAAATCTCCTGAAAAGAGGATGGATTAGAATATGGAGATAAGCATCCTTGAGGTCCAGAGAAACCAGAAAGGCCTGAGGGAGCAAGATAGAAAAAAGAGACTAAAAGGGAAACATCTGAAAGGAAGGCACCTTCAGAAAAGTGTTTAGATGAGAGAGGTCTAGAATAGGTCTCCAAGTATCTTCTTTTCTGGGCACTAGAAACATTCTTAAATAAAACCCTTTCCCCCTTTGGGCACAGGCACCTCCTGAATAGTACCCTGAGACAAAAGGTCTCAAAGAACCTCTGGGAAAAATAGGAAGTTTTTCCCAAGGAGGCTGAGAAATGCCCATAAAAGGAGGGTGGGTAATCCAGACCATGAAGGACCCTGCCAAATGATAGACAGAACCCAAGAATTCTGGGTGATCCAGAGCCAAACAGGAAGAGAAAGAGAAAGGTGAAAAGAAAGAGGAATGTGGCTGGGAACGGGCGGATAGTCAGACAGCACCTGGTTTGTCAGGAAAGGAAGGCTTAAGAAACCCTACAGTCTGAGGGCTTTAGCAGGTGGAGTTCTTTTACCACACTTTTTACCTTTAGAAGGAGGGCAAGATTGCCTACAAACAAAGGCTGGCTTAGAAGGGTAGTTTCACTGAAATTTAGCACAGGAGAAACAAAGACATGTTTAAGTTCCTGTAAAGCCTTCCCCTTGTCCTGAAGAGACTTAAATAAACTAGCAGCCGCTTCCCCAAACAAAAGGTTATTATCCAGAGGATCATCCAGCAACATAGCCTTGGTATCACTGGTAAAAGTTGAAGCCTAAGCCAAGAATACCTCCTTAGAACTGAACCAAAAGCAGCAGCCTTAGAAGAGGCATCTGCTGCATCATAACTACATTTTATAGAATGATGATCTATGTGAGAAGAAGTCCCTAGCAAGGAAAGAGCAGAAGATTTACTCTCAAAGTCTAGAAGATCAGAAAAAAGCTGACAGGCATGAGAAAAAAGAGCCAATACATACTTAGAGATATGAGTCTGAGAAATTAATAGCTCTAAAAGTTAGAGTAGCCAAAGTATAAACCTTCTTACTATCCATGGTTCTACTGTCCTTGTTAGAAGGCAGTAACTTGGACGAAGGAAGCAATTGAGATGGCTTATCAGAGACTACAGACACCACAGAGGGGCAGCAGCAGGACATTTAAGCAAAAAGAAACAATCCTCAGACAACCTATAAAACCTATCAGACTTCTTGGGAGCAGGGGGCAGAGAATCCAGTGCTTTAGAGGCATTGGAAAAAACATCCAATAAAGCAGCCAAGACAGGAGGAATGGCCACAGGTTTAGGAGATTCCATCTGCAGTAAGTCAAAGATATCTGAAATCTGGGCAGAATCCCACTTAAAAAATTCCATCCTCCTAGATAGTGTGTCCCCAAAGGCAATTTCCTCAGAAGGATTATTTAGATTATAAGAGTCCTCCTCCTCAGACCTGTAGTCTAAAGGAGAAGGAATCTGAGTAGAATAAGCAAGGGATTCATCATTAGAATCCAACTCTTCCTCAGAAGAATTCAATACTCTTGCCCTTTTAGCGGAAGGAGAGGACCAAGGAGGAGCAGGAACCAAAACCCCTTGAGGAGGCCGTAATGACAGTAAGGCACTAAATAACCCCTGAGTAAAGACCTGTTATTCACTTTATGGATCCCTAGGAGCAGAAGAAACATGATTAGTTTTCTGTTTCTTTTTTAAGGAAGGCCCTGACTCAGGACAGCATTCCACAACTGTAGTAGGAACTTCTTCCTTAAAGAGAAACTGCAGAACCCCTCTAGACCCCTCAGAAACAATCAACCGTGGTTCCCCCGAATGCCTGAAATGGACACCTCCAAAGCCTCGTCGGATGTGCTGCCCACCAGATCCTCACTGACCTCCAACCCAGACGTGGTAGAGGAATCTAACAAAACAACTGGGCGAGTCTCTGGGTTCATAATAACCTCGGGAGAAACTCCTGGCAGAGGCTGGAGAGCAGAAGATTCTGGTCATACATTATGCACCTTCTTCTTCCTTGATGACTGACCCTTGGGGCAGGAAGTTCCATCCATAGTATCTTTAGCAAAAAGCTTAAGACACTGGTTCTCACGATACAATGAAAGGGAATATAGCCTACTATGAAGAGTTTTAGGGACAAACGCCTGACAAATTGAACAAGACATATTGTTGTGAGCAGCCCCTAGACAAAAAAGACACTTATCGTGGCGGTCTTTATGGGGAATCAGTCTCCCATACTGGCATTTACCCTTCCTGGATAACATTAACCCCTCCAAACAGCACAAAACCATCAGAAAAAGAACAAAAAAAAACAATTGGATACTTATCTGCAAATTCAGCAAACATGAGTAATCACCAGAATGCCAACAAACAGAAAAACAGCAAAAAGCAGACAGAGGTAACAAACCAACAGTTAAAAACAGTGTTGGGACTGACAACAAAGAAGTTCTGAGGATGGTATGCTTGAACTTCACCTTTGTGCCCTACACTACACAAGGAGTGTGTAGGTGACATTCAGCGTACCTTAAAGCAATGGTAGACTTTGATAAACTGGCCGGATGGTGGGCTTCATGGCAGGTAATCCCCATTTGTAATGAATGCTGCAGCAGTGAATGTAAGGACATTAAGGTTGCTTGAAGCCTTGTGGGTTAGGCAGAAGTCACTCCTTGGGAGTCTCTATGAAACAGAAAACAGGGAAAACATTAAGGCATTCTGTGTAGTACAAGCACATAGAACTGGTAGCCTTGATTTTTGTAATGAAAAAACATCAGAGATACTTATGTTGGACCATGTGTTTGCAATGGTACACACTAAAGAATGCATTATATTTTATTAGGGTCTGAAAAGGGAGGAGTAGAAAGGGATGATAATATGTTTGGACCAAGAAGCTATACCTTTAAAGTGTATTGGGAACTTTCTGAGACATCTTTATTTTACAGGAGTTGATATCATCTGGTCTTACTATCACAGATTTTTTTCTTGCTGCACAAAAACAAAAATGTGTAGACTTTTCATAAATGAATGTTCTCATAAGTCTTTCTGCTTACTTTGGCATGCTTTTAGATACTATTGTGACTTCTGATGTTCTTACCATGTAAAGGCTCATCAACATGTATCCTGCTTCATTATAGGCTTGTACTGGGCAAGGTTCCATCCTCTTTTTTTAATGCCCTGACGATATTGATTTAATTTTCTATAGTATCATTCTGGAGACCAAACAGTGTTGCCATGAAGTTCCTAGCTGTTACATAAATATATTTGTCAATGATGCTAAAAACAAGGATAGTTTAAAAACACTTGATGCTAAAAACAAGGATAGTTTAAAAACACTACGGTAGATAGTTACTAAGGCAATGAACATATCACAAATAATGGTGTCTAAGTACTTTTTGTGCACATTTCTCTATCTAAGGTATGTTGACACTAGGTAATTTAGTATTCATTTTCCAAATAGTTCCCAATACAGAGAAAGAGCTGTAAAACTAGGTTGCTATTTTATACAGTCAATACCATTTCTCAGTCTTGAATAAGGGAATCATAAATTATTTTGTTTACTTTCAACTTATCAATAACAATCTTAATGACTGCACTAAAAATATCTCAGCAATTTGCTATCTCTATCTCACCTCCATCTGACATTAATCCTCTACTTCATTTTGTCAGAACTCCAATTATTTACAGTCTACTAGTTTGTTCATATCCCTTTGCCTTTCGTATTTATTACAGATTGAAGCATTTTGGCCTGCCTGCTATCCAAATTTCTTATAAAACGATATATTTTTCTTTTCTTCTTTCTTTTCTTTATTGTTTTATTTTTGTTTATTTTAGATTACTCTAACAACCTTTTCTTATAATGCCTTTTAGTTGTGCTAGCTAGCAAAATAAGAACTTCTGTAATTGACTAAGAAACAATCACAGATGGCTGTTGATCAATTAAAACAAATATTTTAGGGAATCAAAGGCCCCATACCAACCATATATGGGTCTGTGTTTCCTGTACCCTCATACCTATTCTAATCTAGTCTGAGGTCACTGCCTGTCACATATAGAAGTATGATAAGGCCAGGCATGTGAAAACCGAGATTCATAATGTTAGCTGCCAAATGATTTTCCCTGATCTCTGTTTATAAACCATGGAAGTAATTTGGTTATTATTATAAAGATAACTGTTTAGAAGGAACACAGTTAAATACTTTCTTTAAAATAGATTAAAAATGTTCATGTTTGATCATGATTATTATTCTACTAAAAAACAAATGTAATGTCCATTTTACTTTAAAAATAATTTATTTTTTGAATGCACTCTGTAGTTATATTCAAAGGTGTCAAAAGACTATTCATTTCTTTCCTATCTTGTAGGTTGAATTTATTTATTAATAACCACAAAGTCAGCACTAAAACTGCCTTATTTTGACATTAGTAATCAATATATTGAGTTATCCCAATTTCCTTGTGAACTTGTAGTCTAGTTACAACATTGACAAGAACAACAAATGTTTATGAAGCTGGAAATTGATGGTGTAATGGTGAATGTTGTTAGTGCATATGATCCACAAGTTGGGTGTGCGACGGATGAAAAAGAAAAATTTTGGAGTGAGTTGGATGAAGTGGTGATGATTGTTCCCAAGGGTGAGAGAGTGGTGATTAGAGCAGATTTCAATGGGCATGTTGGTGAAGGGAACAGAGGGGATGAAGTAGTGATGGGTAGGTGTGGTGTTAAGCAAAGGAATGCAGAAGGTCAGATGGTAGTGGATTTTGCAAAAAGGATGGATGTGGCTGTGGTGAATACATATTTTAACAAGAGGGAGGAGTATAGGGTGACATACAAGAGTGGAGGAAGATGCACACAGGTGGATTATATCTTATGTAGGAGGGCCAGTTTGAAGGAGATTGGAGACTGTAAAGTGGTGGCAGGGGAAAGTGTAGTTAGGCAGCATAGGATGGTGGTTTGTAGGATGACATTGGTAATCAAGAAGAGGAGGAGGAGTGTGAGGGCAGCACCAAGGATCAAATGGTGGAAATTGAAAAAGGGCAATTGTGAGGTGGAGTTCAGGGAAGAGTTAAGACAGGCACTGGGTGGCAGTGAAGAGTTACTGAATAGCTGGGTAACTACAGCAGAGCTACTAAGGGTAGAAAGGTGCTTGGTGTGACATCTGGAAAGAGGAAGGAAGACAAGGAGACCTGGTGGTGGAATGAGGAGGTACAGGAGAGTATTACAGAGAAAGAGGTTGGCAAAGAAGAAGTGGGATTGTCAGAGAGATGAAGAAAGTAGACAGAAGTATAAGGAGATGAGGTGCATGGCAAAGAGAGAGGTGGCAAAGGCTAAGGATAAGGCGTATGAAGAGTTGTATGAAAGGTTGGACACTAAGGAGGGTGAAAAGGACATGTACTGATTGGCTAGACAGAGGGGCCGAGCTAGTAAAGATGTGCAGCAGGTAATAGTGATAAAGGATAATGAGGGAAACATACTCACAAGCGAGGAGAGTGTGTTGAGCAGATGAAAAGAGTACTTTGAGGGGCTGATGAATGAAGATAATTAGAACGAGAGAAGGTTGGATGATGTGCAGATAGTGAATCATGAAGTGCAGTGGATTAGCAAAAAGGAAGTAAGGATAGCTATGAAGAGGATGAAGAATGGAAAGGCTGTTGGTCCAGATGACATACCTGTGGAAGCATGGAGGTGTTTAGGTGAAATGGCAGTGGAGTTTTTAACTAGATTGTTTAATGAAATCTTGGAAAGTGAGAGGATGCCTGAGGAATGGAGAAAAAGTGTTTTGGTACCGATATTTAAGAATAAGGGTGATGTGCAGAGCTGCAGTAACTACAGAGGGATTAAATTAATCAGCCACAGCATGAAGTTATGGGAAAGAGTAGTGGAAGCTAAGTTAAGAAGGGAGGTGATGATTAGTGATCAGCAGTATGGTTTCATGCCAGGAAAGAGCACTACAGATGTGATGTTTGCTCTGAGTGTGTTGAAGGAGAAGTACAGAGAAGGTCAGAAGGAGTTGCATTGTGTCTTTGTGGACTTAGAGAAAGCATATGACAGGGTGCCTAGAGAGGAGTTGTGGTATTATATGAGGAACTCAGGAGTATCAGAGAAGTATGTAAGAATGGTACAGGATATGTATGAGGGTAGTTTGACAGCGGTGAGGTCTGCAGTGGGAGTGACAGATGCGTTTAAGGTGGAGGTGGGATTACATCAAGGATCAGCTCTGAGCCCTTTCTTATTTGCAATGGTGATGGACAAGCTGACAGGCGAGATCAGACAGGAGTCCCCATGGACTATGATGTTTGCAGATGACATTGTGATCTGTACTGAGAGTAGGGAACAGGTGGAGGAGACCCTAGAGAGGTGGAGATATCCTCTAGAGAGAAGAGGAATGAAGGTCAGCAGGACTAAGATAGAATATATGTGTGTGAATGAGAGGGAGGATAAAGGAATGGTGAGGATGCAGGGAGTAGAGGTGGCGAAGGTGGATGAGTTTAAATACTTGGGGTCAATAGTTCAGAGTAATGGTAAGTGTGGAAGAGAGGTGAAGAAGACAGCACAGGCAGGATGGAGTGGGTGGAGAAGAGTGTCAGGAGTGATTTGTGACAGACGAGTACCAGTAAGAGTGAAAGGGAAGGTCTACAAGAGGGTAGTGAGACCAGCTATGTTATATGGGTTGGAGACAGTGACATTGACAAAAAGGCAGGAGTCAGCACTGGACGTGGCAGAGTTAAAGATGTTAAGATTTGCAATGGGTGTGACAAGGGTGGACAGGATTAGGAATAAGTATATTAGAGGGTCAGCCCAGGTTAGAAGGTTTGGAGACAAAGCCAGAGAGGCAAGATTGCATTGGTTTGGACATGTGCTGAGGAGGGATGCTGAGTATATTGGGAAAAAGATGCTAAGGATGAAGCTACCAGGTAACAAGAAAACAGGAAGGCCTAAGATAAGGTTTATGGATGTGGTGAGAGAGGACATGCAGGTGGTTGGTGTGGCAGAGCAAGATACAGGTGACAGGAAGAAATGGAAACAGGTGATCCGCTGTGGCGACCCCTAATGGGAAGAGCCGAAAGAAGAGGAAGAACAAATGCAACAAAAGGGTGAGTTGCTTTTCCTTTTGTACTTGTTACTTCCTATTGTATTTGGTGTTACACATAGGTTTCCATTTAACATTACTGCAGAAACAAAAATCACAGTCACAAGGCACAAACTCAGTCATCCACATCATTTAATAAACCAGTTGATGATTAATTAACACTTGAATGTTGGTAAACAATTAATTAAAATCTGGGATGATTTTTCAACCATAATCTAATTTTCTCTCACACTTAATTTTCCTAATTATGGATGTCAAGCTTTGGCCAAAACAAACTTCTCTGGTGTATAATGTCCCAGTCTGTGAACCCTTAAAATATACTGATTTTTTGGGTTTCTTTGTTATAAATGATGTACACAATTAAACAGTCTCAGCCAGAAACACCACTTCAATAATAAACCAGCATTCAGAAGTTGGGTTTCAGGATGTACAAGTTTCCCAACAGTGTAAACATTAAGGAGAAGTTATATAATGATTTGGTCAAACTTTTTAATGACACCAGGGTCAAAGTAATGACATTTTTGATTAATGATTACAAGGACAAAATTAAGATCTGGGTGCTAGACAACAGCATTAAGAAGTCAAACAGCTTCACCATGTTTCAGAATTTCTATAATGGCATAGCTGTTAAAGTGGATAGACATACAGCTACCATTATCAACAGAAAAAACAAGAAACATATTCTTTGAGTGACAAGCAGCCAATCACCACAGTGTCAACCTCAGGAACTTATGAAAGAATGGAACCATCTACAAACATGGTACAAGGACTGAATCCAGTAGTTGACAGTGGTAAATCCAATAGTGAGGGTAACATAGACACATTGGATAACCCTCCACCTCTACGCCTCCCAGCTCATTTTTTAATACATCCTTCAGGCACTATCAAGACTCTTAAGTGGCCAATGAGAAATGAAACTCAGGGCAACTGAAGAGATAAGAACAAGAAGAAGAAATGAGATTTGACATTGAAATGTTAGGTTTGAGTAACATTTAATTAAATTCTGAACATGTTAAAGTACTTAATAGAGGAAATTCTGAAGATGTTAGTGTACTTAACAGGGGATTTTTGTTTATCCCTGCATAAGTTTCAGATCTGAGAAATACTATTACTGATGTTAAGGTGTACACAGACAAGTTGAATTACATTACATCCTTCAAGATATTTTACATTTTAATGTAAATTCTGACATGCCACGTAAAAAAGAAAAAAAAAGCACTTACGATCTTGTTACACAACATGTTACAAGTGTTCCAAGATAAACATGAAGCTGACCAAAGTTCGAAATTAGGTAACAAACCTGAGAATTTTATTTTGTCTTTTACAGAAAGAAAAGTCCTTTGGGATTTACCTGATAGCAGAGACATTAGAATAATGAGAGCAGACAAAGGTGGAATGGTAGTTGTTATGGACAATCAGGATTACATACAGGCTATTAACGGCATGTTGTCTGAAGAAACATGTTATGAAGAGATCGCCAATGATGAAATGCAGAGATGTTTTAAGAACATTGACGTTTTGCTCTTTGATTTATTATATCAAGATGATTTAGACCAATATATGTACACCTTCATGCAAGTGTAATTACCCAAAATGGTAAGACTGTCTAGGATCCCAAAACTGCACAAAAATCGCAGTCAACTGCCATTTAGACCAGTGGTGGCAGCAGCACTACAAAGCAGAGCTCACATCCATCTTCCTTGATCACATCTTCATTCCTGTGGTACAGGCTCCCAAACATTATCTTAGAGATTCTTGGCATTTACTTGAATTGCTACAGGAGTTTAAAATATGGAAGAAGGCAACATTTTTGCATCACTGGATGTGGTTTCATTATACACATGCATTGATCAGCACAGCGGCATTGAATTTACTACAGAATATCTGGCTGACTTTAGCAACTTCAAAAAAAGCCTGATCAACATTGTGTGCACGTTTCTTGAGCCTGTTCATCAAAACATTTTTTTCTCGTTTTCTGCAACATTGTTCAAATGAAGACAGGAGTTGCAATGGGGCCAGTGTTGCCCTTGTCTTTACAAACCTGGTCATGGCACTTTGGGAGCAAAAATTCTTGAAATCTCATCCTTTGTTCTCACAGGTGTTGTCTTATCATAGATACATAGATGACCTGTTCTTTATATGGAAAGGCTCCACAGAAGAGTTTGAGCACTTAACTTCCTTTTGGAACATCAGCACAACTTTTCTGAAGTTCAACAAAAGTTGTTTTGGAAGGACTGTCAATTTTTTAAACATCACCCTGTCCTTTGATGACCAAGACAGGTTGACTAAGATCAGCAAATAAAAGAAGAACACCTTTGTTAATCAATACCTACACAAAGTCTCCATCCACTGCATATGAAAAAGTAGGTTGACAAGTGATGATTGTACTTCCAGAACGAATCAGTGCTCTTGAAAAGTTATTTTTTTCTTTATGATCATTATTGGTTGACCAAGATAATGCATGAAGTCTCATTGCCCAGAGGTACTGCAGCTAGACCAATCCTTAGAAGGACTAGGGATAATGTTTCATTGGCAGTGACCAATACAGAATCAACTATGATTGGTTACCAAAGAGTTTTTCTTTTACCTATTTCAATAGACATTAGCATTATTAAGATTTACCTATTACAAAATACATTAGCATCATTAAGAATATTTTGAATGATATCTGGAAAATAATTTTTGGGAATTTTGATCCAACCAAGCGTTTGGGACAAGATCCCATTTTCACTTATTTATTATTTTATTTGCCATTTGTTAACAGGGTTTATCCAACTGAACTATTTGGCCCATTTTCAGCAGAGACCTGAGGAGAAAAGTTCCACAATACTAAAGAAAATTACAATAATGATTAAAATATGATTATAATACAGTAAAATGTAAGAAATTAACAATATTCATACAGTAGAAAAAAAAAAGAAACGAGATAACTAAAAAATAGCAGAGTCGTGTAAAGTATACAGTAGAGGTATAGAAGAATCATGTATATGCAAAGAAAGGTTTAACAGCCAGCTCAAACTTTTTTTTTTTGTTAGTTATTACAGTAGATGTAAGAATTAATTAATCTGTAAGCAAAAATAGAGTTTAACAATTTAATATGATTGTCATTCTCTAGTCTCAACCCCCTTTTAATTATTAAGTGAAGCAGTATATTTTTGGTAGATTACAAAAGGATTAATAACATCAAATTTTGCTTGGATGAGGTAACACTGTAAGGCACTCAATCAACAGCACACTGGGCACTTTCAAGTGTGGGCAGTGTAAACAGTGTTGTTTCATTAATGATTCATGTATTGGACACTTAAATGCACAAAATATCACAATCAGGCCCAAAGGAAGATTTAATTGCCAGACACAAAGGGTGGTTTATCTTGGCATATGTCAGTTGTGCTCATGTTTTTACATAGGAAAAACAATACAGATGTTCAATCGCAGAATTTACGAACATGTTCTGGTGATCAAGAACAAAGACACAAACAATGTATTAGCTAAGCATTCTTCTATTTGCCATTCATTCAAAAAGTTTAGTTTTTTTTTTTTGTTTTAGATGCCGTCAGTTTAAGTGATTTTATAGGAGACTACAAAGTGTGGCTTGAGTGCTGCAAGTCAGTTTGGCAGATCAGATTAAATGCAGACAAACACTCAAGATTAAATGACAGCATTAACATTAAATGCTTCTTGTTAGTTCAGAAGCTTTAATAGCTTTAGTACTGTGTTATAGCACCAACTGTAAACTGTGTTCTAAGTAATGCATTCCTGAAGTGATTTTACACTGTTGTTCAGGATCGGTCATTTTACCAATACAAATGTTTGACTGGCCATTTTTCTTGGTCATATGATTGCATGCTATAGTTGTTAAGCCAGGATTGTATTTTATGAATTAGATTCTGAAGACGTTCTATACAATAGTCAATAAAGAACTTAATCTTTCAAACGGGGTCCGAGTCTCCTTAGTGTGGTACGGTTGAACCTGTTTCTAATTTATTGTTTGTTTGTGTCTTTCGGCTTGTGTCTTTCAGCTTTTCCCGGTTAGGGGTCGCCACAGCGGAACTCTGGTCCACTAATGATTAGCAGTAGATTTTTACGTGCTGGCTTGCCGGGCTTAACGCACAACCTTCACCGAAGGAATGCCCATTCATGCATGTCGCCACACAGAAGACGCTCTGACTGAGAATTGAACGGGCAGCGTCTAACTGTGAGGCGACGCTGCCGCAGCACCACCACCGCAGCGAACCTGTTTCTAATTTATAATAGGTTTAAAAACCAATTCTCTTCTAGCTCATTTAACTGAACATATGAAACCATTAAAGCCAACCTGACCTAGTGAGTAGGAAGCTTGGAAATCTTTTAGTTATGTACTCACCATAACTTCAGATGTTTGGGATCCATCTCGCCTACATTCTGACTGATGGGTTCGGAGCCGATCCCTCGGCTCCGACTCGGCACGCTTATGCTATAGAGCGAGGCCTCTAATTGGCTGAGCTATGTTTATCCCAGGATGCACCACCACTAATCCCCCAGATCTTGTTTGTCCGCATTCATGCACACATGCATAGCTTGTTTATATAACACTGTTAGATGTTTCAAGATGAAACAACAGGATTCGGACCTTCTGATATCCTCTGATCTCCAAGGAAGGGGGAAGGAGGGTGGGTTATTAGGAATGTAGGCGAGATGGATCCCAAACATCTGAAGTTATGGTGAGTACATAACTAAAAGATGTTATGTGATCCTATCTCGCCTACATTCTGACTGATGGGACAGTGTCCCTAGCACCTAAATCCCGGGTGGCTCATTGGAAAACACTCCTGAGCACTGTGGAACCAAATGAAGCTTGTCCTCTAGATGCCACATCTAATTTGTAGTGAGAAATGAAAGTATGCGGGGAAGACCATGTAGCCGCAGCACAAATGTCACTAATAGCAAGCTTAGAATGAAATGCTACCGAAGTAGCCATAGCCCTTGTAGAATGAGCCTTGACAGAGGTGGAAAGCTCCTCGTTCGAAAAAACATAAGCCTGAGTAATACAGTCCCTGATCCATTTGGCAATAGTGACCTTTGTGACTGCGTTGCCCAATTTGTTTTCTGCAAAGGACACAAACAACTGATCTGTTCTCCTTGATTGTTTGGTCCTATCCAAATAAAAACGTAACTGCCTATGGACATCTAGTGTGTGGAAAATAAACTCCGCTTCATTGGAGTATTTTGGGAAAAACACTGGGAGCTCTAATGACTGTTGTAAGCATAAAGCAGAGCAGACTTTGGGAACAAAAGAAGGATTTGGTCTGAGGGAAACTCTGTCTGGATAAAAAACCAAGTACGGAGGTTTTACTGACAAAGCTTGAAGTTCTGAAACCCTTCTGGCTGAAGTAATTGCCACTAGGAAAACTGTCTTCCATGATAGAAACTTTAAATCACAGGTAGCTGCCGGTTCAAAGGGGGAAGAAGTCAAGGCACGTAATACTATATCAAGATTCCATGGAGGTGCAGGATGAGAAACTGGAGGTCTTAGTAGAGCAGCACCTTTCAAGAAGGTCTTACACAACCTATTGCTCATTAAAGGTGGGTCTATGGATTCATGAAAGTTAGAAATTGCTGCCAATTGTACTTTGATGGTAGAAACAGAAGAGCCTTGGTTGAAAAGAGAGGTTAGGAACTTGAGTATTTCTGCTACGGGGGTTGAAATGGGGTCCAGGCCCCGGAGTTGAGCCCATATAGCAAATCTTTTCCATTTGCTAGAATAAAGTTTCTTCGTAGTCAACTTGTGGGCTGAAGACAATATGTGCACTACCTCTGGGTCTAGTGCATGTCTTCTGACTATGGTTGGAAGAGGAGGAGCCAGGCTGTCAATCTTAAAGTGTGTAGGGACTGGTGTAGTAGTCCCGACTGATGAGTCAGAAGGTCTGGGATCTGGTCCAGGAACCATGGACCTTCCAGAGCATGTTTCTGAAGATAGGGAAACCAGACTTGACGAGGCCAGTAAGGAGCAATTAAGATCATCTTTCTCCCTAAGAGAGAAGCCTTCTGAATTACCTTGGGTAGGAGAGGAACTGGAGGGAAGGCATAAAGCAGGCCCGTGGGCCAAGGATGGACTAACTCGTCCATAGGGCTCTTCCCCGGAGCCAGGGTTAGGGAGAAAAATTCTTTGCACTTCGCATTCAGAGGAGTCATGAAGAGGTCGCAGCAAGGAACTCCCCATTCACTGAAAATCTGTCTTGTAATAGTTATGTTCAGAGACCACTCGTGAGGAGAGAGAATGGTCCTGCTCAACCTGTCGGCTACGACATTGGATTTGCCCGGAATGTGAGTAGCCACTAGGAAGCATTTGGTTGAGATTGCCCATTCCCAGACCCTCATCGCTTCTCTGCAAAGAGGATAGGATCTGGTCCCTCCCTGCTTGTTCAGGTACCAGACAACTGACATGTTGTCCGAGTGAACAGCAATTACGCCCTGAGGGAGGTAACAGTGAAGGGCTTGAAGGGACAGGAGTACTGCTCTCATCTCTAGGATGTTGATGTGGAGAGAGGTCTCTTCCGGATGCCATTTGCCCTGGACTGACCTGCCCAGGGAATGCCCCCCCCACCCCATCTGGGAGGCGTCTGTGGTCAAAGTGGCCGGAGGAGGAAGAACAAAGGGTCGTCCCTGATTCAAATTGGAAGACACTAGCCACCAGCGAAGGTCCCGTCTGCAAGATTCTGTGATCCATATTAGATGATTGAGAGGGAGTTCCTGAAAGGACCACTGAGTTGAGAGAAGCCACTGGAGGATTCTCATGTGTAACCTTGCCAAGGGAACTAGCAAAACTGTGGCAGACATCGATCCCAGTAGTTGCATGACCATTCTGGCTGGGGCTTTGGACCTGGGGAGTAAGGCTCGAACCTGGTTTTGTATGATCTGAATTCTGTCTGCAGGTAGATAGACCCGCATCTGGTTTGAATCTATCTCTGCCCCTATGAATCTGATTCTTTGAGATGGCCGTAACACAGACTTTGGCCAATTGAAGGTGATTCCGAGGGAACTGCCCAGTGATGTTGTGGCTTGCAGGCTCCGTAGAAGTAGATGCTTGGAGGTGGCAGTTAGAAGCCAGTCGTCTAGGTATGGAAACACCTGGAATCCTAGACTCCTCAAGTGAGCAGTCACCACTGCCAAGCATTTGGTGAACACCCTGGGGGCTGTGGTGAGACCAAAGGGCAGTGCACGGAACTGAAAATGACTGCTTCCTAGGCTGAAGCGCAAGTGTCTCCTGGACGTTTGATGTATTTTGATATGGTAATACGCGTCCTTGAGGTCTATGGAGCACATCCAAACACCTTTCTCCAACAACAGGAGAATGGTTTGTAAAGTGACCATTCGGAACTTGGACTTCTTGACTGAACGGTTTAGGTTGCTTAGGTCCAAAATGGGCCTCAAGTCCCCGGTCTTTTTTGGCACTAAAAAGAATCTTGAGTAAGTCCCTAATCCGATCTGGTCTGCGGGGACCGGTTGGATGGCTCCTTTTTGCAGCAGTTTTGAAACCTCTATAGCTGCGGTATCCCGTTGACTGGGTGGCGGGTCCGGGATTCTTTTGGACTGAGGTGGGGGACAACAGAATGGGATGGAGTAACCTCCGGCGATAATTCGAAGCACCCATCGGTCCTGAGTGATCCCTTCCCAGGCCTTTAGGTGATTTGAAAAACGACCCCCGACTGGCTCTGGAGCAGCACAGTCGGGCAATCCCTCAGGGACTATGGAAAGCTGAAGAGCCACGAAAGGACTCGCGGTCTCCAGTATTGCGGGGGCCTCTGCTGCCTCTGGGACGGCATCTTCCTGATGAATTTCCCCCTCCTCTGCCTCTGGAGGGGGAACTATCCTGCTGAGAGGGGTAAGACTTCTGCGATCTCCGGAACCACATCTTCCCTCCTCTTTTAGCCTTGGTATAAGGCCGAAAGGGAGTGGAAAATCATGCCCCTATGGCAGTCAGAGTCTTACCCTCCTGTTCACAGCGGGTAAGTGTGTCTTTCACCTTGGGCCCAAAAAGGGAGGACCCATCAAAGGGGGCGTCGGCGAATGAAGACTTGAAGGCCTCCGCGAAATGACACAGGCGGAGCCAGGCCTGTCTCCGTAGAGCAATGCCCGTACCCGCCACTCTACTCGCCCCTTCGGCCGCATACGAGATGAGCCTCATGGACGAGTTCGAGATGGATGACATTGCAGCCAGCTGAGATCCAACTGTCTGGGCCAGCTCCTCAGGCAGGTTACCCAAGAGGGTATCGGACAGCTCCTTAATCAGATCCCTCTGGAATCTTGTAAAGTGCGTTAGGTAGTTCAGAGACCTCAAGGTAAAGGCCGCTGAACTTAGGGTGCGCTTGCCGTACCGATCCATGCTCCTAGACTCCTTATTAGGCGGATGGATGGACGTAGAAGCCTCTGCTACATCCTGCTGCGTAGCAGATGCCACCACCATAGCATCCACAGCCACACCTTTCGTGAGGAACTCTCTATCTGGGGGGGCTGAAAGAAACTTGTTTGGACGAGCGGGCACCGGTTCCACAGAGTCCGGGTGTTCCCACGCCCTACGACAGATCAAATCCAAGAGCTCGTCGAAGGGCGGAGACACCCAGGAGGTGGAGGGCTGAGCCCCAAAGGCCTTCAGGAACACCGACTCATCAGCAGAGGGAGGTTTGGATTGCCAGCCGCCTCGTTGTTTTAGGGTTTCTAGGATGTCTGCAAAGGAGACATCATCCGAGGACGACTTGGGGGACCCCTCTGCATCATCGAGATCGGTGTCAGATGTTAAAGACTCATCAGGGGAGTCAACATGCTTCCTCTTGCACGTTTTCTTCCTGGGAGGTTCTTCCGAAGAGGCTTCAGAAGGACCTCCAGGAGGGGGAGAAACCCCAGCGGAGGTAACCTGAGGCCCAGGGGCTCCGCTGTCTGCCGACAGGGGAACTGCCAACGACCCAGTCTCCAAATGTAGGGAAGGAGCTGGGGAAACTGTGGAGGTAGCCAATGAAGATTTGGCTAGAGCACTCCTTATAGCCCTGAAGGCGGGACCACCAGAATCCTGGGAAGGTCCCCCCTCCGTGGCCACGACAGTGGACGGTACTCCCGCCGCCGACACACCAAGGGGGAGACTCGGGACCAAAGGTATCAATCCCGAAGCCTCCCCTCCAGGGCCGAAGGAAGAAGTCCGTGCACTGAACTCCGACCCAGGAGCCGGAGTAGGAGCAAGGGTCGGGCCTGACCCTAACACCTCCACTGGTTCCACCAACACCTGCTCCAACTGTGCCGAAGCTGTTGGAGGAGGAAGTACTGTAAGGGAGTGGACCATCGGCTCTGAAGCCAAATGGGTTGGAGCCGAAACCATCTTTTGGGACACCGGAGACTGGAAAAGTCGAAGGAGTACCCTGTCGATGTCCGAATCAGACATCCTGGAAGATCTCGAGGATACCGATCAGGCCCGAACCGATTTCTCCATCGGCTCCGAAGGGCTCGGGGACCGGCTCCGAAAGGACTCCACAATTATCGGCTCCGAGGAAATCTTCAGTGAAATTTCCCTCGGCGCCGATAAGGCCTTCGGCTCCGAGGGGGAAGTGTTTGAGCCGATGACCCTTATCGGCTCCAATATCAGTGGAGCCGATGAGGGTGACCCACCTCTCGATGCTCCAGACCTCGGCTCCGAAAACAGAGGGGTCGAGGTAGGAGGCATCGAGGCAGACCGTTCCAACCTCGGCTCCGAAGTCCGTGGAGCCGATGGAGAAGTCTGCTTGCCTTTTTTAGCCGTCGGTTCCGACTGACTGGTCAGAGCCGACGCTTTCCTCTTCTTAGAAGGAGAAGGAGAGGAAGATAAAGCCTCCTCGAAAGAAGGCTTAATTAATCCTTTAAGGATTAATTTGTTTTTCCTCTCCTGGAGGACTCGGGAGGAAAACACATGGCACACACTGCAGGATTCCTGGAGATGTTTGGCGCCAAGACAATAGACGCACGAGGAGTGGTCGTCCGTTATGGACATTTTAAACCCACACCTCGTGCACTTCTTAAAACCGGATGGTTTATGTTCTTTAGACATATTATAAAAACAGAAAAAACAACAGTAAACTTAAACAGTTGATAGAAAAAAAATACAGGTACAATAAGTATGCCGTATCTCAGAAATTCTAAACTGAAACAAAAAACTTTTTTTTTTTTTTTTTTTTTTTTACAGCAAAGAAAAGGGAAAGAAAACAAGGAGGGTCAAGACCCTCTAACTCAAACGGGTACTAGACCCACAGACAACCACTAAAGTAGTTAGAACAGGGGAAGGCCCCTCTAACTGAAACGGAACCTTCTCTGACAGGAAAAATAAAGCAAATTTCAATAAAACACCAAGAAACACACTCGTACACAAAAAATAGCCGTTAAAACAGCTTTCGGTTTGAAAAATAGAGAATTACTGACAGGAAAAGATACTATTAATATAGTACTTAGCCCAGCCAATGTTGAGACTATGTGCAAGCTCTGTAAGCGGCAAACGAGATCTGGGGGATTAGTGGTGGTGCATCCTGGGATAAACATAGCTCAGCCAATTAGAGGCCTCGCTCTATAGCATAAGCGTGCCAAGTCGGAGCCGAGGGATCGGCTCCGAACCCATCAGTCAGAATATAGGCGAGATAGGATCACATAACATCTAATATGAAGTGCACTTCCTGTAAACTTTTGAGAATGTTTGGCCGTCTGTTTTTTTTTTTTTTTTTTTATCATGTGACAGATTTGGAACATTAGGTTATGGTTCTGTGCTGAGAGAAGGAGACAGTGACATGTGCCTTAAACTATTAAGACTATTAAGAATAAGAGACATTTTGCATGATCTAAATAGAAATCTGTATATGATCAAAATCATATATTAGTGTGATGGTTTGAGGTTATCTGGTTTATGGCAGGACCTAGCAGCAGATGTGAAGGTTGTTAGAAGGCATATCAGAATATCAGCATAGGCTAGTCAACAATGCATATCCCTCTTGCAGAAATGCAAGAGTTCATGCTATCCCTATTTGGAGTCAGAGATAGGACACTAATATCTAGAGGTACACTGAATGTGGGAGATAGATTAGTGGTAACACCACATATATCTGCCTGGATATACCAGTTTGGTATGCCTATATGTCACTACTAAAGTATGGTGGCAGTCGACTATTATGAGCATGCCATGGTAAACATTGGCATATCTCATGGAAAGGTATGTCTGGGATGTCACTAATGTTTTTTTTTTCAACACACTGTGTTTCAGAAATTAAAAACAGAAAAATGTGAGCTGAAAAACCCGAAAAAAACACATCAAATCTTTTTTTTTCAGGAGGGCCAGTCCCTTCTGCATCACTGAAGTTGGAGGCAAGCCTCAAAAACACCTAAAATTATATATAGCAACTTCATAGTTGAACTACAGTGAAACAGATGTGGGGGGGGGGCTCTTTAAAGCACACTGGCAGCTTGCACAATACAAAACGTTGCAATGAAACTGGACCATGACCTTAAATTCCTGCACGTACGTCGCTCACCCAGCAGTGCAGTAATCACCTGTAACTATACCCATATGTAGTCTGCTATAACAAAACATGCATAGGATTGGCACATATGCTCATTTATATGCACACAGGTGTTTCTTGCTCTGCCTTCACAAGTGCTACACACATAAAGTCAGGCACACAAGCTAGATATGCCTGATATTGGTGCAGTGCTGCTGGTACTTGGTAATTCTGGCAGCCAGCTCATAGGACTGTCAGGCAACAAAGTATCAATGTCAGCAATACTTACAGTGGAGGGCCGAGTATCATTCACATCTACCAGTGAGCCTGGTGAAGCTGTGGACACCATCCATGCCTCCCCACTGCCAATGGAGGGACAGATCACTCATTCCACACAATGCAGGGTATACAGTACTGACCCTGCATGCTGTAGCATGCATTTACTAAAGGAAATGGAATATAAAACTTGAACATCTGGCATTGAGGACTGACTGTAATCATCCCTGAGCTACATGGGTAGGAAAAAATGAAGATCTGACAACAGGAACAGGTACTGGGTACACGGTCTGTGTCAGTGTGTATGTTTTGCTGTGTGTTTGCATGTATGAGTATGATCAGGGTCTGTGCCTCTGCTCCTATGATGTGGCTACCAATGTAGTTACTACTGCAGGAAGTGCTGACCATGATTCAGAGACATGCAAATTATTCCATAATGAGGTCTTTTCTCATTGCGACTAATTTAACTCTGAATTGGAAAATACCATACTGTGGTAACAGGGCCATTTTTCCCAAGGGATCCTAATTAATCCCTGGGTCTGTCATTGTTAGGAAAATAATGGAAAGGGATAACAGTAGTTAAAGTGCAGTCTATGGTTCCAGGAACTATAAATTCTAATGCAAATCTTCTTTCGGTTTTTCCCAGTTAGGGGTCGCCAGAGCGGAACTAATGACTGGCAGTAGATTTTTACAGTGCTGAGGTGCCAGCCCAACCTTCAACAAAGGCACACCCATTCACACATGTCTTTCTAATGCCAATCGACAGCGGGGAGGACATGCAAACTCCACAGAGAAGGCAATCCAGCCGAGAATCGAACGGGAGAACCTCTTGTTGTGAGGCGACAATGCTACCGCTGCACCACCGCAGCATACGTAAATTCTAATGCAAATACTAATATAAAAAATGTTTCTACTTAACATAAGGGAAAGTATTCTCTGAATAGTATAAACTATGAAATCAAGGCAACAATCTACTCAGTGGCTTAAGAGAGATTACATTAATGTTAATTTTCTTACTGCTTAGGAACATCGCTTTAGGGCAATGGTACAGATTTTTTAGACTCCACTTTGAGAGGACTAGGAAATTGCTTGTATAAAAGAAGCAGTTTGTTGGACTGTATCTTCCAACAGAAATAATGGCAGATATTATGAATATCACTGGCAAGATCTGAGAAGAGATGAGAAGAAAAGAGAAGGAAGATATTGTTCTATGGTACTCCAAGTCAACATAAATGAGATTAGAAAAGAACTTTAAAATGATAATTTGGCTAATTTTATTTATTCAGTTTATTAATATGTTAACTTGAGAAATGAAATGGTTCACATTGGCACCTAATCAGCCATGACCTGGGACATAATGCCAAGAGTAAACACCATATGTATGGACACTTTGGTTTAGACAATCAGCAGATTGTTTCTGGGAAGTGAAAACATGAAGCTACTAGAAAAAGACCCACATAAAAAATAGTGAATGTGTAAGTCTGTCGCAGTATCTTAGCAACAAGAGAGAACTCTGCCCCACTAGGACAGATATTTTAACCAGTAAGTCATCGTGTTGGTATTGATAATATTCCAGATGTCATACATATTGTCGAAATGAAATCTGTTATTATTTATAGTGTAATAATGGCTGTATATGCAATTTATGAACTTTTTGTTGTGGTCAGCCCTGCTATGTGGAAAAGATTTGATAAAGACTATTCCACTTAGCAGAACTGGCATAAATAATTTCACAGTTTTTGCATAGGAAAGTTCTACTTTATGTGAAATAGTCGATAGCACATAGCTGAAAAGGTATTTGCAGTCTAGCATTCCCATCTTCTACTATGGCCAGGCAAAGTAGAGGAAGGAGAAAAGTGTTTACTTAGGGCCTTTGGTGCATACTGGCAGTTCTGTCTACATGGAGCATCCTACATCCCTGTCCTTTCTGTGTAGAGAAGGACTATGTTGTTTGTTTGGCAGCTGAAATATTATTATTATGCTTTATCCTTTCTCCCCTGAATCTGAAAAGGTAGTGATTTAAAACATGTAATTGTGACTAGTTGTCTGTAGTCAGGGCTGGGCTTAGGTAAACTAGTGCCCTAGGCGAAAATGCTTCATGGTACACCCCATCCCCCAAGCTGCGCAAGACATCATGGCTTACTCACACTATCCAGGTTACTTTTTTCTTCCTTTTTCTTATAGTTTGTCTTAGTCTTCAGTTTTTTTCCTGCAGTTATTTATTCATGCAACATTTAAGCAAGATTAATCTCTGATAATTGTGGATGAAACATCTGCATTAAGCTGGGAGCCACGAGGCTCTAGATGCTCTAAAGTGCATTTTAAAGTTTTTTAAACAACCTTTTCATCCAATGAAGGCCTGAACAAAAATCATGATCAAAGACAGGAACCAAGCCTTATTTTTCAATTTTGTTTTTTTCTGCACCCTTTCAGCAAATGATAACTGAGCCATACTGCAGTGTAAAAACTGTATTTGGGGTCTAGGAGCAAGGAGGACCTCCAGAAACTCTAAGAGATTTGTAAATGTTCTGAGATGCATTTTTAGAGTTTTTTAAACAACCTTTTCATCCAGTGACTGCCCAAACAAAAATTATGATTAGAGAAAGGCATTTAGTCTTATAAAATAAAGAGAAAGAAATGTAATCTTACTGTTCAAGTTTGTATTTTTCTTGCATTATTTTAGTAGATACTGACTGACCAAGACGACCCTGTAATAACTCAATTAAGCTTGTGGTCTGGGAACTGCTAAGCACATAGAAGCAATGGGGTTATAAATGCTCTGAGGTGCATTTCAGTGCTTTTTTACAACCTTTTGATCCAATGATGCTTGGAAAAAAAATCAGGTGTATGAAAATAAAATTCAATCTTACTTTTTTGTTTCAAGGAAGAAAGAAGCTTTATCCAAGTTTTAGTGCTCAAAACTTGCTAAATACCAGTTCACAATAAACTGAGAAAACAAATGATTGTACATACCCATATATCATACCTGGGAATAGGTAGTCACTTTCTGTGTATTCTCCTCTGGTGTTAAATTGGGATTACAATTAAGGCACAAATGCCCACATCAATATATTTCAAGTTGCTGCTGTCATATTTATATACAGATTGCTTCTTCACCTCTACTTCCAAAATAAAGCCACCTTCCATGTACTCTTCTGATGTCTGAATGGGACAAAACATAAAAAAAGCAAATAGAACATTAATATATTTGCTTTCAGAAATCTACAAACAGCATACTTACTTACTATTTCCCTAGAGATATCCAACCTGTATATGCAGTAGATGTTTGATTGTTAGGACAATTAAAACAAAAATAATTTTTACAATAATGTTTCTAAATTCTTATTTCTAGGCAGTATAATGCTCCTACATAAACTAAGTGCTCTTCCATGCACCCTTTAAAGTTTGTCAGGAAGTCAGGAAAGTAAAAGTAATAATGACTACACTGTCCCCTCGCTCAACACAAGATGCAGTCACCTCAAGGCTGGGAGGAATGTTAAAGAAATAATGATATTGTCCCCATTCCCCCCAAACAAATAAAGTGACCTTCTGAGTACACCTGTCAGCAGGGCTGGTTTAGACTAGGTTTCATTCAGGGCAGAGGTGATTACTAAGCCCATGTCATAATCCACTTGTACAGCCTTGGTTTATGGGGGCTACCAGCCCTCAGAAGTTCTAGTTTGGGTATTCTGTGTTGCATTCATCTCTCAAAAAATAAGAGATAACTGTTAAACTGAACAAGTGACAACATAGTCATTAACTTTCATCCAAACAACCTCACCAAGCAGTTCTATCCACTTCCATGTACAATCCAGACTGCTGATTGTGGTAAAAGAGGATGACTGTAATGTATTTCACCTTTGTTAACTTCCAAACAAACAGTTGTCACACAGTAAAATACTG
>NC_056744.1:539473672-539636172 GCF_019279795.1 Protopterus annectens
TAGAGATGGATCTCTTTTTTTTCCACTATGGGGCCCTGAATTAAACTGACTGGTTACATCCAGATAAGATCTTTGAGAGGCAGTAGCAGATGTCTGCAGGAAATGCTCATCTTGTGAAGTATGAAGAGTAACTTGCAATGTCCATCTGGTGGCAGACAAGATATTTGGGAGTCATAAATTCACCTTGTAATCCAGATACAGGAAAGTACATACACATGGCACTGTTTGTTCCTTCTAAAACATAACAAAGCACTGTAATCATGAGAATTTTGATACACTGGCCTGCAAGTTTTAAGGCTGATCCTTCTTCTATGGCCACTTCCGGGATAGCCTCAGGATCATTGTAGTCTAGGCATTTAAAAATGAAATGCCCAGGTTGACTTATGTTTCCATTTCTATAATTTATACAATAGGGTCTCTCAGTTATAAGTGGACTGCACATTTTTACCAAAGCATATAATTCCTTCCTGATGAACTGTAATGGGTTGACCCCTTCCATGGCTTCAAGCAGTCCTATTACTCTTAAATGATTCTGTCTGCACTGTATAAAAGATCATCTATTTTTAATGCTAACTTTTCCTTACTTTTCTTTATGTCTTGTAGATAGGATACCTTTGATAGATCGATTGCTGCTCCTTCAGCATGGTATGTTGCTCAGTAATTATAGTTTTGTCATTTTGCAATTTAACTTTATGCACCACAGTAGTCAGTGCTGCACATCCAAACCCATAGTTTTGACTAGGTCTGCTAATAATTCCAAACTGACTCAGATGGCCTTAAATTCCTGAGCTACAGCATTATTGTCAGCCACCTTTCCTATGAACACAAATCCGTATGTTACAGCGCAATCTCAAATCACTGCCAATTTTTCAAGATGGAGGTAAGGTAACTCAAACAAAGCTCTGTTTCACCTAATCATAAATGGATGTGTTGATTACAAAATGAATGAGTTCCCATAGCATAGCTTAGGTAAATCAGACTTACATTAAAATGAACACATGAGGAGTGAGCCATGCTTCTAAACACTCTTTTTCATGCCCGAACCTGTGCATGCCACCCCTGAAGTGTGAGTATTTATGCTCAAATGTCCTATCCCAACATGTACACCCAACACCATTGATTTGTCATATCCAGCAGGACTGTGTTGGCTACCTATCATGCTGGCAAGCCATGCTTCTAAACACCCTTTTTTATACATGATCCTGTGCATGTCACCCTGTAGTTTAATCATATATGCACAGATATCCTATCCCTACATGTACACCTAATACCATCAATTTATCATAGCCACCAGAACTGTGTGGAACACTCATCACAGTGGCAAGACATGCTTCTAAGCATCATTTTTAATGTGCAATCCTGTGTGTACCCCACTGTAGTGTGGTCATATATGCACAGATATCCTATCCCTACATGTACACCCAACACCACTAATTTGTCATAGCCACCAGAACTGTGTGGGGCACCCATCATACTGGCAAGCTATGCTTCTAAGCATAATTTTTAATGTACAGCCCTGTATGTGCCTGGCTGTAGTGTAGTCGTATAGGCACAGATGTCCTATCCCTACATGTACACCCAACACCACCAATTTGTCATAGCCATCAGAACTGTGTGGAGCACCTATCCACGCTGGTGCTGCATGCTATAATAAAGCACAGCCAGAGTATTTGCAAGACTCTCTGCCTCTGCAATGGCTCACTAAAAATAATCACGGTTTAGCATGAGGGATATTTACATACTGCTGTGGTTATGAGCTTCCATCTATTGCTTTCCAGTGGAAGGGCATTTCTCCGGCCATTGCAAGGTCTTGACCAGCTGCAAAGTCCCTTATACCTGGTGGAAGTCTTCCATGAATTCCAGCCATGCTATAGTCAGTTTTTACCATGCAGTATAATATTTTTATGCTTTGGAGTTTGCTACAGATGACTGTTATCAAATGTGTCATTATGCATAATATTGCTTAGAGTCAAGCACACATATGATGAGTGTTCGGATATCATGCTGGCAAAATACAGCGACAGAAGTTACCTCATTAAGGTTTTTATTCACGTGTCTTCTCTTGACATCACAGGTCTGAGATTTTTGCCATACTGCATCCTCCCCATTTACCCTCAATGTAATCCCCAAGTATTTCCCAAGTAACATAATAATACAAAGCAAGCAGTCAGTTAGGATTATGATGCATTGTTATTCCATGGTGCTTTAAAAGTATCCAGTGCCTCGGCATCTAAAACTCTGCTTTATGAACTGCAGTAGAACACCTTTATCATCAACTGCTGTTTCAGTATTGTTTGTTAGAATGTATATATATATATATATATATAGAGAGAGAGAGAGAGAGAGAGAGAGAGAGTGTCATTAATGTTATTTTATAGGCACCTGCACATATCCATCATGGTGTTTTGTCAGACTGTTTGTTGCATTTTTTTTCAACTGTTTATTCACAGATGTCCTGCTCTATATAATGTCAGGATTATGTTGAGCTTTACTCTATATGCAAAGTCACCACACTTCTATGGATCCACTTTATGCATCCTGGTTCTCTGTATATGTGTTTGTTTGCCTGTCACTAAGCTAGCACCAGTGAATTGCCTCTGATTTTTTCTGTTCCACATGTATATTTTTATTGCCACCAATGTCTGCAGCCCTTGGCATCATCTGACCCATTACTGATGGATTTACTGCATATAGAAGAAAAAATGGCATCAGAAATATTCAGTCTAGGGATCTAAACTTCATTAACAGAAAGGTTTGGAGGGATAGGTATATCTCACACAGGATCCTTCTGCTGTGGAGCATACTTCCCATCCACAGAAAACAAAATTCATCCCTGTCCATTTTCAAGTGCAACTTAGATCTATGGATGGGAAAAATGAAAATGTATCCCAGGGCTGCCTCCAGTATTATTAATGGACAGAGGCAGCTCCAAAATGCTTTATAACTGCATAGCCCTACTCAAATAACCTATGGTATGATCACAGTTATTCTCATTATAGGGTAATTATATAATTATTGACTATGGTACGGATAAGATCAATCTATAACCAAATGGGATAGGTTACTTTGAGCAGAAAATTGGAAATTGGCTAGTCTTAAAATGGCTTGTAGGGGTAGTTATCCTTGTACTCACCAATGGCCCTCTTAACCGATATACTTTATTAATAACAGCATCAGCACTATCGCCACTTTAATGTAAGGCCATTGAAATTGCTGAAAAAGAATGTAGCAATTCAACAGTGTTAGCTGCTACTTTGATGAAATGACACAGAGCTCGATGAATTAACTTGCCTGAAATAGCCGTAACATTCTGAAATGGTATAGGAATGCATGAGTCAGTTGAATTTCTTCAAGTATGTACCGTCACTTGTTGATATTTGTAAGATGATTATAGCTAGAATATGCTGCATTATTTCAACACCTCAGCCTCATTTAAAACTTTCATCACATGGACAGTTGGGAGGTCAGCATGACACAGTGTGCAGACCTGTCTAAAAAAGTCATGCCGCACCTGTACCAAGTTCTTAGGGTCAATCCATTCCTGAGATGCAGTACCAAATTATTTTCCTCTATTAGGCATGTTGCATGTGAGACATCCAGTTATCTGTTTGTTTTTGCTCAGTCATATCTGATGTGGCAAGTATGTGAAAAATGACCAAAAGCACCTTTCCTCTAGCTCATAATGTGAGAAAAGACCACAATCACCTTGCTGCTAGCTCCTAATGTGAGAAATGACCACAAACACCTTGCACCTAGTGAATAACTGACTCTAGTACGCTAGTCAGTGTAAGACTTCCTTTTTGAATGTCAGGTTTATATGATTAGTTTTGGTATACATGCCATGCAATACTAGCTGTCATTCATTTATTGATTTTTTTTTTGGTTTGTTTGTTTGCTTATTTGTTTATTTAGAGTACTGATTCAAATTAACCATTTCAGTCCAGGATAACAGGTTTCTAACTGAAAAGCATAAACAAAAGAAAATAAATCCACAACAGGAGATAAGAATAGCATAGCTTAATAGCCAGTACATTTCATAAAGCAGACTGACAAAAATATCATTTGGAATTGCTGACATACTGAGCATTAAAGGGAGAAAAGCATAGCTTGGAGAATTGTACGGAGAAAGGGAAGACAGGCTTAAGGAAGGGATACAACAGAAGAAGAATTAAATGATTTGAGAAGAACAGATTATGTTTGTTTACTAAAGCTGACAAACTGAGAGGAAGGACTTTTTTAAGCATAAACACACTGAAACTCACAAATATCAATGTTGCGAATGCTGATGTACAAAAATTGACATTTGTGGAATCAGCAGATCATCGCACATGCTCTGAGCATAATCTTGGAGAATGCAAACTTTTAAATAGTTTTTTTGAGGTGGCAAGTCCCCCTTCATCTCTCATGTGGGGGGGTGCAGCCCAACACACCTCCTATTAATTTTATATATTAATTCCAAGATTGGGATATCCCCAGATAAGGGGCATACAACCCAGCTGTGGGGACTGTTGATAATGCACACCTGTTGACCATTTGTTTTGTAGAATAAAGTGTGCTGACATTTGGGAGTTTTCCTTATTTTAAGTGTTCCCATCTCTCTCTCTCTCTCTCTCTCGCTCTACATATATATATATATATATATATATATATATATATATATATATATATATCCATGTCAGATGGACAAAAACACAGATTGCTGATGACCATATCACCGAGACGACATTACCGACAGCATGCATCCCCGACAATGATAAGTCAAAGTATTATGGAACGGAATACATTCCCGTTCCCGTAACACATTCAAAAAATACATAAAAACTTGTATAGCAGGGGGGCAAGCCCCCCTGCACCCCCCATACCCCCCTACTTAAATATAACAGCTCTGAGATCGCACTACAGTGAGGGAATGGGAATAAATCCCATTCTGCACTACTCACCATTGTTGGGGATGCATTCTGTCTGCGATATCGTCTCGGTGATGTGGTCGTCGATAAACTGGGTTTTCGTCCATCTGACAGGTACCCATATATATATATATATATATATATATATATATATATATATATATATATATATATATATAGACTGTGTCTCCCTATAATACCTGAACTGGCTTGAACTACCTCACTTGTTCCTACAATCTCAACTCCAAATCATACACTCCATTTTATATCAGCGTGGCTTCTGTCCAGGTTTATCCCCCCACCAGATTTCTTTGAAGTGCAACACCAGACCTATTAAGTATCTACAAACCTAAGTCTAAGACAGGGTGCAACTTATATAGCTACCACCCCTCTATTGCATGGAACAAACTCCCACTAGAAATTAGGAACCTGACTCATCTGCAAATAATGTAAGTTAGCCACTAAAGACTACTTTAAAAAATCACTGGACCTGTCATTGTACGCACCCTCCCTGATCACTACCCACCTCTATAGTACTGCCTAACTAGCTCTTAATACTTAGCTTGAATAACATACATCCTATGCTTTTTGTAACCACCTAATCTTTAGCTTTACTCTGCTCACTGAACCCCGACTAGAAAGCTCTAATTAACTTCCTAAGCTTTTGCTATACTCTGTCTACTGAACCTTATGTTAGCAAATTTATTTAACTGTAACATATTGCTTACTATACTTTTATTGTTATGATCCTTTTGTTTATAGTGTTATTTAAATTGTTGCGAGTTTTAAATTGTTATAAACTGTATGCAACATGAAACTGCTTAACACTGCTAATTCTATGTTAACTGCTTTGTACATATTTATGGAGCTTTTCTCCCTGGGTCTCCACTAAAAAAGGGCTTGTGCTCAGTCGGACACTCCTGGTCAACAAATGGAAAATAAATAAGTAATAAATCAATAAATAAATATACAAACATAAATATGTTGGTGCAGTTCACTTTTGTAACTGCTGCTTTTGCACAGTGAAGTGCTTTTTTTTTTTTTTTTTTTGATGACGCTCTTTATTGAGTGCTGAGATTATTGAATAGCAGCAAATCAAAAGATCACCTACTGTAACTCAAAGCATTTGTGCTTTGAGTTACAGTAGGTGATTGTAGTACTTCATCCCTCCCTGTAACACGTTATTCAAGTGTGCAAACCCTAATCTTAAGCCTGTTGCTATCCCTAAGCTCAGACCTGCACATTACCTTAGGAAAAACCCTTTCCCAAATGGTATCACTATTTAGACAAAACGTAACTGCTGCAACTGATATTATTTATTTATTTATTTATTTATTTATTGTTTTTAAATTTACCAGTCTGAAAAGGAGAGTGTTTCAAATGGTTGAGCATTAATAGCTTTAATGCTTCATAAACATAATTGTCAATATGCAGAAACTGAAGTAGTGCTTGTCGATATTTCTGCATGTTGATTTATTTCAATACATTCATATCTATCTATCTAGAACTTTTATGCATTCCTTAATATAATCAAGTTAGCTTCTACACTATAATGTATTTTTTTTTCACTTCAGTTCTCGAGTGCTTACACAGTTTGCACTGAATACCTGAATTAAAAATAAACTTTTCTTCTGCTCATAGATTTGTGACTTCTCATAAAACTGATATTTATAATATTTACTAAACACAAGTTTCGTATTGGGTTTTCACAAGCAATAATTTAGAATATGTATTTTTGGTACTGTATTAATTCTATTGTGCTTTCAACAGAGACAGACAATCCTAAATTACCATAATCATCTAACATTATATTTGTTTATTTGTCAAAAAAGGATGCTACTGTTGACAGTAGGTTTTATGTTATGCACACTGCAATAAAAAGAATATCTCTTATGTATCCTGAAGCTTTCTGTAAGCTGATGTGTTTCAGATTTCATTATAAGGCCTAATAAGAGCAAGTCTGACTCAAAGATGAAAAATATGATACTTTATGTCAATGTGCCTACCATAGGGCAATATCAGTAATTATGATGCTACAACTTAAATCTGGAAATTATTCAACTCCTGAAAGCAGTATGCTGTGAGCAATGTTTGTGGCTTCTGTTCATGAATGCCTGGATCATGTCCTAGTTTCTTCTATATATTTTGTTGTCCCCTAAGGGTGATGATATTAATTACATTAGACATTAAAAGTCAGAGCCAGATGACTGCTAGTAGTGTACATATCTACTGTTGTATGGATTTTGTTTTTAATGTTGAGTGGAAGTTGAATACACCCATTTCCTGCTTGTTCTTTGGTGTACATGGATTATTTTTCTATATAGTACAAATTGTAGTTGTCTAACATGCATATGCGTTTTTCTGCTTATCTATGGGTGTGCTTTTGTACATCTGTGTATGTGTATTAGCATGTCTCTGTAACTACAGTGCAGTGGCACTGTTATGGCATTTGTATTTAGGTTCATAGGTTCATACTAGGCTATCTGCTCTAGGGCATTTGTAAGCCTAGCCAGAGTATGTTTGGCTTTCGCCACCCATTTTAAATGAGTTTTACTATGCCCTTTTTCAAGGTTAGTTTACTGTGCCTCTGTCTAACATTGACACAGAAGTGATCCCGGGGTAAACCTACGATCTCCCATCCACTCGTCAAGATTCCTCTTGAAGAGAGTCAGTGAGGGACTCTGCCTAACTTGGACTGGGATTCTATTTCAGAGTGAAGGGAGCCTCAGGGTTATGAATCTGTCCCTCCAGCATGTCCTATTTATTTCTGTGCTGAGGTTCAAGTCCCTCGAGCGTGTAGCTCGAAGGGATTTGGATTTTCTGAGGTGAAGCATGTCCATCAATTCCGGGTTGGACATGGCCTTATACCTCAGGTACAGATCGCCTCTAAGTAGGTGGTATGCAGCTGAGTAGAGATGGAGTTTCTTTAACCGAGCAGCATATGGCATCTGTTTGAGCCCTTTGATCCTCTTGTTGAGGTACTTTTGGGGTCTTTCTAGTTGCTGCAGGGGTCGGGTAAGGTACATCCCGAATGGGGCATTGTATTCAATTATGGGCCTGATGAGAGATGGGTAAAGAGGCACGATGACCTCCCCTGATCTAGATGTGAATCCCTTCATGATAAGGTGGGCTATATAGAAGGTTTTTCTAACCACTTTGGCCACGTGATTGTCAAATGAGAGATTGCTATCAACTTGGATCCCCAGGTCCCTAATTACTTCTTCCGTACTTAATGGGTTACCACCTATGTGGTCATTTCTGGACACTTTGTTTTTGCCAAAGGGGATGACTATACACTTTTTGGCATTGAGCTTGTGGCCATGGCTCTGGCACCAGTTGTCTGTCTCTATGAGACCTTTTTGGAGGATGCTTGTGTCAGCTGGAGAGTTGATTATGGCGCCCAGTTTGCAGTCATCTGCAAACTTGGTCAGCCATAGTCCACCCGTGTTGGGCTGTACCTCCGAGAAATATATACCGAACAAGAGAGGTCCTAGGACTGAGTCTTGTGGGATGCCGCTTGTGACTGGTTTGGAGTCTGACATGGCTCCAGCAATTCTGACCATGTGTGTTCTGTCCTGGAGCCAGTTTGCAACCCATCTAATGACAAAGAGGTTTATATTTAAGCTGGAGAGCTTATCTATGATGTCCGAGTGGGTTATTGTATTGAAGACTTTTGCAAGGTCCAGGTAGGCTGTGTGGACCACCTTACCCTCGTCAATGGCCTTGGTGACTGATTCAAAGAAATCGAGCAGGTTTAAGAGGCAGGATCTAGCCTTAACAAAGCTGAATTGGGTAGGATCCAGTGTCTGTAGGTCCCCAATATCTTTATTTATGAGTTCTATGATGATCCTCTCCATAGCCTTGCAGACCAAGCTAGTCAGGCTTATGGGGCAATAGTTACCAGGGTCCGTTGAGGCACCACCTTTGTGGAAAGGGACCACTGTTGCTGTACACCATTCTTTGGGTACATATCCTGTAGTAAGGCTGAGGTTGAACAGTAGCTTTATGTTGGGGTTCAGCTCTTCTTGGAGTTCATGTAGGATGCAGCCCGGGACACCGTCTGGTCCCATTGATGCTGTGTTTTGTGTAATGGCATTGGGATGTAGTACTTGTGTTGTATTCAAGAGGTTTTTGGTTAATTTTATGTTAGATGTAGTTGTGAGCAATTGTGGAATAGTGGAATTAGGGGGATTTCTCCTTACCTTCACTATGTTGCAATTTTGTCATTAGCATATTTAAAATCATGAGGGTGGAGGTTGCTGGGAATCTGCATCCTGCAAAGATTTTTATCATAGGTGCCTTTGATGGATTGGGAGTTGATGTACACTTTTCTATGCATCTCTTCCCATGAATATGTCTGTTGATAGTTTGTCACATACAATATATATATAGATGTGTGTGTGTGTGTGTGTGTGTGTGTGTGCGTGTGTGCGTGTGTGTGTGTGTGTGTGTGTGTGTGTGTGTGTGTGTGTGTGTGTGTGTGTGTGTGTGCGTGTGTGCGTGTGTGTGTATATGTATGTCTGTGTGTGTATGTGTGTGTGTGTTTGTGTTTATGAGTACGTTGGTATATGTGTGAATGCGTGTATGACTTTTATCGTATTAATAAAAAACACACACGCATAACAAAAGTCAAAATCTTGTATTACTTGTACTTTTTGTTATTTTGTTTTACCCCTAAATCTCTGTTGGAGGGCAGCTTTGCATCCCTATCCAGATACATATGATGCACCACCCCACATCCCCTCTAGCATCATTGCAGTACTGGAGAAATAGTCCATATAACTGTATTCCTGAAAAGCTATATTTTTTGTTATGTATATCTGTTTCTTTTGATCCTTCTCCCTATCGTCTATCCCATTGCTGGGGATTATGAAACAACTTATCATTCTGGAAGATGTTTTTACATAACAGCACAACACAGAATGTATTTTAAGGGTTCTGTCATATATATTAGCTTTCCAATGAAGTCCTCAAAAATATATGTTGCTTCACTTACAATGTTATAACTGTACTAGTCATAAATTATTAGATGTCATTCTAAAGAAAGACAGATGCTGACAATAGCTTTTAACTGATAAAAGTTACTACTTCATTTAACTTGCATCTGATACATTTCCATATGTTATTTTGAAGTCTGAGTAATAACGAATCGTTAATGGTATACCTATAAAACCTACCTAGCCGTCAGGATTATTGCTAGCTTTTAACTTTAGTGGTCTGTTATTTGTAACAGTTTACACAAATGTTAGCTTGATCACAGGCTTAAAAATGTTGTGTGTGTGTGTGTGTGTGTGTGTGTGTGTGTGTGTGTGTGTGTGTGTGTGTGTGTGTGTGTGTGTGTGTGTGTGTGTGTGTGTGTGAGTGCACGTGCATGCTTGTGGGTATGGTTATGAGTGTATGTGTGTGCGTGTGCATGTGCGTGTATCAATGAACTGATTTGTAGTTTTACACTATAAGTCTTGTCTAACATTAGGGAAGATGATGCCTTGCATGAATGATCAGATGATCTGTTTGTTTTTAATAACCTCAGTGTTTTATACTGACTGCTGTCTGGTGTTTTTGTCTCCTGAAAGCTTCGTGTGACATTGAAGGGAAAAGGCTGTCGGTCTCTGTTACAAAGGCAGCTTGTGTTGTCAGTTTGGATTTAATTAAGCAAGCAGAAATGAATACCTTTTAAGAGAATCCTTGACCCTTTGACAGTATCTGGCTCAGCTCACAATAAGGCCACAAAGGACCAATAAAGAAATAAATGCATATAATTGGGGCTGCAATAATCTTATGGTTTCCTTGAACATGTTATTAAATTCTGGACTTTTCTGAAAACATATGCCAAGATGCCTGTCACCAGCTCACCTTTTAATCAGATGGAATTAATGTTTCCAATGACCTCTCCATTAAGCCTGATGGAAAGGAAGGACAGTAAATCACTGGCATCCAAACTCACTAGGATTTGGATATGCAGCTTTTTTACGTGCAATAGCAGAAGGAGCAAAGCTGGTGTTTATTTATGCATTCTTGTCCTTAGAGTATTCAATTCACCACAGGATTCCTTTATTAGTGAGATGTCTGTCTCACAGGTTTTATATCTTGGTAAAGAAAGCTCAAGTCTTCCATGAAGAGGCAATAGCCATACGGCAATGAACATGGGAAGGAAGAACTAAAATTCCTGGTGTCGAGTCTTAAGACTAAACTAGCATAAAGATTATGCCAGATCATTTAATTAAAACAATACTAATACAGCAAAACATGCATGTATAGGTGGGATAGCAATCTGTTGCAAAGGATATTAATGCATTTTTGTGCATGCTTGTGTGTGTGTGTGTGTGTGTGTGTGTGTGTGTGTGTGTGTGTGTGTGTGTGTGTGTGTGTGTGTGTGTGTGTGTGTGTGTGTGTGTATATTAACTTTCTATATTATCAACTAAACTAAATAATGGTTATAAATTGCTTTTTTTCATTAATGCTAATTCTGTTTTCAGTTGATATAAGGTAACACACTTGTGTGCCAGTTAAAATTAAAAAAAAAAAACACTTTGAGGGTTAAAAAGAAAACCTCTGGAAAACTGTTATTTGAAATTCTTTCCAAACTGTGAAACAGTGTCATTAGGGGAGGAGAAAAACAAGTTTGGTATTAATAATGTTTTAGTAGGACCTAGTCATTGTGTCTCTTTGTTCTTTATAATTATTACAACTCTAACTGTATGCCACAGGTACTCTCATCAGGTTTTAATATTTCCATATGTATTAACTTGCTGAAGGGTGCACAGTTCACAGCTGAAGCTATAAAATGCAATGCACTAAGAATTGCCTCTGATATGCTGAAATCATGCTTTCAGTCTGATTTGTATTGAAATACCAAAATATAAACTTGGTTTTAATATTTATGGTCAAACTGATGATTAAATGTTGCCCTGATTGTAGTAAAATTGTGCACTAACACAGTCAATGTTTGGTTTTCATGGTGCTCCTTAGATACCTCTTGTAGGATGTTTAACTACTGGTAAACTTGCTGAGAGAAAGTGATGAAATTTCACAGAAGAAGATAATAGTTTTGGAAACACACTTTTGGACTGCAAGCAAAACATGATTGTTGGCCTTTATAAAGAAATTTCATTTACACCACATACCTAGATTTTTTTTATATTCCTGTTTAATGTGTTTTAAGACCATCTTATTGACTAAGCATATCCCACAAATCCTATGTTTTTTTGTCAAGCTGGTATCCATGGCTGTTTTAGTAAAAGTAAGGGGAACATTCAACTTAGTCATTGGTCATTTCTTGCAATGTGTGATGGTGTGGCTGATAAGTAAGTGCTAAAAATACATAAAGCTCAAATGGATTTCTACATAATTCCCTCATAATATATGAGTGAAAACAGGCCAAAGAAATGCAGATAGCTGGTGGGGAAAAAGTATCATCTCAATGTAACAACAACACTAGATTTGTATAATCAAGTAATTTTGCACAGTTGCACTCAAACTGGAAGTAGGAGATGATCCTTAGCAATCTAAGGATACTTGGGACACCATTTACTCCAGAGTGCTATGGACACCCACTTAGGGACTGTCACATTCAGAAGATATTTTACAGGAGTGATTCTCTTACATGTCTTGGTTGTTCTGTGCTGTAGCATACCACTATAACCATTAGTTCATTAGTGTTAGCCTTAGGCTGTCACACATCACTTTAATAAAGGGCGTGCATATTCTTTAGTAACTCTGCCAATTCATTTTCTTAATGCTTCTATATACTGTATGCCACGCCTACACCTTCCATGGATGGAACTGCTAATGTGTCCAGTACTTCTGATACTTATTCTGTTCATAAGACATCAGTGGGCATCAACAACTATAAAGTGATACTGTAATTAACCTTGTCTCATTTACTGAGTGGTGTGACTGCCATTTCTGGCTCACTGCCAAGACTTTCAGTGATTTGTCAGGTGATCACATCCCCCTGATTGCTTCTCAAAACATCTGTGAATACCCCTTATCTATTACAAAATACAACAAAGAGTAGGTTAGCAAATAGCTTACCATAGCTGCAGTCAAATAAAAGGAGGTTTATGTAAACCACCTGTTAAATGATACATAGAATTTTCAAAACTGTTTATTTCAGTCCCTGACCTATAAGACTGGAATGAGTATCACCACGCAAAACTGGTTTAAACGTTATCACAGTGACAGATATCAATCAGTAGCATGAACAAACACGTCCTTACTGATAAAAACTACATCAGTAGGAGTCCCTCATGGATCAGTCCCTGATATGCTTTTCTTCAACATCTTTATATACGATATGCACATAATAGCCTATGAAGCAGCTATCATTCATTAAGCATATGAAGCAATTATCATTCAATGCACTGGTGACTCATCTCTCATTTGTGCAGCAAACATTCTAACCAAGCTAAACATTAAAACAAAAAAACACATTTAAAAACTTGTGAAATCACTATCTGATGTTTAGCTAATGCTACGTGTGAGAAAATAATGCTATTTGCTCATAATGCAGTACTCAAAGCTACTACAGATTCATAGATTAGTACTAGGCTAACTGCCCTCGCAAGCCATTTTAAGACTAGCCACTTATCCCTTATGAGACTCAAACCCTGAACCGTGTGTTTGCAAGGCAAATACCTTAACCATTAGGCCACCCTCCCAAGTAACATGTGTATAAAACCCCCCACTGAACAAGAGTACTGCATCATTTTTAGAGGTCATTATTGACCGAAACATAAAATTTGACTTCATATAAAGTGTGTCATATTTCAAACTAACCAAGTAATTGTCTCATTAAATCAGTTTAAACCATACAAGCAGAAGTACAGACAGCATACAAATAAACTCTTACTTCCAAGTTTACTCTGTGCATCACCAGATGTAATAAACATTCATAAAACCAGTACAAACAAGACTGAAATATGCTATGGCAAAATTGTCAGATTTGCAGAAAGTTTATTCCTTAAATGTCCACCACTATAATGCACTACAACAGAATCAAACTAGCTAGAATTCTAATGTGCTTTATTCCAAAACTGAAATCTTACATAGTATCTTACATAAACCCCATGTTTTTACTGTGAATTGTTGACTTCCAGAAAGCTGATTATCCAGAACACTGACAAAATAATGTTCAAAACACAGAAGAGCAAAATGTTTAATTCTATGCATTTTATGCAGGGGGACAAGCCCGCATGCACACCCCAGTATATAGGTTTGCCCCAACATCCCTTAAACTAAAATATAACCAACTCCATGATTACATCAGCTAAAAGAAGGAAAAGAAATACACAAAAACAAATTAACCATTGCCAGTGCACTTAGAAATCACACTGGCAATAATTTCTGCAGAAAACTCCATTTAGCATTTTGTGTCTTGAAGGGTTTTTTCCCCTGTTGGCAAATTAAACTTGAAGAATTTCACCTTAATCCACTGTAGAGGAGTCAAATTCCACAAATATACAGCAATTAGCAATTTTATAGAAACATGTGTCCCATCCAACAAACCTAGTAAAACCTACAAGAAAAAAACCTTGTCAAGTTAGAGTTTTCACTGAGTCATGCTTTAAACCTCTTATAATAGAGGCTTCTTGGGTATATACAAAGGACCTCTTAAGAACATCAAGTGCTTCAGCTATATGACTTCCAAATGCCTATGATTTTTTACTTTCACTCTTTATACAGATGCATTCAGACCAATAAAGCCAAACCCCACCAACTGTGCATAGACATATTTTAGTCTTCTTATACCATTTCTAACACAGGATGAATGAAATACTTGGCTATACTTTACAAACATAGATTCTTTAAACCCAGATGATGTCCATAATCATTAAGGTGTTTGCAAAATAGCCAAGCTAAGGCTCTATGTCAGAACAACAAAAACACAAACTCTCGAATGCTCACATGAGCGAATAATCAGAAACTCGAAATTGGTATTCCCCCAGCTAAATATATATTCCTACTCCGAGATCACACTACGGTGAGGAAAGGGCAAATATTCCGATCTTCACTGTACTACGATCCCAAAATATCAACATCGATTTTCTGCTTTTTCCCTCATGTAAGCATTCGAGAGTTTGCATTTTCGTCATTCTGAAGTAGACCCCAAGCTAACAACCAAACTAAAGAGTAAAAAGGCCATATTGAAAAACCAATTAGTAAAAACTAAAAGAAAACCTAGCCAAGCTGGAGTGCTTGCTGTGTGATACCTTAAACCTCCTGTAACAGATGCCCATGGGATATATGCAAATAACTTCTTAAGGACGTTACATGTTTCAGCTACATGACTTTAGAATATCCATGAGTTTTTGTTTGTCTGTAAGGACACAGTCACACCAATAAAGTCTAACCCCACTAGCTGTGGACATGCATGTTTAGGCCTTCATATGAATGACGAAAATGCAAACTCTCGAACGCTTACATGACCATGACCCCACCTTGTCTTCCTTCCCTTTATCTACCCTCAAAAGGTCCATACTCAGTACCTCATTACACCTCTCTCTCCAATGTGTCTACTATGCATTTGCATAATTTGATACAAACAAAAACATTTTTATTGTTAACCTATTGATCTATATCAATGTAAAAGTATGTTACTAAGCTTCTTTTTAATGCAACTTTAACTTTATCCATGTAACCCAACATATGTGAATCTTTTTGCTATAACTGCTATTATATCAATATTGTTTAAAATTGTACTTGTTTAAAAATGTACTGCTGGAGCTTTTCTCTTCGGGTCTCCACTGAAAATGGGCCACAAGCCCAGTTGGAAAAACCCGGTTAACAAATGTCAATAAATAAATAAATAAATGAAATGACCTTATCAAAACAGCATATGTGAATTGTTTAGCTATACTTCGGAAACACAGAGTCTCACACAAAATCAGTCAAAAAAATCAGGTTGCCAGTAACATAAGCATTACACCCACTACACATACTACTCACCCTACATGCAGATTAACATATTCTGAGGCACTTAGCAACCTTCCTAAACCCCAAACACCACCTAGACATTCATCATATAAAAACATCCTCAGCAACCCCAAAAGCACTCCAGCAAAACAACACCAAGCACAAAACATACAGCCGCATCCCTTGGAGCCTCTACTACAAAGCCCATAAGGAAAGCCAATATACTAAACAATACCTTAGGCATAGAAGTCTTCATTGTGAGATATACACCAGACTGAATAAGGAGAATATCGCAGTCAGCTGTCTATCAGGGGCCAGGATCAGCCAAATCACTCGTGTTCAAGTTATAGTCCATGTGGCAGTAAATGACCGGAGATGTAGTTTCCTAGAATATATAAAAAGAGACATTATGGAACAACTGGATTGTGTGTCCCAGGCTGGTATGTGCCTAACATTGGGCAGCATTCTACCTTCACCAAGAGTGATGGCACAATATGAACCAAAGATGATTGACTTTAATAAATGGCTTAGTTTCTGGTGTCATTCCAAGAAGGTACAATATTTGACAGCATGGGAGGATATGGTCAACAGACCATGTTGCTTTGCTAAGGATGGTCTGCCCCTGTCCCCTCTAGACTTTGGATACTGGATAAAATATTTGACTACTCCCAAACTGCCTTTTTAAGATAATGTCAAACTGACAAACCTTCTGACATAGGAAAAAATAAAACATAAGGGAATCTAAAAATGTTATAGCTCAATGCCAGGAGCCTAAACAGAAAACTCCACTCTATCTAGGCTCTCCTCACCCTGGAGAATGTAGACATCTGTGCAATTACTGAGACATGGTTTACAGCTATAGAGAGCACCCTGGCAGTGAAGAGCTACAGCACATTCCATATTAGGTTCATAAATTAGTACTAGGCTAACTGCCTTTGTGAGCCATTTTAAGCCTAGCCAATTACCCCATCTGAGAATCAAACCCTGCATCTTTGGTTTATAAGGCAAATACCTTAACCATTATGCCAACCCACATGTTTAGGCCAGCTACTCTACAGGCAAGGACTAAAGGTGGCAGTGTCTCAGTCTATATCAACAGCAAAATCATCTGAAGACTAGTCAAACAGGATGACATGTTTTAGCTTTTCCATGTCCAGATTTCCATAGGCAAAGTCACATATCATATCCTTGCAAGCTGTAGTTCAGCCTTTATGACCCCCCAAAAAACATAATTTATACTTGGATTCACTCGAGGCTTTCACCACTCAATCCAATTCATGGGCATCTTCGACTAACCCACTATAAACTGGGATACTTACAGGACCACAGACATGCAGGCCTAGAAATTCCTGGAATTTGTAAGAACAAACACCTTGGAACAGATAGTCCATACACCTACTGGGGGTGCAAACATACTTGACCTGGTACTCAGAAACATGAGAGAATGATGTACACCACCTCCTAGTGTTTTCTCTGGTAAGGTTAGACCACAATGGTGTCTCTTTCATAATACAAATCAGTTCTGTGACCCCAACTAACCTTTTAACATTTAGGAACTATTTTAAGGCAAGCTTCTTACTACTTAGTGATAAACTGTCAAAATGTCAAACCACCTAAACCCTAATAACACAGCTGCCTATGCAGAATTATTCAGTGAAACTCTGTACAATCATATCAATAAATGCATAGAGATAGCTGTGCTTGTCAGAAATAAGCCCAAAACTAACTTAAAAAACAAAACAGCCTAGTGGAATCCAAACATAAGCAGGTTATACAACAAAAGAAAAAAGTCATAGTCAAGATTAGGAAGTGCTACTCCCAGAATGATAAAAAGTAACACTCTTATCAATCTTCACAAACAACTAAGAGGGCAAATTAAGTGTATTAAAGCAAATCTTGGGGTGCAGATAGCCTCCTAGGCAAAGGACAACCACAAAGTTTTCTAGAGCTGTGTCCAAAAGCTCAAAGGCAGTACAAAACAATGTGCAGACCTGAATGTAAATGGAGCCTCTTACATGAAGCTGATGATTCATAGATTCATAGATTAGTACTATATAGCAAATCTGCTGGCCCACAAATTCAGCTACAATTTTTACCCTTCCTGTCTCCCCCCTGGTCTCCACCTCAATTAATGCAATCAGAGAAAACTATCATTAGGGAGCAAGTCCTAGATGTGGTTTCTTAGTCCAAAAACAATGCCTTGATAAACTCGTTTACTATTGTTTATTCGAACGGAAAAACATTTTCCGTTCAAATAAACAAATAGTAATACCGAAAGTAAAAAAAACTAAAGTTGACAATGTCGAACCAAATGCTCTATGCATTTAACTCAACATTGTTGTCAAAACTACCACATGATAGTCGTATATGAGCTGATGTAAATCAAACTCCTATATGACAAATCACGTCATGTGGGGGCTGTGCCCCCACCCCCACCCACTTATATATTCGAGATCACACTGCAGTGGGGATGTGGATGAATTTCCACTCCCCACTGTACCACCATCTCCATGCAGATAGTCAACTTACACTTATGCGAATGCAGTAGTGCATTCACATAAGTGGAGTCGACTATCTGGTGCACAAATGTTTGTGCATTCGACATTCTGATTTTCAGCACATTGCAGCCGACAGAATGTCGTTCGCACAAACAATAGTAAACCTGATAAACCCCAGTAATATTCCAGGATGCCTCCTAAATAGTCTGAAACATGACCTAGCAGGATCACTAGAGTCACAGACTGACCATGGCCTCCATGCAGGCTTTGTGCCATGTGAATGAAGAACTTCAACTGTTGTTCCTCTGCACAAGTGTAGGCCATCAACAGAAACCAGGAATTGTAGACCTTTAAGTCTGACTATTCTCATATGCAAATCTATGGGGAGAATTATCATGGAAATGATTAATAAGGATGTAGAAAACCTTCAAACACTGGATCCAACCCAGTCCGGCTTGGTCAAGGGCAGATCATGCCTATTTAATCTGGTTGACTTCTTTGAGAAGATCACCAAAGCACTGGATGAGAGAAAAATGCCTACCTTGACCAGGCTAAGGCATTTGATATAATACCCACTTGGGTATTGTAAACAAACTAGTGGATATAGGCATAAACTCTTATGTTACACTTGTGATACTCATATGACTTTCCGATAGGACACCAGAAGTTAGGATAGGGGAGACCAACACCACAAGGAGGTTGGTCACTAGCAGAGCCCCTCAAGGCTCTGTGCTGGGTGCACTCCTCTTTGGCATCTCCTTTTCAAAAGTCAAGGCTAATGTCAAGAGCCTCTAGCTGACTGAGTCTGACAAAAGTAGCACTGAACATTGAAATCACCACTCCCAGTGACTACACTGTCTTACATACAGAGAGACACAAAGACATAAAATATCAGGATTTGCAGGCAAAAATGAGACCAATGTGGAAGAAAGATACCCAGACAGTTCCAATAGTAGTAGGATCAACGGGTCAAAAAAAAAAAAGAATCTACAATCATATTTAGATATGTTACCAATACATGTAACCTTATATGAATTGCAGAAGAAGTCATTACTGAGCACATTGGGGGTGTTGCGAAAAGCACTTCTGGCTGACATGAAAGACTGAAACAGTAGTAATTTAAGAACTTTAATCGTACTCTGACTTAGGAATGGGGTCCATGCCCATCATGGTATTAGAAACCCAAAAGACTTGGAAACATTTTTAAAAAAGTTGTATAATGAGATATGATTTAATAACTTGTTTACAGGAAGAATCTCATAAGAATACCCATGAAACTTTCTAAATTAATGTCAACAAATGTATTATGTAAATCTTCGTCAGCACTCTGCATAATACTCTATTTTTTTCTTAGTCCCTAAGACAGTTATCTATTCATAACATTCACAAGTCAAATAATACATTCTTTATTTTGAAAAAAAAGCCTTCCTTAGCAGCTATGCACTGAAAACTCTGCCCTGTATGTTGGTAAACACTGAATGCATTTCTGCTTCTTTCAATAAATGCATTTTTCACTTTTGATATTACTAGAAGATTTGAATCAGTATACACACAACTATGTATTGACATTAGATTTGAAATAATATTGATTAGAATATTGATTAGAATAACTAAATTCATATTCCCCCATCTGAATCTATGAGGCATCACCATAAGATTGGAAAGTTTTCACATTTCCCCAATGATTCTGAACTTCCATCACTACGAATGAAACATTCTTTACAAATCTTCCCCCTTTCTCCTTTACATTCACAATCTTTAAGTCATTACTTTAAAATGTTTTTGTTTGAAATAAAATGTATCTTTTGAAGGTAAAAAATGCAATCAGAATATTCATATTCTGGGTCATTAGTAGATTGTTCAATAATATAGTCAATGTTATGAATTGTACAATAATATATCCAATGTTATGAATTTTTTCACATTCCCCCCTTATATAGGTTATCATAAATTTTTCCAAAATCTATTATTCATTTTTGCATATTTACTACATTTTGATTATTTTTTTCTTCTTGGTCAAAGGCAGTGTTTCAAATATTTGAAATTTGACAGTCCTTCTGGTTGACATTCATTTTAAAATACAAGCTGTGATGTCCCTGCACTGGCCCAATAATCAAGGGGACTCAATTCTCACCACTGGCAACTGCTAGGGACGTAAACACTGGGAGGATGACAAGTACACACACAGTAAAGTGCAATTTTCATTAAGAGCGCACAGCGATCACAGTCAGTCTGGGGCTGGCTTCTATCTCTGCGTCTTGCCAAGAGGGACAGCTGCTTAGCTATTTTATACAACCCTTTGAGCACTATATGCTCAACCCTGCTTTATAGTTATTTTATACTATATGCTCAGCCCTGCTTTATAATTACTTTTTACGACGCTTTGAGCACTATATGCTCAGACCTACCATAAAGCATACTAAAACTGCTTGAACTTGAGCACAGCTAACAAATAGTTAATGGAAATACGGGATACCTACCTGATTCTCCACATTCACTATCATATGAGCTTATATCCATATACTCTGTTACTTGATTGTTTCCAGCCCCCCTCCTAAGAGCAACTAACAGGGTCTCTGCCTGCTCACTCCTCACCCTGCCCCCAATTTCCACCTGCCCCCAATGGTCCTACCTTTATTACACTTGCAAACCCCTCCCATCATTCCAGCAACCAACCACGACACTAAACCCAGCACTATATCCACCATCTTCCCACTACTATCCCTCCACCTCAGCTAACATGTATAAGCATACCATGCCTATAGAATCAATGAACGTAGTCCTAAGGGTAAAGTGCCTTGGTAGTAGAAAATCAATCAATAAAAATAATAACTCCAAGGCACACCACTGGTTGAACTGACAAATGGTACACTTTAATTATAAAATAAAAACAAGAAAGAACAGTAAGCGCTTTCGCGCTACACAGAACGCTTCTTCAGACTGTACAAAGTTCAAATTCAAAATCCAAATAAATAGAGATGATACATCACATGACTCATTAATTAATTACTATCCAATCAATCCTAAAAACTATACCACACTTCCTACGTAGCTAGGATAACAACATCTGAATATATAATAGAGAAAATCAATATGTCATAAGTGTCCACTATAGTTAAAATGCTAAGAAGCAGTGTAATATATAATATAATAAGCAATCTAATAAATATGAAACACTGTGTCGCTATCTAAAAACATGAATAAAAATAAGTGGATAAATAAGATAATAAGATAACAAATAAACAACTCTATGACATAGAACTATCTAAAACCTGGATAACACATAAAACTCTAAAGATGTCCTAAGTGATCTGATGACTCAGCATAGCCAGAAGTAGCATAACAACATGAACTGATAAGCATAAAAACAGTATAAAAACAGTATACAAAACAGTGGGGATGGAACATATGAAAGAAAGAAAGGGGAAGGAGAAAAAGGGTAAGAGAAAAAAATCTATATCTAGCTCTGAGAAAGAAAGAGGGAAAAATTGAAATAGAACCTACTAAAAAGGTGTCAGTAAAATGTGAGGAACTCTAACCTAAACTGTGTAATATCCCCCTGAGGGTGACATATTCATCAATTCACTGGTCTATCCTTTAAGAAAGGTTTCAGGCTTACTTTCTCATTAAGCCCATGGCCCCTATCAGCTTGGAATCAAAGTATCCACTTATTTTCTTCTTTTTCAGTGCAATTCTTAGTGTCCCCTAATCTAACACTACTGTTAACAAGTTCTATCACCAAAAAACTAAATTTATGGCTTGTGTCATTATTAATGGTATGTCTCGCCAAAGCATTATTTTCATCTTCCCTCCTAATGGCGTACAAATGTTCTCGCACTCTCTCTCTCAGAGATCTATTAGTCATCCCTACATAAAACGATTCTCACTTAATACACTGTGCTAGGTAGACCAAATTCCTCGAATTGCAGACTGCATAAAGCTTAAAAGTATATATCTTCCCTGTGTTAGGATGTCTGAAAGTAATATTTTTCATAAACGTGCACTGATTGCAACTCCTACATGCAAAAGTGCCTTGCCTATCAGAACGTATAGTATCTTTAACATTCCCCTCATAACAAAGCATCCTCTTAAGAGACTTGGTATTCTTGTAGGAGTATTTGGGTTGCTCCCCTACTAGTTGTACTATATTCTCATCAATTGTCAAGATATTCCAATGTTTACTGATTATGTCGTTAATTTTCCTATTGTTATTAGTAAACGGAATCGTAAGTCTGCATACCTGATTATAGGCTTCATCTCTATAAGACTGATGTCTCCCTTGCTTGAAAAAAGGCCTACCTTTATCATGTCTCACTGTAGAAAGTGTGTCAACTATCTCTCCACATTCTCTATCCTTATAACCTCTTTCTTTCAATTAATTCTTAAACTGACTCACTGTCCTATCAAAAGCATACTAAAACTGCAACTAAAAGGGTCTCTGCCTGCTTCACTCCTCACCCTGCCCCCCAATTCCCACATGCCCACGGTGGTCCTACCTTTATTACACTTGCAAACCTCTCCCATCATTCCAACAACCAACCATGACACTAAACCCAACACTACATCCACCATCTTCCCACTACTATCCCTCCTCCTCAGCTAACATGTATAAGCATACCATACCTATACTCACTGCATACACTCTCCTTGCATATCTTACATCTTACCAAAACTCCATCATTCCCCCACTCAACCACTTCCACTGTACTACTACTCACACCACCATTCATGTCTCACCCTCACTCTGCTCCTCTCCCACCAACTCAAGAACCATCCCTATGCACACCCCACATATTCTATCAACTACATTACTCAAACAAAAAGCATCCCTACAATTTAACATAGTAACCCTCCCACCATACCTATTACTCACAGAACACAATCATAAAGTTTCCCTAATAAGCAAACACATTCAGAAATTGATAAAACTAATAAGCTCATGCATATCAAAACTAGCCCTAAGTGGAGACATCCACCCCAACCCTGGCCCCTCCATCTCCAACCCCACTCCTCATAATCAGACTAAAAACCACAACTTCTCCCAAATCACAGCCAATAGAAAGCCAAGTGACCTCCTTCTGCTAAGCCTAAATATCAGAAATATATCCAACAATGTCCATGAACTCCATGCCACCATAGACTTGTACTCCCCATATATAGTCATCCTGACAGAAACCTGGCTAAAACCTTACATTACCAGTGAGCAAATCCTCCCTACCAGTTACGGCATACTAACAGTAGACCAGCTAAACAAGAAAGGAAGCGGTATAGCTATAATATTTAAACAGCATCTAAACATCCAGATCTTAAACTCATCAGCTCCCCAAATTGGCAATGAAGAAATAATATATATCAACCTCAAAATAAACCAAAAGAAAACCATCAACATAATAGGATGCTACTTCCCACCTGGCCAAAATGTATCTCCACTAGAAAACCTCCTCAGCTGGACTACCCACCATCTCCCACAAGAAACTATAATTTTAGGTGATTTCAATATTGATTGGCAATCCTGTTCTGGCAACCATCCAACCCATCATCTAAACCTTCATGGCTTCACCCAACTAGTCCAGTCGCCAACCAGGATAAATAAAATCTCCAACAAGCACACCACCCTGGATTGGATACTAGTCAGCAAGAGCCCCCAGTCATATATAGCAGGCTGCCTATCGGATAGCCTCAGTGATCACTCCCCAACATTCCTACTCAAAAAAGACCTATACCAAGTTAAACCTGTCATCTACCGTCAAATACATATAAAAATAAACTTTAACCCACTCACATTCATCTCATCCCTCAAAGAATGCAAATGGCATCCTCTAAAGTACCTCAGTCTAGATGACACAGTTGACATCCTTAATTACCACGCCCACATAAGACTTTCCAGAACCAAAACACAACCCTTGACATGGCTCAGAAAACCACTAAGTCAAAAATGAATTACAGGGAAAAAGCCTGGGAACACTGGTGCAAAATCAAAACCCCCTCAATTATACAGAAATTCCTAGAACTACGCAATAGAGTCAAAAAGCTAATAAAACAGGACAAACTCCAATACTACCAGTCCGCCCTTAACTCCTCCAAACACAACCCCAAACAATTCTGGTCCTCCATAAACTCCATCCTCCACCCAGGAAAAATTAGTACCCCTCCTCCTAATATCCTTCACTCCTCCAAAAATATTGCTACCTCATTCAAAACACACTTCACACAAACCATACTATCACTAGCTAGACAACACAACCCCCTCCCCTCCAACCCACACCTTCAACTAGTAATCTCTCCACTGTCTTCTCTTTTTCTCCTGTTCCTACCTTCAACATAAAATACTCTTAACTAAACTTAAACCCACCAAATTAACAGCAGACAACCTCCCAAGTGAATACTTACAAATTACAGCTGACACCCTAGTCTACCCAATATCCATCTTGATTAACCGATCTCTGTCAGAAAGTTACGTTCCCACACTATGGAAAATATCGCATATAATTCCCCACCACAAAGGTGCCCCCTCCACAGAACTAACCAATTACCACCCCATAGCTATTCTCTCTCCACTCTCCAAAATACTAGAGAGATGCATTCACTCTCAGGTCTCAGACTACCTACTTAATAACAACGCCCTTTCCAGTACTCAACATGGTTTCCAACCAAACCATAGCACCACCACTGCCTTACTCTCTTTTACTAACACTATCCTTCAGCATAAAAACAATAGCTATCTCTCCTCTAATATTTTCTTAGACCTATCTAAAGCATTCAACATGGTCCCGCACAAACAACTCATCTCTGTACTCAATAACCTATCCTTCTCTCAGTCACCAACTTGTTTCAGATACCTGGCTGACTGCCAGCAATCCATTGTATGGCAGAATGACATATCTCCCCAACTACCTTTCTCTATAGGGGTTCCCCAAGGATCCATCCTTGGACCCCTACTCTTCTCTATTTTCACCAGTAATCTAGCATCTGCCACCAAACATGGCACACTCATACAATACACAGATGACTCAACCATCACCTGCTCAGCCCAGTCCCTACCCAAACTGCAAAAAGCCACACAGGAAGCCTTTTCCTCTGTTGAAACTTGGTTATCCGATGCCCAATTAATTTTCAACCCAAGCAAAACTAAACTACTCATCTTCCAACCCACCAAACATACTCAAATCAACTCTCACTTTAACATCAAAGCAAAAGACGACACCATTATCCACCCAACAGATCACACCAAATTGCTATGAGTGGAAATAGACAATAATCTAAAATTTCACATTCATATATCCATGACCATAAAAAAAGTCCACATAAAACTAGGAGCTTTATACAAAAATAAGCAACTTCTAACCAAAGCAGCAAAGATTTCAGTAGTAAATCCCCACGTTATCTCCACCCTGCTTTATGCCTCTCCAATATATATACCAATCTAAGGCAATGCAATCTAAACAAGCTCAAGACCTGCTACAAAAAAATCACCAAATTCGCCACCAGGACATCCTACCGTAGTCACTACTGCCTTTCACTTGCTGAACTGGGCTGGTTAGAACTCCCTCACCTCCTTCAAGTGTATCAACTTGCACTCACCCACAAACTAGTGAACCATCCACTAAAAGTCCCACCCTTCCAGAATCTACTCCAACCCTATCTCACCACCAGACCATTAAGATCCAGCAACAAAAGTCACTTACAGGTTACAAGAGCCAATAACTGCTGAAGAAGCACTATTCTCCAGTGCTATAGCCAAATTATGGAACACCCTCCCATCCACAATTACCTCTGTACCATCATGCACCCACTTCAAAACCTTACTAAAAGTGCACCTAAAAACATGCTGGCTATGCCCTTGCAACTCCCCCACTAATTCTGCCCACTCCATCTACCCACTACCTCTCTTTCCACCCCACTAACTACCTTTAATTACAGCAAGCTTGGATGCTCATAAACCTAACTACTTATTATACAGCAGGAATTTCTTATTATAACAATTGTTAATGTCTGCTATGTACTTCGCAGATGACAAAAATTCTAGTTGTCTACTGATGTACTATGTTCTTCATCTGTAACTATGTTTGCAATTTTTAATTGTTATGTTCTTCAACTGTAACTATATCTGTAATTTTTTAACTGTGGAGGTCAACAAATGTAAATAAATAATAAAATAAATAAATAAGTAAGACTCCATACTGGCACAGCTATAGGGTTAAGTTCTCAGCTGAAGGGCCAAGCCAAGACCTCCAGCACCCTCTCTGTCCAACCAGTGCTTCATGTCCCTGCCCAAGTAGCTGACACACACACACTTAGAGATTTGGTTTATATACAAACACACATACATACATACATGCACACACATACACACACACACACATACACACACACACAAACACACACCTGGGCATGGGGAAGGCTGGTACAGGATTACTAGCTATATCCCCTTCTGCCCAGACTATAAGGTAGTTTCCACTGCAACCAACCCCTACTTATCAGCTACTATAATGCCCTTACAAAGGTGTCCAATCCTACTGTGTAATGTTACTATTATCCAAATGGTAGCCTGACCAAGACATGCAAGGCTATTTAGGAGTGGCATGTACAGTGTCAACAAATACAAATGCAAGTACACTAAGAGCTTAAATATATCTCACAAATAGCCACAAAGATAGGTTTAAATATATTTAATAATAAATCATAAAAGAATACTAGGTAAACAAACATTGCTACTTCAGATTTCAAAATCACAGGAAATATTTTAAAACAACATTGCAGGACAGTCTCAAATAAATACAGAAAACATCTAAACTAGTCTTTACTATATTCCTATCTATAGCTAAAAGAGATACTATGCCCTAAATCTTACTTACAGCAAGGCAAGTACAGATGATGATGATGGGTGGATGTTCTTGCTAGGTCCAAGACAAAATACAAAATGCCCAGTCTCTCTCTGAAAGAGTTTTTAAATTAAATATCACTGCTGCTTTAGCTTGGATGACATCACTTTTTGTCACCTGACTTCAGTTCCCAGGCTAAAACAGAAATTAACAGAATTTAACATCTCTGTGTGAAAAATACACATCTCACAGATGTTTGCAGATCTTGAAAGTTGTAAAACAAGACACTTTTACATTTTAAACCTAGTAATGACTTCTCTTTCAAGACAATACAAAACTTCTAGCTCTAGACATTGTGTCTGTTACACTGAAACTGAGAGAACTTTTATAGCACAATCATAAAGAAACTTAATTTCAACTTATTTTATTGAAGTTTTACAAGTAAACCCATTTATGCTTTAGTTTCTACTGTTAAAATATACATTTACACAGGTATATAGTTTATATGCATTTCTGTTCTAAGTCAGCAGGGCATGTTGTGGTTAGATTTTGGCTCAGTACATAATCATATCAATATTCACAAATGACATTGACTTATTTACAAAATTCCAGATAGCTGTGCTGGCAGTATTTCCCTATAACACATAAGCTTTAATTAGAAAATGTAATAAAGCTATCATGATTATTAGGAGGGAGAGCTATAAGCAAAATACTTCATCCCCAACCTGGAAACAAGCTTGTTACCCATGGCCATTTAAAACTGTCAGAGTATTCTGCATGTGCATAATTTGCTACCATATTAAGTGCCATCCTATTTTGTAATACTACAGTATGCACAGCAGTTAACTCTTGAGTAACTAAATCTATACTATAAAATGTTCCAATACTTAATATTTGTAATAGCTTTGATAACTTTCTAGTTTCCCATAAATATTTTACAGTTCCATATGCAGGGAATGCACCTGCAGCAGTAAGGATTCCATTTCAGATGTCCTTGTGTGCCAGTTTTTTAAATGTCAAATGATCTATAGTACTATGCTTACCCTGTGGAGCAGATATCATGCCCAGTGGGTTAGAATGTCCCTTTTGTGATGAGCATTCAGTAAAGGTGTGTCTAACAGATGGAATTACTCGACCAATGTAACAACATCCAGACAAGTTCATAGACAACCAAGGATATGCTTTATCTTTGCATATATAATAATGTTCACTTAATACATTTGCTGTTTTACTTTTAATATTTTCATTGATATATCAGGTTATATTACAAGCACTTTGCCCAAATAAAACTGTTCCAGTACTACAATAGCAAACAGTTCTTTCTGTCACTGATGCTAATTTGAGTGTCTTAGGAGTGAATAATATAGGAGCATGTATATTATTTTTATTCTCGGGCAACAAAATAACTGAAAAAAATTGTACTGTTCTCAGTTCCAGTTTCTGGAATAGGAACAAGTGGAATGTCCCCATTAAAAGCTGAAGGAATATATGCGCAGACCCACCAGTCAGTAATATTTAAAGTTTAGGTATATAAATGCAAAGTTGCAACAAAAGTATTAAATTGAAGATGCCAGTCAGGTATTCTTGCTTTACTATCTTTTAATTGCTTTTTAACAGTTTTGATTTATCACTTTTGTTTATGAGGAACTAATTCAGTACTTACATTTCGGTTGCTAGTTGAGGATGATGCACTTATGTTTCTGGTAGTCATCATTAACCTAGACAAAATATAAAAAAAGTAAAATAATTCCAATAATGATAGCTGAATTCCAACATTTGTTTTGCAAAAAGGTTTGGAGAAACTGGAAACATGGGTATCAGATGAAAGGCCTATCATGTTGTTGCTGTGGATTTCCAAAACGTCATTGCCCAAATTGTCTTCCAAAACTTTGGGTTGCAAATAATTCAGAAAAAGAATGCTGGCTTAGTAAGGCAATGTCCAAATCTGCATCAAGTAAACAAGTAGAATCACTTTTCTTGGTTGTGGTATGAGTAAAATCCTGCAAAAATTGATTCGGATGAAGTAGAGATGGTGGATCCTCTTGTTGGTTCTTCTGGTTTTATTGAAGGAAATTGCATCATATCTGGTTCTGGTGTCTCATTGGATTGCAACAGGAAATGATATGTTCTTTCTGGTTTACCATGAGTCATCACTTCCAGATGGCAATTTTTTTGTATGTCTTCAATTGTTCAATTAGTAACTAGTTGGATGGATTCACATGGTCTAACACCATTGATGTTCCCCTCGTGCTTGTCACAGTATTGGATCCATTTTGCCTGTGAAACATGGATCCAGGTAGGGAGTCTTTCACATCTAATAGTGGTACTAGTGGACAAGAGAACACAGTATGGTCCATTCCACCTGGGCTACAGGACATTCTTCCTGTTATGGGATTTGATATACACCTGGTCTCCTGGGCATAGGGGGGTGTTGACAGTTCATCTTGCTTGTTCACTTTCTGAACAAGCCTATAATTTCTCTGCAAATATGAACATAAAGACACAGTAAGATAACATATTCTCATCAATACCCTGTAATTCCAAATTCTTGGGGAGAGCTGTTGCTGGAGTTCTCATAGGTATACCCATACGTATTTCATGTGGGAATGATTTTTTTAGGTGTACTAATCATGTTTCTAATGCTAAACAGCACTAATGGTAAAGCATCAGGCCACTTCAGTCCCATCCCATTGCAGGTCTTGGCTAGTTTTGTTTTTTATAGTCTTTCTACTAGTCCTGAAGCATGTGGTCTATAATGACAATGGAAGCTTAGTTTAATTCCTAATGCTTTACAAATGTGATGTATCACTTTACTAGTGAGATGAGTTTCCTGATCAGATTGTATACAACATGGAATGCCAAATCTAGGAATTAATTCACTCAACAATTTCTTAGCTAGTGTCATTTTTCACACAAGGATAAGCTTCTACCCGACCATAAAAATATGTCAACAATTACCAGTATGTAATGAAATTTTAACACTTGGGGAATTCAATAAAATCCCACTGGATGACATAAAATAGACCCAAAAGTTCTTTGTATGGATTTTATTGGAGAAAGAGTTAATTTTACAGTAATTTACTCTAAACACACTACAAAAATATTTACATAATGCTAAACAGCTACTGAGAGATGAGATCATACCAATCTGTAATAATATGAGGTAGTGTCATCTATGCCAGGGAGAGTAGGGCAGTACATGTGTAATAAATGCCAGCACTGCTAGTTGTAGTTTTGTAAATAATTGTATGTCATTTAACTATCACACAGATGCTTGTGTTAAAAATGTATTTGTAAAGTTGTGTTAAAAATGCATCAACAGTGGATCCTGCTGGACAGAAGAGAGATATGCATGCATGTCAGACAGTATCTGATTAAATGTATATATTTTAACAGAAAATTCTAGAAGGGAAGAGGTTAATCTCAGTCCAGCTAATTTTGAAAAGTAGGTTGAAAATTAAATGGGTTGGTTTAGGTCATAAACATTTCATCTTACAGGTCTGACTGCAGCCAGAGACAAAAATGTCTGGTAAAACCAGGACTAGAAATCATATTGTATTATCCTTAAGGGGTGAGCTAATTGCTATCCTACAATGGCAGAAGTTTTTGAAATTGTTTTATAGCTTTCAGTTGCTGCAACAGATCTTAGCAAACCTCTGGGTATGTATTGTACCAGTTTCAGTTGACCAGGTGTGGTGTCATTTTATTACCAGCACTGAAATTATTTTTTAGATATCAGTGAGAGATATGACAGAATTCTCACAACAGCATTTTGTTTTTATTTAAACCTGACATGAAAGATCTCTCAGAAATATCTCATACAGCCTCACACTCTTTCTTGCCTTGCTGTATTAAGCAACTCAGTACTCATCATCTTGCCTTGCTGTAGTAAGTAACTTAACTAGGGAACAGTAACTTTTTAGTCAATCAGGAAAATATAGTAAGATTAGTTAAGTATTGTTTTTCTGCATCTGTGTAAATCTACTCACTGTGCTATTTTGTATATTTCCTGTGATTTAAACTCTGGTGTTTATTGTAACTAGATATAAAGGATTCTCATGTTTTCTATTTTTATTATTTAGTATTAAATATTTCTATACCTTTCATTGTGGCTGGTCATTTAGAGAATACCTTACTTATGCTTATTTTAGTGACACTGTGGCCAGTCCTGAAACCCTTGCTGCATTGGTCAAACTCTACCATTTGTATTAGTATTAATTTTACTCAGTATAATTAAGTAGCCATGTAAGAGCCTTAGAGTATTTGACTGGTGGTAGTGTGATTACCTGATAGTCTAGGCAGAAGATGCACAGCTGATAAATATGTGCCAGCCTTTCCCAGGTGAGTGTGCATGTGTGTGTGTGTGTGTGTGTGTGTGTGTGTGTGTGTGTGTGTGTGTGTGTGTGTGTGTGTGTGTGTCTGTGTAAAAATCAAATATCCAAGTGTATGTGTCATCTACTTGGAACAGAGACACAGACCTCCAAAGTAGTCAGAGTGGAGTCTTGTTTGGGACCTGGAGAGAGAGACAGTCTGGATTTTGCTGCCTGTGTGCTCCTAAGGGAAATGGGTGGCCATGGTGGTGCAGTGGTTAGCGTTGCTCCCTCACAGCAAGAGATTCTCCGGTTCGATCCTTGGCTGGGGTGCATTCTCTTCATATCCTCCCTGTGGTTGCGTGGGTTTCCTCCAGGTGCTCCGGTTTCCTCCCACATCCCAAAGACATGCTGTAGGTGGATTGGACACTCTAAGTTGGCCCTAGGTGTGAGTGTGTGTGTGTGTGTGTGTGTGTGTGTGTGTGTGTGTGTGTGTGTGTGTGTGTGTGTGCGCCTTCTGTGGAAGGTCGGGCGCCGGGTTGGCAACTCGACACCATAAAACTCCGCTGCCAATCATGAGCATACAGGTGATCTGCTGTGGTGACCCCTAACCGGGAAAAGCCGAAAGAAGAAGAAGAAGTGCTCCTAAGGGAAATTGTTATTGGTGCAAAGAGCTGCATCTGAAAATACTGTGTGTATCCACTTTTGTTCAGAGTGGTCATTCTCCACCAGTGTCAGTGGTGAGGATTGATGCTCCAATCTTTGCACAGCGAGGATTGATGCTCCTTAATTACTGGCCCAGAGTAGGAACCATCACATATTAGTGGCAGCTGGGTGGAATATTAATTGAACATCATTAGCCTGTGGTCAGTTGTCACTGAAGGTATGTGTATTTTCATCAGCCACAAGGTAAACATACAGTTTCATTTTCACAACAGTTTTATTTATTTTTATTAATTTATTTTAGTCAGGGAAAGTAGGCAAAGATGTCGGAAGAAGACTGTGGCAAGCTGACAAAGAACCAGTTGGCCAAGGTGTGTGAAGCCAAGGACTGGTGCATGTCAACCTGACTAAAGAGGAAATTATTTTAGCCTTAATTGCAACTGCAGCATGGACCAGCAACCAGGATGACAACCTGTCTGGTGATGGTATATGCAACTTTCAGAAACAGGACAGCTCACCTTTTTCTCAGAGGACTTAAACACCTGTCTGGAGTTCAAGTGACTTGAACTGGAGGCCAAATATTTGGAATTAGAATCAACATTGAGACTGCAGCATTTGGAGGTTGAAGAGAATGATAGTCTGCAGTGTTTGGAAGCCAAAGGAAGGGAGAAACAGAGCCAACTTGAGTGGAAGATGATGACTCTTTGTCAGGGTCATTGAGGTAATGTGAAAGGGAGTAACTAAACCACAAAAGTAATAAAGGTCAGTAAATTTGTTCCACAGTTTACAGAAGATAATTTTGATAGTTGTATTCATATATTTGAAAGAGTATGTAAACAGTATAACACTGACCAAGGGCTCTGGTTACAGTTCTTGACCCCCTTACTTCATGGTAAAGCTGTAACTGCTGTTTCTAAATTGTCTGATATTGTTTATTTGAACTATGATAAAATTAAACAATGTTTATTGGAATGTTTTAAGTTAACACCTAAAGCTTACATAAAAACATTTTGTGAACATAGATGCTGGGCAGATGAAAATATATGTGATTATATTGCTGAGTTAAGCACTTATTTTCATAAGTGGATGAGTGGATGTCCCGTCACCGCTTCTGAAAGGCTGGTAGACCTTTTGGTGAGAGAACAAGTCCTTAGCACTTTACCTGATTATATGAGAATCTGGTTAGCAGACTGAGAGTGTAACTCTGCAGAGGAGCTGCGGAGAAAAAGGGATCTCTGCTTAGCAGGCAGGGCATCACTTCACAAGAAGGGGATACTGTGCTGATGCATATGGATATTAGGGAACCCATGGTGGGCAGCCTAAACCACCCTAACAGTGTCCACCAATAACAGGGGACGTCACTAGTTCAGGTACATGGCCAGGATCAAAGGTTAGATGTTTTAAATGTAGCCAGAGGTGCCATGTAGCATACAAATGTCCACTAAAGCAAGGTGAGCAGCAAAAGATGAGGGAGCCAGAAAGTTGAAATAACAGCATACCAGTGGTAAGTTGTCTGGAGACAACAGGGATACCAAACTATCACTGGAGTTTGTATCCTATCTTAGTTGATAGAAGACAGGCCACTGTTAAGAGAGACACAGCCTCTGACATGACCATTGTGAAACCTGCAGTGGTTAAAGAGGAGCAGTACTTGCTTGGACAGTCCACTCCAGTCACAGCTTTAGAAGAGACCCCATTCCAAATACCTCTGGCCAGAGTTCATCTTGACTGGGAGGGTGGAAAAGGAAGAAAGCAGGTAAGTGTGTTTGAAGATATCGCTCCAAATGTCTTGATAGGTTAATGATTTTGATAATGCAATACCTTGTGTGCATGCAGTTACACTCAGTCAGGCTTAGAGACTGGTATGTGGGTCTGGTAGCATGGGGGAGACCCAGACAGACTCCATACCTAAAGCTGGGGCTGGTGATGTGGCTATTTCAGGGAGGGAGGTACCTTGTAATAGTGAGCCTGAAAGTGACCTGCAGTTGCTGGTAGGTACTGATGTTCCCATGGACAAGATGACTGCAAGGATAGAAGTGAGTGGTAGTATCCATGCTGACAATGAGGCACAACTGTCAGAAGATACCAGGCTTCCTGTGGAAAGGGAGCTGGGAAAGGTCACAAAGGTAGAGTTGAGACAGGCTCAGCTTTCAGACTCTAATGTATGAGGCTTGAGGGAGGTAACTAAGGAGGCAGCTGATTTTCAAGGAAAAAGGGAGTCTGTATACTGGAACAAAGGGTTACTGTATAGAGATGGACTCCTAAGGGAGAGCTAGAGGATGAGGTAATACAGCAGTTAGTAGTGCCCACACCCTACTTCCTGGAACTTCTAGCCATAGCCCATGGCATTCCTTTTGCATGTCATATGGGCATAAAAGGTACAAAGAGACTTATTATGCAGAACATTTATTGGCTTGTAATTACAAGGGATGTAACAGGGTACTGCAGGACCTGTGAGCAGTGCCAAAAGGTAAGCAAGGCAGGAGAAAAGGTCAAAGCTCTTTTCATGCCTTTACCTATGACTGAAGAGCCATTTCAGAGGGTAGCTATGGGTACTGTGGGCCTCTGAGTACCCAAAGTTCCACAGGGAAAAAGTACACATTGGTGTTAGTAGATTATGCTACTAAATACCTTGATGTGGTGGCTCTGTCCTCCATTGAGGCACAGAAGGTGGCAAATGCTTTGTTAGAGATTTTCAGAAGAGTAGGTTTCCAAGAGAAATGCTGACTGACAGAGGTGCCAATTTTATGTCAGACTTGCTGGCTTGTCTGTGGAAGTGCTGTGGGGTGAAGAACTGAAAGATAACCCATTACCACCCCAAGACTAATGGTCTTGTGAAGAGGTTAAACTCTACACTAAAGACTGTGCTTTGGGCATTTGCAGATCAGTTTAAGAGAGAGTGGGACAAATATTAGCCCCATCTGCTGTTTGCATACAGAGAAGTACCCCATGAATCCACAGGTGTTTCACCTTTGAATTGCTGTATGTTCATATTGTGAGAAGGCCTTTAGATTTGAGACGTTATGAGTGGGAGGGTGTGTGAATTCCACAAGACGTCTGCTATGGCATATGTCCTAAACATCAGGACAAAGCTTACGGAGCTCATTGGGTTGGAGCAGGAGAACCTGGCAGGAGCCCAACAGCAGAAAAAGGTCTGGTATGACAGGAATGTTTGAGTCTGAGAGTATGCTGTGGGACAGCAGGTTATGGTGCACATTCCTGTCAGACACAATATGCTGCAGGCAGCATGAGAGGGATCATTCAAAGTGGTAAGAAAGGTCAGTGATATTATTTATATGGTACACCTGCTAAGCAGGAGACAGGGGCACAAATTGTACCATGTTAACATGATGAAGCCTAACCATGATAGGGAGGCCCTGGTGCTGAGTATTGTAGTGGATGGCAGGATGAGTCTAACAGGGATCTGGTGAATGATCTCCACAGTGTTGCTCAGACTGACACCTCAGTGGAAAGGGTAGCAATGTCCCAGTGGCTATCTCCTACCCAGGTTTTAGAATTCCGAGCAGTGTTGAAGAAGTTTGGGGGTATCTTCACTTGGAAACCTGGGTGCACCAACCACTGTACTGGGTCAGCAATGCCAATGCAGATGGACTATCAAGATAGGGTATAGGTCCATTTCTGTCAAGCAATGTTTTTCCAAGTTCACTTGAAAAACTAGCTGGAGAGATGTGATGATATGAGGTAGTGCCATCTGTTCCAGGGAGAGTAGGGCAGTGCATGTGTAACATATGACATCATAGCTAGCTGGAAGTTTGTAAAGAATATTATGCCATTTGACTATCACACTGATTTGTACAGATACTTGTGCTAAAAATGTATTTGCAAAGTTGCTGGTGATAAAAATGCATCAACAGTGCTGCTGGCCAGAAAACAGATATACATGTATGACAGACAGTATTATTGTAACTTATTAAATGTATATGTTTTACCAGAGAATTCTGGAAGGGAAGAGATGAATCTCAGTCCAGCTAATTTTGAAAAATAGGTTAAAAATTAAATGGGTTGGTTTAGGCCCTAAAGATTTTATCTTACAACTCTCACTGCAGCCAGAGACAAAAATGACTGGGAAAACAATGACTTGGAATCTTACTGTATTGCCCTTAGGGGTGAACTAATTGCTACCATGGAAAGGTGGAAGTTTTTGAAGTTGTTTTATAGCTTTCAGATGCTGCAACAGATCTTAGCAAAGCTCTGAGTGTGTATTGCACCAGAGTCAGGGGATCAGGTGTGATGTCATTCTATAACCAGCCCTGAAATGATTTTTTAGATGTTAGTGACACATATGGCAGAACATGTGTAGCAGTATTTTGTTTGGGAGAACCTGACAGGAAAGCTCTCTCACAAATATCTCACACACCTCACACCACATCTTGTCTTGCTGTAATAAACAACTCAACACTCATCATCTTGCCTTGCTGTGATAAGTAACTTAACTAAAGAACAGTAATCCTTTAGTCAGTCAGGAAAATATAGTGAGATTAATTAAATACTGTTTTACTTCATCTGTGTGAATATATCCAACTTTGTTATTTTTAATATCTCCTGTGGTTTAAACTCTGGTGTTTATAGTAACTAGGTATAAAGTATTCTCATGTTTTCTATTTTATTATTTATTATTAAATATTTCTATACCTTTCATTATGCGTGGTCTTTTAGAGAATAATTTTATCATCTTAAAAGTACTTATTTTAGTAACACTGTTGCCACTCCTGAAAGCCTTGCTGCATTGGTCAAACTACCATTTGTAATTAGTATTAATTTTACTCAGTATAATTGAACACCTTTGTAAGAGCCTTAGAGTAGCTGTCTGGTGGCAGAGTAATTGCCTTATGGGCTGGGCAGAGGTGACACAGCTGGTAAATCTGTACCAGCCTTTCCCAGATGTGTGTGTGTGTGTGTGTGTGTGTGTGTGTGTGTGTGTGTGTGTGTGTGTGTGTGTGTGTGCGCGCATCAGCTGCTTGGAACAGGGACACAGAGCTCCAAAGTGGTCAGTGTGGAATCTTGTTTGGGGCCTGGAATGAGATAAAGAATCCTATCCCAGGTATGTAGTGTGCTCCCTGTGTGCTCTTAAGGGAAACTGCTTGGTACAGAGAGCTACATCTGAAAATAATCTGTGTGTGTGTCCATTTCTGTTCCTTGTGGCCATCTCTCACTGGTGTCAGTGGTGAGGACTGAAGCTCCTTGATTACTTGCCTGGAGCAGGCACCATCACATAGTCATTTGACATTTGCTTTATCAAGGAATTCTTGCCTAAATATCATGGAAGGTTATATAATTTAATTAAAGAACTTAAAAAATTTAATAAAGCTACCAGTTAACCGTTTGGGTGACACCACAATGAATATGGAGAGTGAGTGCAGTCATCATTTTTCTGCCTTCTTTTCAGAATTTTCAGCTTGGTTCTACAGTGACAAAAGTTCCTGTAAAGATAAATCAGCATTATTCAATTGCTGCATAAATACAGCCTGGACAGGATATAACAACTCAACATATTCTGCCACTTTATCTGCAAATGCAGTACCTTCAGTAACACTCACGCTATCAGCTTTATATATATCAGTTTTTTACTACAGCTATTTCCTTCATCCCTCTCAACTGGGCAGCTTTTCAGAGAAGATCCAGATTTTTTCCTCATATTTTTGGTCCATTTTTCATAAAATTGTGGTTTTCTGGCAAATTGGTGGCAACTCATTAAAGATTGAACTCAGAAAATAAAAAACAGACATTTGAGTTTCAGACTTCTCACCCTTCAGAAAATCCATGCTAATGTAAAACCTGTTATTCTATCAACTTTCTAAGTTTGTAAGAGCAATATTTAAAAATTGTCCCTGTTTTTGGGGCTTTGTCCCACTTTTTTTTTTGGCTTTGTCCAGATTTCTTGCTCTAAGAGGTTGAGAGGTATGATTTTACATTGGTAATAATGATCCTTTTAAAGGATTATTTACAGATTGTGTATTTTTAATTTTTGTTCCAGATGAAGTTAAATAACCCCTCACTCCCCACAGGGTACCAAAATCATGTATGATACCATGTGCGTAGCGAGAGTCAGTATAAATACTTACTGATTTATCCTTAGCTGATTTTTATGCTTTTTCTAATGTTCCAAATTCAGCTATCTGTGCTGAAACTTCTCTGTTCAGTTGTCCAATTAATAAAACTTCATGTTGTGTGTAAACAGAAAATGCTGTGACCAGTTCACCATTGTTTCTTCACATGGGTGTCGGAACCATAGATCTAGTGGGAGGGGGGGTCCCCCCACTTTTACAGCTGCAAGACCTGTCTGAAAAAATTAATGAAGTGGAGTTTTCATGCTAAAGTGGATTTGTGCGGGGAAGTTAAACTAACTAAACTGGCTGTTCTTGTTCTGTTATTGCTCTGTGTTACAGGAGTTATGCTGCCACTGTTCTGTTGATGCTGCCAGAGCTAGAGTCATGCCAGTAAGGAGAGTTTAGTTATTTTATTTGCAGGAGTTATGCTGCTTATTTGCAGGAGTTATGCTGCTCCTGTGTGCGTGCGTGTGTGTGCGTGCATGTGCGTGTGTGCGTGCATGTGCGTGTGTGCGTGTGTGTGTGTGTGTGTGTGTGTGTGTGTGTGTGTGTGTGTGTGTGTGTGTGTCTGTGTAAAAATCAAATATCCAAGTGTATGTGTCATCTACTTGGAACAGAGACACAGACCTCCAAAGTAGTCAGAGTGGAGTCTTGTTTGGGACCTGGAGAGAGAGACAGTCTGGATTTTGCTGCCTGTGTGCTCCTAAGGGAAATGGGTGGCCGTGGTGGTGCAGTGGTTAGCGTTGCTCCTTCACAGCAAGAGATTCTCCGGTTCGATCCTTGGCTGGGGTGCATTCTCTTCATGTCCTCCCTGTGGTTGCGTGGGTTTCCTCCAGGTGCTCCGGTTTCCTCCCACATCCCAAAGACATGCTGTAGGTGGATTGGACACTCTAAGTTGGCCCTAGGTGTGAGTGTGTGTGTGTGTGTGTGTGTGTGTGTGTGTGTGTGTGTGTGTGTGTGTGTGTGTGTGTGTGTGCGCCTTCTGTGGTAGGTCGGGCGCCGGGTTGGCAACTCGACACCACAAAACTCCGCTGCCAATCATGAGCATACAGGTGATCTGCTGTGGTGACCCCTAACTGGGAAAAGCCGAAAGAAGAAGAAGAAGTGCTCCTAAGGGAAATTGTGCTTGGTGCAGAGAGCTGCATCTGAAAATACTGTGTGTATCCACTTTTGTTCAGAGTGGTCATTCCCCACCAGTGTCAGTGGTGAGGATTGATGCTCCAATCTTTGCACAGTGAGGATTGATGCTCCTTAATTACTGGCCAGAGTAGGAACCATCACATATTAGTGGCAGCTGGGTGGAATATTAATTGAACTTCATTAGCCTGTGGTCAGTTGTCACTGAAGGTATGTGTATTTTCATCAGCCACAAGGTAAACATACAGTTTCATTTTCACAACAGTTTTATTTATTATTATTAATTTATTTTAGTCAGGGAAAGTAGGCAAAGATGTCGGAAGAAGACTATGGCAAGCTGACAAAGAACCAGTTGGCCAAGGTGTGTGAAGCCAAGGACTGGTGCATGTCAACCTGACTAAAGAGGAAATTATTTTAGCCTTAATTGCAACTGCAGCATGGACCAGCAACCAGGATGACAACCTGTCTGGTGATGGGATATGCAACTTTCAGAAACAGGACAGCTCACCTTTTTCTCAGAGGACTTAAACACCTGTCTAGAGTTCAAGTGACTTGAACTGGAGGCCAAATATTTGGAATTAGAATCAACACTGAGACTGCAGCATTTGGAGGTTGAAGAGAATGATAGTCTGTGGTGTTTGGAAGCCAAAGGAAGGGAGAAACAGAGCCAACTTGAGTGGAAGATGCTGACTCTTTGTCAGGGTCATGGAGGTAATGTGAAAGGGAGTAACTAAACCACAAAAGTAATAAAGGTCAGTAAATTTGTTCCACAGTTTACAGAAGATAATTTTGATAGTTGTATTCATATATTTGAAAGAGTATGTAAACAGTATAACACTGACCAAGGGCTCTGGTTACAGTTCTTGACCCCCTTACTTCATGGTAAAGCTGTAACTGCTGTTTCTAAATTGTCTGATATTGATTATTTGAACTATGATAAAATTAAACAATGTTTATTGGAATGTTTTAAGTTAACACCTAAAGCTTACAGAAAAACATTTTGTGAACATAGATGCTAGGCAGATGAAAATATATGTGATTATATTGCTGAGTTAAGCACTTATTTTCATAAGTGGATGAGTGGATGTCCGGTCACCACTTCTGAAAGGCTGGTAGATCTTTTGGTGAGAGAACAAGTCCTTAGCACTTTACCTGATTATATGAGAATCTGGTTAGCAGACTGAGAGTGTAACTCTGCAGAGGAGCTGCGGAGAAAAAGGGATCTCTGCTTAGCAGGCAGGGCATCACTTCACAAGAAGGGGATACTGTGCTGATGCATATGGATATTAGGGAACCTATGGTGGGCAGCCTACACCACCCTAACAGTGTCCACCAATAACAGGGGACGTCACTAGTTCAGGTACATGGCCAGGATCAAAGGTTAGATGTTTTAAATGTAGCCAGAGGTGCCATGTAGCATACAAATGTCCACTAAAGCAAGGTGAGCAGCAAAAGATGAGGGAGCCAGAAAGTTGAAATAACAGCATACCAGTGGTAAGTTGTCTGGAGACAACAGGGATACCAAACTATCACTGGAGTTTGTATCCTATCTTAGTTGATAGAAGACAGGCCACTGTTAAGAGAGACACAGCCTCTGACATGACCATTGTGAAACCTGCAGTGGTTAAAGAGGAGCAGTACTTGCTTGGACAGTCCACTCCAGTCACAGCTTTAGAAGAGACCCCATTCCAAATACCTCTGGCCAGAGTTCATCTTGACTGGGAGGGTGGAAAAGGAAGCAAGCAGGTAAGTGTGTTTGAAGATATCGCTCCAGATGTCTTGATAGGTTAATGATTTTGATAATGCAATACCTTGTGTGCATGCAGTTACACTCAGTCAGGCTTAGAGACTGGTATGTGGGTCTGGTAGCATGGGGGAGACCCAGACAGACTCCATACCTAAAGCTGGGGCTGGTGATGTGGCTATTTCAGGGAGGGAGATACCTTGTAATAGTGAGCCTGAAAGTGACCTGCAGTTGCTGGTAGGTACTGATGTTCCCATGGACAAGATGACTGCAAGGACAGAAGTGAGTGGTAGTATCCATGCTGACAATGAGGCACAACTGTCAGAAGATACCAGGCTTCCTGTGGAAAGGGAGCTGGGAAAGGTCACAAAGGTAGAGTTGAGACAGCCTCAGCTTTCAGACTCTAATGTATGAGGCTTGAGGGAGGTAACTAAGGAGGCAGCTGATTTTCAAGGAAAAGGGGAGTCTGTATACTGGAACAAAGGGTTACTGTATAGAGATGGACTCCTAAGGGAGAGCTAGAGGATGAGGTAATACAGCAGTTAGTAGTGCCCACACCCTACTTCCTGGAACTTCTAGCCATAGCCCATGGCATTCCTTTTGCATGTCATATGGGCATAAAAGGTACAAAGAGACTTATTATGCAGAACATTTATTGGCTTGTGATTGCAAGGGATGTAACAGGGTACTGCAGGACCTGTGAGCAGTGCCAAAAGGTAAGCAAGGCAGGAGAAAAGGTCAAAGCTCTTTTCATGCCTTTACCTATGACTGAAGAGCCATTTCAGAGGGTAGCTATGGGTACTGTGGGCCTCTGAGTACCCAAAGTTCCACAGGGAAAAAGTACACATTGGTGTTAGTAGATTATGCTACTAAATACCTTGAGGTGGTGGCTCTGTCCTCCATTGAGGCACAGAAGGTGGCAAATGCTTTGTTAGAGATTTTCAGAAGAGTAGGTTTCCAAGAGAAATGCTGACTGACAGAGGTGCCAATTTTATGTCAGACTTGCTGGCTTGTCTGTGGAAGTGCTGTGGGGCGAAGAACTGAAAGATAACCCATTACTACCCCAAGACTAATGGTCTTGTGAAGAGGTTAAACTCTACACTAAAGACTGTGCTTTGGGCATTTGCAGATCAGTTTAAGAGAGAGTGGGACAAATATTAGCCCCATCTGCTGTTTGCATACAGAGAAGTACCCCATGAATCCACAGGTGTTTCACCCTTTGAATTGCTGTATGTTCATATTGTGAGAAGGCCTTTAGATTTGAGACGTTATGAGTGGGAGGGTGTGTGAATTCCACAAGACGTCTGCTATGGCATATGTCCTAAACATCAGGACAAAGCTTACGGAGCTCATTGGGTTGGAGCAGGAGAACCTGGCAGGAGCCCAACAGCAGAAAAAGGTCTGGTATGACAGGAATGTTTGAGTCTGAGAGTATGCTGTGGGACAGCAGGTTATGGTGCACATTCCTGTCAGACACAATATGCTGCAGGCAGCATGAGAGGGATCATTCAAAGTGGTAAGAAAGGTCAGTGATATTATTTATATGGTACACCTGCTAAGCAGGAGACAGGGGCACAAATTGTACCATGTTAACATGATGAAGCCTAACCATGATAGGGAGGCCCTGGTGCTGAGTATTGTAGTGGATGGCAGGATGAGTCTAACAGGGATCTGGTGAATGATCTCCACAGTGTTGCTCAGACTGACACCTCAGTGGAAAGGGTAGCAATGTCCCAGTGGCTATATCCTACCCAGGTTTTAGAATTCCGAGCAGTGTTGAAGAAGATTGGGGGTATCTTCACTTGGAAACCTGGGTGCACCAACCACTGTACTGGGTCAGCAATGCCAATGCAGATGGACTGTCAAGATAGGGTATAGGTCCATTTCTGTCACGCAATGTTTTTCCAGGTTCACTTGAAAAACTAGCTGGAGAGATGTGATGATATGAGGTAGTGCCATCTGTTCCAGGGAGAGTAGGGCAGTGCATGTGTAACATATGACATTATAGCTAGCTGGAAGTTTGTAAAGAATATTATGCCATTTGACTATCACACTGATTTGTACAGATACTTGTGCTAAAAATGTATTTGTAAAGTTGCTGGTGATAAAAATGCATCAACAGTGCTGCTGGCCAGAAAACAGATATACATATATGTCAGGCAGTATTATTGTAACTTATTAAATGTATATGTTTTAGCACAGAATTCTGGAAGGGAAGAGATGAATATCAGTCCAGCTAATTTTGAAAAATAGGTTAAAAATTAAATGGGTTGGTTTAGGCCCTAAAGATTTTATCTTACAGCTCTCACTGCAGCCAGAGACAAAAATGTCTGGGAAAACCATGACTAGGAATCTTACTGTATTGTCCTTAGGGGTGAACTAATTGCTACCATGGAAAGGTGGAAATTTTTGAAGTTGTTTTATAGCTTTCAGATGCTGCAACAGATCTTAGCAAAGCTCTGAGTGTGTATTGCACCAGAGTCAGGGGATCAGGTGTGATGTCATTCTATAACCAGCCCTGAAATTATTTTTTAGATGTTAGTGACACATATGGCAGAACTTGTGTAGCAGTATTTTGTTTGGGAGAACCTGACAGGAAAGCTCTCTCACAAATATCTCACACACCTCACACCGCATCTTGTCTTGCTGTAGTAAACAACAAAACACTCATCATCTTGCCTTGCTGTGATGAGTAACTTAACTAAAGAACAGTAATCCTTTAGTCAGTCAGGAAAATATAGTGAGATTAATTAAATACTCTTTTACTTCATCTGTGTGAATATATCCAACTTTGTTATTTTTTATATCTCCTGTGGTTTAAACTCTGGTGTTTATAGTAACTAGGTATAAAGTATTCTCATGTTTTCTATTTTATTATTTAGTATTAAATATTTCTATACCTTTCATTATGCGTGGTCTTTTAGAGAATACTTTTAACATCTTAAAAGTACTTTTTAGTAACACTGTTGCCACTCCTGAAAGCCTTGCTGCATTGGTCAAACTACCATTTGTAATTAGTATTAATTTTACTCAGTATAATTGAGCACCTTTGTAAGAGCCTTAGAGTAGCTGTCTGGTGGCAGAGTAATTGCCTTATGGGCTGGGCAGAGGTGACACAGCTGGTAAATCTGTACCAGCCTTTCCCAGGTGTGTGTGTGTGTGTGTGTGTGTGTGTGTGTGTGTGTGTGTGTGCGTGCGTGCGTGCGTGTGTGTGTGTGTGTGTGTGTGTGTGTGTGTGTGTGTGTGTGTGTGTGCGCGTGCGTCAGCTGCTTGGAACAGGGACACAGAGCTCCAAAGTGGTCAGTGTGGAGTCTTGTTTGGGGCCTGGAATGAGATAAAGAATCCTATCCCAGGTATGTAGTGTGCTCCCTGTGTGCTCTTAAGGGAAACTGTGCTTGGTACAGAGAGCTACATCTGAAAATAATTTGTGTGTGTGTCCATTTCTGTTCCTTGTGGCCATCTCTCACTGGTGTCAGTGGTGAGGACTGAAGCTCCTTGATTACTTGCCTGGAGCAGGCACCATCACATAGTCATTTGACATTTGCTTTATCAAGGAATTCTTGCCTAAATATCATGGAAGGTTATATAATTTAATTAAAGAACTTAAAAAATTTAATAAAGCTACCAGTTAACCGTTTGGGTGACACCACAATGAATATGGAGAGTGAGTGCAGTCATCATTTTTCTGCCTTCTTTTCAGAATTTTCAGCTTGGTTCTACAGTGACAAAAGCTCCTGTAAAGATAAATCAGCATTATTCAATTGCTGCATAAATACAGCCTGGACAGGATATAACAATTCAACATATTCTGCCACTTTATCTGCAAAAGCAGTACCTTCAGTAACACTCACGCTATCAGCTTTATATATATCAGTTTTTTACTACAGCTATTTCCTTCATCCCTCTCAACTGTGCAGCTTTTCAGAGAAGATCCAGATTTTTTCCTCATATTTTTGGTCCATTTTTCATAAAATTGTGGTTTTCTGGCAAATTGGTGGCAACTCATTAAAGATTGAAGTCAGAAAATAAAAAACAGACATTTGAGTTTCAGACTTCTCACCCTTCAGAAAATCCATGCTAATGTAAAACCTGTTATTCTATCAGCTTTCTAAGTTTGTAAGAGCAATATTTAAAAAGTGTCCCTGTTTTTGGGGCTTTGTCCCACTTTATCTTTTGGCTTTGTCCAGATTTTTTGCTCTAAGAGGTTGAGAGGTATGATTTTACATCGGTAATAATGATCCTTTTAAAGGATTATTTACAGATTGTGTATTTGTAATTTCTGTTCCAGATGAAGTTAAATAACCCCTCACTCCCCACAGGGTACCAAAATCATGTATGATACCATGTGCATAGCGAGAGTCAGTATAAATACTTACTGATTTATCCTTAGCTGATTTTTATGCTTTGGCTAATGTTCCAAATTCAGCTATCTGTGCTGAAACTTCTCTGTTCAGTTGTCCAATTAATAAAACTTCATGTTGTGTGTAAACAGAAAATGCTGTGACCAGTTCACCATTGTTTCTTCACATGGGTGCCGGAACCATAGATCTAGGGGGAGGGGGGTCCCCCCACTTTTGCAGCTGCAAGACCTGTCTGAAAAAATTAATGAAGTGGAGTTTTCATGCTAAAGTGGATTCGTGCGGGGAAGTTAAACTAACTAAACTAGCTATTCTTGTTCTGTTATTGCTCTGTGTTACAGGAGTTATGCTGCCACTGTCCTGTTGATGCTGCCAGAGCTAGAGTCATGCCAGTAAGGAGAGTTTAGTTATTTTATTTGCAGGAGTTATGCTGCTCCCGTGTGTGTGCGTGCATGTGCGTGTGTGTGCGTGTGTGTGTGTGTGTGTGTGTGTGTGTGTGTGTGTGTGTGTGTGTGTGTGTGTGTGTAAAATGCCCCTGTTAGGTATACCTGGTGGTTAGTGTTACTCAGGCTCAAACAAGAGCCTGAATTCTCTACCCATACCACCACTTGTGATTCATGGAGCTGAGTCCATAGCTCTCAGCTTTCCAGATTTTCACAGAATATTTGGCTCATACTTTTAGTCTGTTCCTCTTAAAATTTGTGTTTTTCTGGTAAATCAGTGAGAACTGAATTCACTAAATAATGATAGCCATTTAAGTTTCAGTCTTCCTATCTTTCAGGAAGCACGTGGTAACACAAAACACTTTATTTCAGCAGCTTTTAAGATTATACAACAATATTTAAAATGTGTCCCTGATTTGGGGCCTTTGCCCCCCCCCCCCCCCTCAAATACATTTTGGCTTTTTCCAGATTTCTTGTGCTGTGAAGTTGAAAGATTTAGTTGAGTGTCAAGTGGATTTTACAAGGAGCTGAGAGCTTCAGGGGAAGAGAAGTTTAGTGCTACTTATACAATACTGCTTGCATTGTTAGTAGCACAACAGGTAGTATACCTACCTTTGATGTAGAAGGCTGTGTGTTCTACTCTCATAGTATGCAGATCGATTGCTGATACTGTACTTTAAAGGGAGTGGATGCTGCAGCCCTATGAATGTCCTCCTTTGGAGGAGTTACCTAGTAACTATGTTTCTGCTATCAGTTTACCATCTATTCCCCATTGCAAAATTACTAGCTTATCTTGGTGGATTGTAATGACAGACGTTTGAGTGGTCTTTTATGGTTGAAATTTTCTGAAATGGGTAGTTTTGCCATTATTGGTTCATGCATTTTGTTTCAATGCTTACAAGAAGACTGTAGTTTTTGTCATTATTGGTTCATATATTTTGTTTCATTGCTTACAAGAAGACTGTTCCAAACTACAAATGTAAAACACATTCTAACAAGCGGTGCTGTATTATACAAGGAATATAATTTAATACAATCAGGTTAATACAATCAGGAAGGTGAATCAAACAATGCATGCATGCATGCTTGCTCACAGGATGCAGGAGATCAAAATAGGGGAAGAGACCAGTCACCAATGGAGTCTCCCAGGGTTCAGTGCTCAGATTTTTTCTGTTTGGCATATACATCTCAAAAGTAGAAGGAAATACCAATGTCTTTGACTGACTAAGTCTGAGATGACTGCAATCTAGGAGCAGTTATTAAATCCCCAAATGACTTATTCATTTTGCAGGAAGTTTTGTCCCAAACAATAACTGGTGCCAGAATCATGAATTGAAACTAAACTCCAAGAAATACATTATGGCATCCTTTGGGAAGTCATCTACTCCAGGGAACTGCCAAATTGACAATGGTCCCTGAGAAATGACCCAGTTATTTGGCATTTGGGAACCTGTGTGCACAGTGACCTACCTTTTAACCAACATGTGCCCAGAGTCATAAGAAAGTCTTTCTATATTGCACAGCTTATAAACAATTGATTTTGACTAGCTCTAGAGATGCTATTGTCTCCCATTACAAAGCCCTCATTAGGTCAATCATTTTGTATAATGCCCACTTTGGCATGTATCTGTCCAGACCCATGCAACAATTGGAATACCCACAGAGATACCTTACTAAAAGGATACAAGTCCTAAACAATAGGTCTTGAATGGACCACCTCAAAGATTTATCACTATACTCAGTATCCTACAGAGTGCTTAGAGATGATGTGCCTGGCATACAAGGCATCCTCTGACCTAATACAGGTGGACCTACTGAACATCAGCAAGTCAAATGGCATCAGAAATACTCAGTCCAGGTATCTAAACTGAATGTTGTGGAGAGATGGATATATATTCCAGAGGTTACCACTGTTCCAGAACAGACTATCCATTTAAGTAAAACAAAGCTCATCCCTGTCCATATTCAAATGTAACTTGGATCTAAGGATGGGTAATAGAAAATGTACTCCAGGATTGCCCTTCATGCCACTAATGGATAGAGGCAGTTCCTAAATGCTGCATCTATTACATGGGTCCCCTCAAATTATCTATAGTATGATCACATTTACTCTCACTAGGGCCAATATACAATTATCAGCCATGGCATAGGTAAGACCAATCAGGGAATGTTAATTCAAGCACCAAAATGGAAATTGGCTAAGCCTAAAATGTCCTCCAGGTGAACCTATGTTGTGGTAGTAAATAGTTTTAAAAAATTGCCCTTTTTAGATCACTAAGTGCCCCTCTCACCCCCCCCCCCCAGTTCGCAACAGCTTCCAGTGCCTCTGTTTCTTCATATATGCATGCCATCTACAATAAGATAAGTGCTGGATTTTCTTTCAAATCTAATCTAGGAGAAAGAACAGAGTTAATGACAAAAACACTGTCATGTGGTTCTCCATCATTGGCTGTAGGAATAGTGTTGGACACCTCACAACTTTTAATGCTAGATCATTTAGTAACAACAACTCACACTTTGTCAGTCTGGATGATGACAAATACTGTGTTTTTTCTCAATAATAACTCTTTTACTGCATGTGGAACTCCTACATAAGTCTCATGCCCGAGAGTCAGTGGAACTGCCATGCTTACAATATGTGCTGTTCTGGCCACCACCCTAAGGCAGTGGTGGAGGACTGCAGTTACTGGGTCTAAGTTTGTACTATAATATTCAACAGGTCTATATCCATTTGTTCTACATTGTGCTAAAACTCCTAAAGCTACTTTATTGCTTTCACTACAAAATAGGAAAAAGCTTTTAGAATAATCTGGCAAATTTAATGCTGGTGGATTGGATAACAATGGCTTTAACAGACTAAATGCATTTTCATGTTTTTGTAACCAAGGTATAGGCTCAGATACATCCCTTTTTAACAACTCTAACAAGATATTACCACCTCTGCATAACTTGATATTCACTGTCAGGAGTATCCAGATAATCCCAGAAAAGCACATAATTGTTTCTGAATAGTTGGATGTGGTACAGTTTAAATGGCAGCAATTTGAGAGGGCAAAGTTTGTCAAGGTCCATGTGATATTAGGTGCCCCAGGTATCAAACCTTTTGCTTCCACAACTATAGTTTAGGTTCGTTGATTTTGAAACCTAAGTCAGCTAGTTTATCCAGAAGAAAAAGTATCTTATTTGCAATCATTTATAGATTTTGAGGCAAATAATAAATCATCCACATACTGAATTAATAACAGAGTTACAAGGAAGTTCAGTTTTATCCAGCTGTTTTTGTTTCATTACTATGGAAAATAATGTTGGTGATTCTATGTAACCTTGTGGTAATGTAGTCCAAGTATATCATTGACTTCTACATGTAAATGCAAAAAGATACTCCTAGGGATTCAGTAAACTCCGTGTAGGTTTTGTGCAAAGCCTACATGGATTTTATGTGTTTGTGCAATGAGTGGCACTACTAACCACATATGCATGTCACAAGTCATGCTTACATGAATACAAGTGATGTTTGGTTGCCAGCAACAGCGTTGCTGGCCAGGAAACCATGCAGAGCAGCACAAACTCAGAGAGATAACATATCATGCATACACATTTGCCTAAGGGTAAACCTGCTCTGCAAGATTGCACAGACAGCCACAATGAAAATAATGCAAAAGCAGCAGTATTAACACATTATAGAAAAGTGTACTCAGTGCAATGTACACTACAATAACTATTTGCAGACTTAATTAATCGATGTTGGGGTGAACAGCAAGGGCAAATATCATGAAAAGTAAATGCACTACTTCGGAAAAGTGTGCTGACTAAAATGGCCACAGACATGAATGATAGGAATGAAGAAAGAGGATTAGGGCATGTAAAAATATGCCAATGTACCCAAGATATGATATGTCAATGTATGTGCACTTCCAAGACAAGTCAGTAGCATAGCATTAAGCACATACGTAGAAAGTACAGTACAAGCTGCTTACACTTCCACTGTGAGCATATGTATATCATCACATATGATAGTTTTTATGTGACTGTCATACAAGGTTACATGTCAGTGGAGGTGAATGGTTGTGCTGTAAACATCACTGCCATGCTCACTGGAGAGGACATTTAGCAAGGACAATATGTACAATATGGGGTTTGTCCACAGTGTGAAGATCTGCAAAATGACTTGCTTGAATATGACTGACATGTCAACATACCTGACAACAGACTCATAGACAACTGCTAACAGAAACAGGCACAATCAGAAGCAATTTAAAAATATTAACAACATTAATCTGTGACATTGCCAGAATATGTAAGTTTAAGTTATTATGCATGTTCTGCAGAAACAGATGTGTACAACTACAATGATTGACAGTATTCTATAAGGGAATTCACTACCCCTTTTCCAAAAACAAATTGTCTTTAGAGGGACTAAGTGGGAGAGTGTTAAACCTGGAGTTGAATTCAGGGGTAATCCTGACCATTTCAGAAGTTTGTATGACATATAAGCCACAAGCCACACATATCAATCCCATGCCATCAATGTTGTCAATGATCTCTGGGTGCAACACATAAAGACATATGACACATGCATCTTGTACAACACTTTGAAGGAAGTTTGCACTGTCAATTCCGAATAGGTATGCATATCAAAGAATAATTCTTTATGGGTGATAAGATGTGTGCAAGCTCACTGTGCCAAATGTAATACATTTAACTAAAGCATCCCTGTCTGGCGGATCTGTATCAGAAGCACGAACTTTCAAAAGTTAGAGCCTCATATGGTTGACACCATATGAGTGAACTTTTGAAAGCTCACAAGTTTAAACGGAGATCACCTTAGGGAATATTTCCACTGTAGTGCAATCTCACAGTTGGTATATTTAAGTAGCAGGGGTGTGGGGGTGCAGGGGGCTTGCCTCCCTGGTCAGAGCATTCAGGTGTTTTTTTTTTTTGTTTTTATTTATTTTTTATTATATGTTCGAAGTTTTAAAACTTCACTCATATGGTGTTGATCATATGAGTGTCAAAGTTTTAAAACTTTGAGCATATAATATAGACCCTGGCTGGCACAGGTATCAGCCATAAGGAAAACAACACTTACAAAACTACACACTATTATGAGAGGATTCCCTACATACAGCTGTGTGTTATGTATGCAACTGCAACATGTAACAGCAATGCATATTGTCTGAAGCATTTGCAATTAATGTGTGAATTAAGAACCAATGTGTTATAATGAATGGAACAGCATCATGTGAGACTGATGACAATGCATCAACTATGCCCATGTGCACAGAAACTACAGCAGTGTAAAGTCTAGCATCAATGAGGGAGAAAGCTGTCACTGTGATATTTTGTTCACATACTATACAATGCATGGAGCACACTCTATAAGCACATGTCAGACCTTAAGACGTGCTGCATGATCACTGTCCCCCTTACATTGCCAGCGAAATTGATATACTAACATGAAATCCTGACATACATGCATATATGTTCTTGTAAGTCTCTCTCTCTCTCTCTCTTTCTCTCTTTTTCGACTTTTCCCAGTTAGGGGTTACCACAATGGATCACCTTGTCTGCTCATGATTGGCAGTGGAGTTTTATGGTATCGAGTTGCCAGCCCACTGCCCAACCTCCCACAGAAGGCACACACATGCACACACTCATGCCTAGGGCCAATTTTAGTGTGTCCAATCCACTTGCAGCATGTCTTTGGGGATTTGGGAGGAAACCAGAGTACCCAGAGGAAACCCACACAACCATAGGGAGGACATGCAGACTCCACACAGAAGACACCCCAGCTAAAGATCGAACTGGAGAGCCTCTTACTGTGAGGTGACAATGCTAACCGCTGCACCACCGTGGCCGTCATTATGTGTTCATGTAAGTATAAAGTGGTATTACTAATGTGATGTACTGGTACATCCATGATGTTGCACAGTCACACTATAGTTGTACTTAGGATACAGTTGGAGTTCATAGGTTCATAGCAGAGTACTAGGCTAATGTTCCAAGATGACATAAAAGCTTAGCCATATTTAACACGAATTTCCTAATTTTAAATAGCTGAGCCCATGCTACATTATCTAAGACCAGCGCATACACCAGGAGTACAATTACCATTAACCATTCATGTAGCTTGTACTTGAATAGGAGGAAAAAAGCCTTAGCTTTATGTAAATGGGAAGCTTGGTCCAGAGAAGGGTTGGTGTCTGAAATAAGTTTCAATCCCTCCAACATGATTTATTATGTCAGAGGCTAGATTATATCCTTGGAAAGAGTGACCTTCAAGCAGCTTTCTTTACCAATGTGTAACATTTCTGTCAGAGCTGAAGTGTAGACTGTCCTGTTGGCTGGACACAAATTGACCCTCAGTAGTCTGTAGGGGACAGAACACAGTAACATGGGTTTCAATGATTCCAAGTAGGACTTGTCTATTGCACTGTGTATATTTCTTGTGCAAAATCTCTGATGATGATCCAGCTGTTGCAGATGTGTGGTGAGTTTCATGCAAAAGGGTGCATTGTTCTCCATTACTGTTATGATGAGGGCTGAGTACAATAGAATTATAATGTCCTTTGAACTGAATGACCTGCACATACTAATGAGTTGTGCCACATAGAAGGAATTTGTCACCACTGTGGACACATGGTGGTCGAATGTACAATTACTGTTTACTTGAGCACCCAGATTGTGTACCTCTGAGTCTACTCATTGGGATGTGCTGTTTATACTGTAATTAGATTGGGTATATGATTTACAAAAGGATAACATTATGCTTTTCTGGACATTTAGTGTGTCTCCATGGTTCTGGCACCATTCTTTTGTGCGTGTTAATACTTTCTGTAGTATTTCAATACTGTTATTGGATTCAAGGATTGTCCACAATTTGCAGTCATCCACAAAGCTGGTTGGAAAAAGGCTATCTAAGTTTGCCTTGACTTTTGTGAATTAAATACCAAACAATAAAGGGCCCACTGATTACTTGCATCTTGCAAAATGTGAATTCACACACTTTGGCAGTATGTCTTCTGCTGGTTATCTACTGGGCTGCCCACTTGGTGATATAGTGGTTTATGGTTAGTTGAGACAGTTTCTCTGTAATACCTCAGTGTGGAATTGTGTCACCTGCCTTGGTCAGGTCAACTTATGTGGGATGCACATTCTTACCCTCATCCATGGACTTGGTGACCTTTTCAAAGGAGCTTTAACAGACATGACCTAGACTTAACAAGTCAAAAATGGGCTGCTTACACAGTCTGGAGAGTACCTATGTTCTTGTTGATAAGGTCCATAATGATTCTTTTCATTGGCTTACAGATGAGGTTAATCAGGCTTATGGGTCTAAAATTCCCTGTATCACTTGATGGTCACCCCTCCCCATTGTTCAGAGAGATGACTGTTGCTGTGCAACATTCTGCCACAAAATAACCAGTCTGAAGCCTGTGGTTAAGGAGGGATCAAAATGCATCTGCTAGGTCATGTTTTAATTTATTGATGAAGCAACCTGGGATGTTGTCAGGGCTCATTGATGCTGTGTTCTAACCTTAATTAGTGCATATATGAGTTGCTTTCTTTAGTTAATATTCTGAGTAAAATTTGCATGTATACTTTGGGTGATGACCAATGGTGGCAGGGAGTTGAAGTTTGATCCAAGTCTGTCAGCTAGCAAGTTGTCTATTGCATTCAGTTGAGGACTGGTCATGCCATCCACAACCATATGTGTGCATAGTTGTGTATTCCCCTTAAGATTTTCTACTTAATTAAAAAAAAGATTTGTGAGAACACCTCCACATGCAACTTTGGGTAGGCATTACATAACACACAGTGAAACTGTTAACACAGTTGTACAACTCTACCAATTTCACATCATTACATCACTTGCACATCACATGTTTATCATTGGAAAGGTGTGTGTGATGGCTCTGATACCATAAGTGGGCACATTACAAATGAGGTGGATGTGGTGCATGCAGAACAGTTAATGACACAAATGCTAACAGTCACACAATTCTGCTGGACAACACCTTAATATTCCCCTTGTGAATAGTAACACAATTGCGCATACAATGAATTTCCCAAAGCTCCAAATGAATCTGAACTGGTTATATGTTTTTGCATATGCCAGCATTACAATATGTGGATGAAATGAGGCATACATGCCCATGTAATTAGCATGATGTAATATTGTTGTATGTCACATAGCATTAAAGGATGGTAGGCACATACATGCACATATGTGTCATACTGCAACTGTCACTGTGATGGTTGAATGAGAAATGTATAAAATGTTAATGTACACTACTTCAAGAACATGGCCTTACTAAGGCAACAATATACATAGCACCACCCCATGTCAACAGTCCTCAGGAGGCATATTACTGCAGCTGTTATGGAAGGAACATGTAATCAACTGGCAGCAGTGGCCATCATTACATTACCTCAAATCACAGATTGGAATACACTGTTGTAGGGCTACTGTACATCCACACCTCAACACGGCATTTGTGGATGACACCAACATTGACATGTAAAATCTTCATAGGGTCATAGGACATTGCTAGGTTAACAGCCAACATCACATAAAATCATAGCCATTATTATAGCCTTTAAACCAAAATTGCTATAACTATATGATGGAAGATAGTAAGATTACATGCATATATGTGCATGTGTTTGTATTACATGCTGTTTCTGTCCATATGTCACATGTACATGACCCCATGACAGAAATAGCAAGCACATATCCAGTGGTCTGGAGCTGGCTTGCAGATGGTCATGGAAGGACTGTGCTTCACTATGTGTGTACGCTGCTTTGAGATGATGATATCCTCCAGTGTGTTCCACAGAAAGGTTGTTATGTGGGCAGAAGGAAAAGGGGGATATTGGATTCATGGGTATGTTAAAGGTTCAACAGAGTGAGAATTGAATGAAATGAGATTCAAAACATCATATACTGACCATAATACAGCACCAACAACACTCACAACATTTGTCTGAGATAAGACTTGAATACTAAGCCTATGTAGGTATACAAACTGGATTCCATACAACACAACAGTAGCACCACCACAGCTGTCTGAATTTAACATTGTCACAGTGACAGAGGATGATAGCACCATTGTATACTGAGAGGAAGATGTTGGGAGGAGTGTCTGACATAGATGTGGAGTCACATCTTGGTGTAAAATTGTCTCCACACTCATAATTGAATGAGCATACATGCAAGTTATCTGCTGTGGGATTAAAATAAGAAATTATCTAGCTACACAAGCCAGAGAACACAGTAATAAATGCTTGTGCCAACACAGACATTTGAGTGTAATACTGTCAAAGTGCACTTAATAGGGGATCACATCATGTCTCCAAAGTGATAGGTGAATGAATATTCACATACATATTCAAGTTAACTACTGTGTGATTAGAACCCCATCTATTTAGGTATAAAAGCTAGAGAATACAGTAGTTAATGCTAGCATCACAGCATAAGTCTGACTTTCATGTTGTCAGAGAAGATTTTAAATCAAATGACATCATTGGTGTAAGGTGAGAAGAAGAAGATGCTGGTAGAAAATGTCTCCCATGCTGTTCTAAAATGGTCTCCAGAATAAGAGTTAGTGCACACACACACGCACACACACACACATTGAATGCAGTAATAATAGAACCCCTTCCTAGTTACACATGCTAAAGAACATGATACTTAATGCTAGTGCCACAGCACAAGTCTGAACTGCATATTGTCAGAGAACACTTTATAGCAGATACCATCATCAGTGTATGTTGAGAGGAAGATTTTGGCAGGCATGTCTAATATGCTGCTCAGAAATGGTCTGGTCTCTAGAATGAGAGTTAACAGAACATGCACAAGTATACTGCAGTGACATTAGATCCCCTATCTACCAAGTTACACAGGTTAGAGAACACAGTACTTAACACTAGTACCGTGGCATAAGTCTGACTTTCATATTGTCAGAGAACACTTTATATCAGATGACATCACCAGCGTACATTGAGAGGTAGATGTTGGTAGGAGTGCCACAAATACTGCTCAAAAATGGTCTCCAGAATGAGAATTAACTGAACACACACAACTTGACTGCAGTGTGATTAGAACCCCTTTCTACCTAGTTACAAAAGCTAGAGAATACAGTAATTAATGCTAGTACCACAGCACCAATCTGAATTTTACATTGTCAGAGTACACTTTATAACGAATGATATTATCATTGAATGGTGAGAAGAAGATGTTGGGAGAGCTGTATGAAATTGCTGTGTATTCATGTACCACTATAAAATTTTGTTCTCAATAAGATTGGAATGAGAACATTAGGACATAGACTCATGCTATTCTGACTATGCACACACACACACAAACACACACACACACACACACACACACACACACACACACACACACACACACACACACACACACACACACACACACACACACACACACACACACACACACACACACACACACACACACACACTTAGAAAAATGAGCACACACAAGTTGCCTGTTATCCACTTTAATCCCCTACCTAACTAGTTAGTTCAATTGTAAAACACAGTACTTAACATTCATGTCTACAGAGAAGTCTGATATTTTCATTGTCATCGTGGTCTTTATAGAGGATGACGTCATCATAATGTTTCAGGCAACATATACTAATATGAGACTTGTGTGCTAAGGCTGGACTTCAGATTTACTTTTGTGATTGCAATATACAAAAATACTTTAAAAGACATATTGTAACCTAGGTGAAATAAGCTGTCATGAATGCATGTTGTTGATATATGTGTATTCATATTCTGATGAACTGATGTCCACAATACTAGATTTTTATGACATCAATGTGTGTGATCAGTGTTGACCAATGTCCAGTATCAGTATAAACCCATAACAAATGTAACATTGCAGCTGTGCTCTTTATTTCTGAAGTGTACATGACAGTGGACAAATTACTGAGGTATCATTTGCAAGTGCATTGCTGCAGGATACACATGAGTTTGAGTAAGTATGTCTTCAGTGAAGAATATGTTCCTTCTCTTATTTTGTGCTTTTGAGTGCCTTTTCATGAGATGGAGGATAACTGGACAATAACCATAGTAAGACATCCCAAACACCTGTTTACATAGTGCATTTCCAAGAAATGAATTTGTGCGAATAATAGCAAAGTGTTAGCTCATGTGAGATTCTTATTTAATGGATAAACCTTAAACTTAAGAAGTAGTTAGAAGTATATGTCATGGGAGAAATAGATGACAGATACTATGCTGTTCATACTGTAGTTTATATTGGAAATATTGTGTCATACATTCTATGATATTATCAACTGTTGCTAACACCTTGCCCATTTGCATGCAGTTAAGTAACAAGCAAACGAGGTTTTCTACTTAAATGGAAAAATAAAAAAAAAAATAAATAATGGAGTTGGATATAGAATGGCTTCTTTATTTACAGTTATGCACTTTTCATTTGTCCCAAATAATAAACTTCATCAGACAATAAACAACAGCTAAAGCCTTCCTTCTTATATACTTAAAATGGCGTCATTTCCTTTACAAACATGAAGTGACATATTCAGTGCTTTTTTAAAAAACATATGACTCATATAAAAACTTGTCACTAAAATACTGATACAATATCTAATAATCTAAGCCAACATGCTCCATGAATAATAATATTGCAGATAATAAATCATTTTTATATATATAAACAAAAATATTCATAGATTAAATGAAAAACTTACTACATCCATCATACTAGCAATGCATTTTCTATGAGACCCAATGATTAATAAAATATTGATTGCTATATACTCTTGAAAAGACACAATATGAATATAAACATGCTAAGTAATATCTAAACTAAAAATCTTATGAATAATGTTATATTTATTATTATTATTATTATTTATTATTATTCACTTTCCTACTTTTTACTTTATTACTTTTTTACTTTTTTAAATTTTACTTATTTACTTACTACTTAGCCAATGCCTTTACCTTAAGTATACTATTAATAGTGCAGTAATCATTTAATCCTGGTCATATACATAAATGTAGTTGCTTTTGCCAAACCAATTCAGCCTTTTCCAGCTGAATAGTCCAAGGTCCGCCTCTATCCCGTTCTTCAATCTTCTGTATTACACAAAACTTGAACAGATGATCTTTAAATTCATATATATGCTTTGCTAATTCATTTGTTAAAATACCTTTTCTGATTGCATAAATATGCTCATATATTCCCTCTTTCAAACTTCTAGTTGTTTTTCATATATAATATGCCGGACATAATTGGCATGTGCCAACATAAACTATCATTTTTGTATTACAATTAAATTTTCCAATAATTCTATATTTTCTATTTTTGATCTCAAACCATTGACCTTGGGATATAAAACTGCAGTAGTTACACATTCCACACCTACTCATACCCAAGTGCAAGTTATTTGTAGATTTATTACAATGCTATATTAAGTTCTTAAGATTTTTAACTTTTCTTGCCACCATTTTTAATCCTCCCCCTACATTTTCTCTGATTTTTACATCATCATTAATGACTGCTCAATTCTGTATCGTGATAGCTTTTACTTCATAAAAATACGTACTAAATGTTGTTATAAATGCAACTGAGCAGTCATATTGCACTTGTTTAGTCCTTATCTGATGGATCTCTCATTGGTAAATAAGAATGGGATTAAAATGTCCATTCTCCCTTTCTATTCACACTTCATTATGAATATCTTCCAACATACTTGCTGGATACCCTCTCTCGATGAACATCTTTTTAAGCAACTAACACTCTTTACCAAAATCAACATCGAAAGTTACCATTCTTGCGGCCCGGACAAATTGTCCTTTTACCATTGCCTTTTTATTTCCTATGGGATGTGAACTGGTAAAATGCAAAAAATAATTTGAATAAGTCGATTTTCTGTGAACTTTTGCTTTGAATGCTTTTCTCACCTTGTCCTTACTTAAATTCACATTCAAAAAAATTAATTTCTTGCTTACCAAGATCATGAGTAATTTTTAAATAATCAGTGGTATTATTGATATAGGACAAAAAATTACCAAGCATCTCTTCTGTTCCTTTCCATAATATAAAAATATCACCCAGGTATTGCAAATATAGACTGATATACTCATTATAGTTGCCATCAAGCACAAATTTTTTCTCCCATACTACCATTACTAGATTTGTAAAGATGGTGCCACATGGAGAACCTATGGCAACCCCCACTTTTTGGAGGTAATATTCATTACCAACTTTACTATAATTGTTTTTCAAAACAATATCAAATAAATCAATATACAGATTAACTTCATTATGTGGTACACCTTGTTCATAAAGGTATTCTTCTATAGCCTGAATACCCTCTTAATGGGGGATAACAGAAAAAAGGCTTTTTATGTCCACAGTTAAAAACAATGTCTCATCTGAATATGCAGTATTACTTATTAACTCCAAAAAAAATGACATGAGTCCCTACAAATTTGTGTTTGTTTTTCCAAAAAATTCTTTAGCTTATAATCCAAGAATTTGGCACATGCATAAGTAACAACCCCCCCCCCCCCACACACACACACACACTGCATCTGGTTTTGGCGTTATATGAAAAATATGTGAATTGGACATTAGGAATGTATTGGCTAAAAGGAATAGCCAGTATGAAAACAAGAACAATTTAACTAAGAAAGAAGAGCAGATACTGTCATATCTAAAACAACAGAATATTAGAATAATGAAACTGGATAAGGGAGGGGGTTTAGTAGCAAGGGATGTATTTGATTATAATGCAAGAATCAATGTCGTACTTAATACTGATACTTATGTAAAAGTAAGTAAAAATAAGCTAAATAAAGCATATAGAAGAATCAATGTTATGCTCAATGATATGTTTTTGGAAGGCAGAATAAATATTGACATATTCAACTATTTGAATATAATTTCCCCTACTATTTCTACCACTTTTGGAGCACCGAAACTACATAAGGACATTTATAATCCTCCCCTTTGTCCTATTGTTGATGGATGTAACTGAGTCACTTATGCTTCTGCCAAATTCCTGGATTATAAGCTAAAGCATTTTTTTGAAAAATAAGCACAAATTTGTAGGGACTCAGGTCAGTTTTTGGAGTTAATAAGTAATACTATATATTCAGATGAGACATTGTTTTTAAGTGTGGACATAAAAGACCTTTTTTCCATTACCCCCATCAAGAGGGTATTCAGGCTATAGAATAATACCTTTAAGAACAAGGTGTACCACATAATGAAGTTAATCTGTATATTGATTTATTGATATTGTTTTGAAAAACAATTATATTAAATTTGGTGATGAATATTACCTCCAAAAAGTGGGGGTTGCCATGGGTTCTCCATGTGGCACCATCTTTGTAAATCTAGTAATGGTAGTACGGGAGAAAAAGTTTGTGCTTAATGGCAACTATAGTGAGTATATCAGTCTATATTTGCAATACCTGGTTGATATTTTTATATTATGGAAGGGGACAGAGGAGATGCTTGGTAATTTTTTGTCCTTTATTAATAATACCACTGATTATTTAAAATTTACTTATGACCTTGGTAAACAAGAAATTAATTTTTTTATGTGAATTTAAGTAAGGACAAGATGAGAAAAGCAATCAAAGCAAAAATTCATAGAAAATGTACTTATTCAAATTATCTTTTGCATTTTACCAGTTCACATCCTATAGGAAATAAAAAGGCAGTAGTAAAAGGACAATTTGTCCGGGCCGCATGAATGTTAACTCTCAATGTTGATTTTGTTAAGGAATGTGGGTTGCTTAAAAAGATGTTCATTGAGAGAGGCTATCCAGCAAGTATGTTGGAAGATATACATAAAGAAGTGTGAATAAAAAGGGAGAATGGACATTTTAACCGCATTCTTAGTTACCAAGGTGAGAGCCATCAGATAAGGACTAAACAAGTGTAATATGACTGCTCGGCTGCATTTATAACAACATTTAGTATGCATTTTTATGAAGTAAAAGCTATTATGATAATGAATTGGGCAGTCATTAATGATGATGTAAAAATCAGAGAAAAGCTAGTGGAAGGATTAAAAATCTTAAGAACTTAATAGAGCATTGTAAAAAATCTACAAATAACTTGCACATGGGTATGAGTAGGTGTAGAATGTGCAACTACTGCAGTTTTATATCCCAAGGTCAATGGGTTGAGATCAAAAATAGAAAATATAGAATGACTGGAAAATTGAATTGTAATACAAAAATTGTAGTTTATGTTGCCACATGCCAATTATGTCCACATATTATATATGAAAAACAACTAGAAGTTTGAAAGAGAGAATATATTTATGCAATCAGTAAAAGTTTTTTAACAAATGCATTAGCAAAGCATATATATGAATTTAAAGATCATCTGTTCAAGTTTTGAGTAATACAGAAGATTGAAGAACAGGATAGGGGCGGACCTTGGACTATTCAGCTGGAAAAGACTGAATTGGTTTGGCCACTGCAACTACATTCATGTGTATGTCCAGGATTAAATGATTACTGCACTATTAGTAGTATGCTTAAGTTAAAGGCATTGGCTAGGTAGTAAGTAAATAAGTAAAAAAGTAAAAAAGTAAAAAAGTAAAAAGTAGGAAAGTGAATAATAATAATAAATAATAATAATAATAAAAAATATAACATTATTCATAAGATTTTCGGTTTAGGTATTGCTTAGCATGTTTATATTCATATTGTATCTTTTCAAGACTATATAACAATCACTATTTTATTAATCATTGGGTCTCATAGAAAATGCATTGCTAGTATGATGGATGTAGTTTTTCATTTAATCTATGAACATTTGTGTTTATATATAAAAATGATTTATTGTCTGCAATATAATTATTCATGGAGCATGCTGGCTTAGATGATTAGATATTGTATCAGTATTTTAGTAACAAGTTTTCAAATGAGTCATATGTTTTTAAAAAAGCACTGAATATGTCACTTCCTGTTTGTAAAGGAAATTATGCCATTTTAAGTATATAAGAAGAATGGTTTTAGTTGCTGTTTGTTGTCTGATGAAGTTTGCTATTTGAGAAAAATGAAAAGTGCTTAACAGTAAATAAAGAATTTGTTATATATCCAACACCATTATTTATTTGGTTTACTTATATAGTTTGTGCACTTTTTGTTTTTTTAAATGGAAAAATAGTAAGATTTCTATTGGTACGTCTTCCTTCATTCAAACAGACAAAGCAGCAATGTATGGCCATCAGCACTCCAGACAGTATTGAGTATAAAAAATACACACACTGTCTAGCTTTCCCTGTGGCACCAGGTATAAAAGCAATAAGTTTCTGGTCAGAGTACAGATAACACAGGTTGCAATCCAGATCATTCACATTCTTTACAGATTGTGTCAGGGTGGCATTAGCTAAGTAAATGTGATCATTGCTGCAAATGTGACAAACAATAACTGCAGTAAAGTATGTATCTTCCACAATTTTTATCATTAATACCTACCTCTATATAGTTGTACAACTTTTAACTGCTTTGCAGGCCTCACTGCAAATTACAATTTAATTGTGTGCACAGCTTTCTAGAAATGACAAGGGGTGGTACATGTTTTGAAATGATTATTTATGACTCAGCAGATATGCTAATTGTTTGCATATGGCCATTGATATCCTGAAAAATTTGTGCGGTATACTTTGTCACAGTAAGGGCAGTTTCCACATCACATTAGATGCAGATTTCATCCATTGCCACCTGAATATTTCACAAAAAGAATCCTACAGATGATCTTAAAACATTCCACAGTACATGAGCATTGATAAGCTATTGAATTAAGGTAGCATGTTAGTATTGTCCATCAGCATAGTCAAGTCAGTCTGCAGATATCATCCGTCAATGTAATAGATACATACACATAGGGAGGAGCTGGAGTGATGGGATGAATACAAGGAGAGGTGAACATACACTTAGTGTTTTTAGTAGCACATTAATGATCATTTTCGGTCTGTTGTCATTACTAACATTACATGCTGTGCAACACGAAATGAATGACATATAGGTAAGTCTTGTGAGAGGGCCAACAGGCTCATGACAAGCAGAACAAGGTTAGCTAAATATATGATAGCAATGGGGATGGATGTCACTTCAGACACTCATTTTTGGGCAGTAATCAATATATCTCCATGAAAAATCATAACTTTTGCAAATGTTACTATGTGGGTGATTAAATATATCATACAGATATATCATCATACTAAGAAATGATGAGACATGCATCTGGAATTGAACCCTTGAAGATTATAAATAAAAAAAAACTTCAGCCAAGTGATGTATGTCAACATTCCACAGAAGAATTTACATTTTGTTACATTCAGCAGTCCAAAGAACTCTCAGAGTAAATGTTTCAAAGTACTGCCTTTACTCTGCATTAACTTTGTGTTCCTTTAGCACAGTGGGTTTAAGCAGCAATGTGCAAAGATAACCAGACTAGTGGAGCCAATGACAAAAACTCACCAGGTTTTGACAAAGCACATGAAGAGCCATTCAATGCCATATTGGCATTGATATGTGATGCCAAGCTCTGCTCAAATGCAGATGGCAAAAAGTGAAGGCTTTATTAATGGCCATGTCTGACCATGTGTGTGGTGTGTGATTCTATTTTTTGACCAGATTAACTGTATGAAAATGGGGTTGATAGGAAAGTGGTGAAAGGGCAATCGGGGGGGGGACAAAGGGACAGCAATAAATGAATTTGCAGGAAGTAATTAGGAAATAGCCATAGATATCCACTTTCTTAACACTGTAATGTGAACATGGACAGAAAATTGGATGAATTTGGACTGTCACCACAACACAGATGGCTGACAATAATGCAGTCATGTTGTATAGTCAATTAGACCACATCAAGTGTGTCTAGAAGACACATATCCAAAGTGGTGAGCTATATATGGGACAAAGTGCCTTTTTTATTTCAAAAAGAGGGAAATGTTGTGGTAAGAACATAGGAATGTCAGGATCAGGTAGGTAGGGTAGGTGAGAAAGAGGTGCAGACAAATAGGACAGACAAGACATAGGGATGGTGATGGATACAAAAGGTTGGGGGACGCCATGATTGGGGACAGCTTGGGGACATCATAGGCACATGCCCATCTAGCATGGAAACAGTGAGAATCTAGTCCTCACCCTCAGAACTGTCATCACTGTCATCTTTCTCAGTTCCCTGTGAGATTGCTTGATGTGCAGATCTTTTTTGCATTCTGAGGAGCAACTTCCTCAGACAGCTGAGGTGGGCACCAAAGCTAGTTTTTACTACTTCACACACCATCAGTGGCAACTCTTTGTGGGTGATGTAATCCCCACCTCCACCAAAACCCTCAGAGGGTACCAATGCACCAGCAGTGTGGAAATGCTACCTGATGTGGATGTGTCAGGCAGTGCAGGGGCTGTGGAGGCAGTACTGCCAGGTTGCATTTCAGATGTGCTGGGTGTTGGTGCAGTGGTGGGTGGAGGGTTGGCAGGTTGGGCTGCAGTAGTTGAGCTACCTCCTTGTGCTGAAACTCATTTTGTTTGTTGGCAGAAAAGTATGGTATCAGAACGGTGTGTTCATATATATGTAAAAAAGTGAGAGATAAGGTCTGGAGTGAGACAAAAAAGAAAACAGATTATTAGAACCATTATATGTCACATAAATTCTTTATTACAACAAACATACTTTTATTATTGAATTACCTATACAACTTTCTAAATCCAAAAAAGGACTGTGAATTGTAACAAGTAATCCTTGCAATGTGAAGCCATTTGCAATGTGAAGCTATTGGATATATGTTTTGAAGAAAATATGGATTAAGTTAACAGCATGGCATTAAAGCCAATTTTGCTGGAATTTAAATTAAAAAAATATGTTTTTGTAATTTGACTATTTGTTATATGTGGGACTCAACCCCCCCCCCCCCAATCTGAATACACTATTATACTTGCCTAATACAATTACCAAGAGCTACAGAAAAAAGCATGCATGCTTGGTTTTACAGTTAAGGTCTCCTTGCTTAAGTTGCTAGTAATGTATGAAAGAGCAATAACTTTCATGCAATCATGTTAATTTGTGCTGCATACATACACATTGGCTCTCTGAGCCTTTCTAATTCTTCAGCATGTGCCTACCTGTTCACTGAAATTTCTTGAACAGCTATAAAAATAGGAAGGAGAAAAAAAGAGACATGAAAGCATTATGTATAACCAGTCTTTGCTACCTACAGCTTTCCATATCATTTAAAATTGCTTTATCTCTATATTTACACAACTGTGGGATGTCAGTAATCCTAAACTCATCCAGCCACTGGTTGAGTTGTGCCTGCTTGTGCCATTGCAAGTCATTATAATGGCGCCTGCATTGCTCCCCAGTGTGTGGTATGCCAGTCACACTGGAGACAGCCTTAGCTAGACTGCTGCAAGCTTTAGCCTTATATTGAGACCTGGTATAGTCCCCCAGCAGCATTGTATGCCTGTAGTGCTTTACAGGGAGTGCAATGAAACATCCACACCCCATGTTTGAGGTCTGAATTGGGCACCATCCTTCACAGTTCTGCCATTTCTGCACAAGTCCTCCAACAACAGTAAATGTGATTTCCTGCCAATTTGTGATATTGCATTTTGCGGCCAGTGCACAAACCTGCACAACCATACCAACTGCATTTATTCGATGTTATGTGGAGAGAACCATTGCCAAACAAAGAAGAAGGGACTTTATGAGATAGGAAGGACAGTGCACAGTGGCAGTATCATAGCCTATGACAATGTATTGAGTCATGATTATTGTGAAATTTGGCATTAATTTATGGCATGCGTGCTGCTGTACTTGACAACACTTTGGCCAATGGTCAACACTGATATGTTAAATGGCTTGGCTTTTAAGAAAGGAATTTGGGGGGAAATGTTATGACTTGACACATATTCTGTGGGGCTTTACACACTGATAAAAGCAATTTGTACAATGTGGGATTCAAACCTATGTAAAAAAGAGACTACATATATTTCCACATAGGTGATTTTTTTCCTTATTGCTACAGAAGAAGTGTTTTCCAAATATGGTCATTACTAATATACATCTTAAAGAGTGAGTGGTGCTGTACTTCAATTAAACATGCATTTGTGTGACATGACAAGGTCCTGGTTTATGCATTCTCTGCTGTGATGCAGAAGTAATGTGTGACAATATACTGGAAATGCATATACTTATATTACTTTCAGAGCATATTTTTGAGTTCTGAATCAGATCATGCGATACACTCTGTTTTACACCTATACTTGCATTATGGGAGGTGGGTAGATGACTGTTGGTAACCTATGGACTCCATCACAGGTCTGAAAATACATTTATAATTACAGAATCATAATTGCCACGATACACCAGTTACAAACATAATAGATATGATACCATGCATATGCTCAGTTAACCTGCTATATGTAGTTATTATGTATAATTATCATTATATTATAATTTTTGTGAAAAATTACACTGGGACACCATTAATAAAAAGATGACTGTGCTGCAATAAAACCCTGCTTTACCTGGGTTCTGGCCATGAACTTACACCTGATGTCACAGGGATTGGTAGGCAGCAGGTATATTTTTTACACACGGTACTGTCTAGAATGCTTATGGTCTCACATCGCAGATTTGCCTGTTTGTGAGAAGAAAGGCTAAGCAAGTAATATTGTTTCATTTTTTTTCCTTAAGCAGTGAACCATGTTTGTGTACAGGTGAGCAATATGCAAACATCACAGGTAATAATGAATACATATTCCTTGTGTTAATACTTATTATGAACCTTCCTCAAAATAAATTACTAATGTGGAGCTCAAACCATCATCTACCTATCTTATCTATTGTGTACTCCAGTTTATTTATGCCACGTACTACACACGCAATTGAGTTACAGGTGTAATTTCTGCTGTCATTATCATCCAAGGAGCTGACCACTGCACAGTGCCACTAAGTGGATTTGCACTTCCTAAGGCAGCTAACTTTAAATTTTAAAGTTTGATACATTTAACCATGTTTGTGCTAAACCATATGCCAAGCAAATGCTAAAGACAAAAAAAAAAATTAAAGTTAAACAAATGTTAAACAATTTCACACCTCTGGATTTGAACTATGAGAGTCATGAAATTACAAAACACAGGTGTAGTCTATTATCTGTCTTTGCCACAGACACAGCTTTGCAACAGTAATCAAATCCTGCACATACAAGCAATTCACATTTCCCCTACAGTATTAACAGGACATACACTTGTACATTTTCAGTTGATTGTACACGTGTGGCTAACATATTTAGTGCAATGAGTGAATACACAACTGTTTATGAATATGGTTGCACAAATGCAGCTCTGTCTTCTCTTTGTATTGTGTTCATTCTTCCCTTATATCTGCTGTAATCTCATACATGCAGTCTATAGTGCATTTTGTATCATTTTCCTTTAACTGTATGATAAAAATGCATGACAGTGAAAACCCGTTTTCAGCAATGGCAGGAGAGCTGTGCTATTATTGATTATAAATGATAAATGTGTGGCATTTTGTTTCATATAAAAGCTCGCTGATGTTATTTGCACAGTTTGTAAGTGTATCCTTACTGAAACACCAACTGCACTGAAAGTTGTCTGAATTGCTGTTGTACTTTCCTTCTTCCTCACACTAATCATTCACAGTTGTAAGCCATTAGCAACCTGCAATGGTGTAAAGCCTACACCATGTTTACATCTGCTACACAAAGTCAAAAGTTTAGTTCAGCAATTTAAATGAGTTCACACCTCCTTTGCATATTCACAGTGCTCAGACTGAACTTACACTACTATAAAAAGGTAACTGTAAAGCTAGGGAACTTGAAGGAGACTTGTGTATTTGTATTTGAAGGTGATTTATTTGCAGAGAAGGCCTATAATTTTGTTAAGGTATGCTTGTATTATTCAAGTACATTACAGATTTTGTAAAATGTTACAAATCTATTTATATATTCAGGAGAAATGGAACTTTGACCTCAATGCACATCTTATATGTCAAGGTTGGCTTATGAATTTTTAGCTGGCATTTTCATTTCTGAGATAGACAGGTTATACTTTCTGCACAACTATTATTTTTAAAATTTGATTTTTTAGTGTTCTCTACTATTGGAGAGAAATGTAACGTACATCTTGCTGGCACTAGTGTTAGGCTTCTAAAATGGCCCAGGGCATCCTCCACACACAGTGAGAAGTGATTGGCATTCATAAATTAGCATTTCTGTTGTAAATGTGTACACAGTTCTGATAATTATGTGGAAAGCACATACACATTACTTTTGTAGTATTCTTTGGTTTGTACAAACCTTCGTTTGTTTGTTTGGCATTTGGGGGGGTAAGGGAGCCACCTACCATTCTGTGGTCCAAGAAAAAAAGTGTGTATCAAGTGCTTTTCTGTTTAAAATGTGTGGGCATCCTAATATTTCTATGGGAAGCATATATTCATTACTTATAAAGGTATTCTTTGGTTTGCACAAATCTTTGTTTGTGTGGGAGGGGAAGGTAGAACAACCACCTAACATTCCGTTGTATTAAATGAAAAGTGTGTTTCAAGTGCTTAGTGGTTACAAATGGGTACACAGACTGATTATTTTTGTAAGAAATACATTAGTTATGTGATATTTATCTGTTTTATTTTTCTCTGTTTTATATTACATAGGATTGTGGCACCAAAGACTGCAATTCCACAACAAAAACTCTTTCAGTGGCACAGAAAATGAGGTGATAATACAGGCTTTGAATTGGCATGGAGCCTTTCTGCTTGAGAATGGCTATGGGGATAAGGTTGCCAGAAAGGAAATTTTACACCAGTTAGTCAACAAGTCAATGCAGTCAGTGGTCGAAGCTGAAATTATGGTCAGGTGTGGCATCGGGACACTGATATGATTTTATCAGCCCGGAGGAGGGAAACAGCAGTTGTCCAAGAACAGCTGACCATGGGGAGTGGTCCTGCTACTGGCCAACACTAACACTAAATCAGGAGTTCTTGTTCACTGTCACAGATCCAGATAGCTCAGTGGAGATGGTGCACCGTGTACGTGATGTCAGTGTGATGTGGCTGAGATACTGCATCATTTATATTTGCTTGTAGAATCAATATATAAATTGACTACTACTTCCTGTGACATTTGTTTTGTATCTGTACTTATTGATAAATAATAGAGTTATACAACAGAGTTGATCAGTACACATGGGTGTGGGTGGATGTCTCAGGGAAGTTTCAGTTTCAGTTCTTTCAGCAGGGTGGTTGGCAGGAGTGCTCATTGGAGACCTGTTGCCACCTTACACCTGATCCTGGTGTGTCATTACATACCACTTGATCTGTGATTAGTATCATCATGGAGGCATTAGGGTCTCTGAGCACATGCTTAGATTTCTAGATGTGGCACAGGCTGACATTTATGACTGCCCCCTCCATGTGGCCAATTCAAGGGATTGGATGAATGACACAGTGGAACAGGCAGTGTCAGTGATGGAACATCTACTGATATGGGGGTTAGCACCTACTTGGACATAGGTCTGAAATGTCATCTGTTGTTAACCAATGAGGCCATGCCTGATCCAGCTCCAGTAGTGGTACTACTTCCACTGTGATGTCAGTCGTTGAGGTGTCCACACCCAGACATGGTAGGACATGAGGTCATGGGAGTAGTTGTGAGGACAGCTTGTCCAGTAGACATCACTCATGTTCAGGTAGCACCAGCACATCTGACTATGGGCATGGGCATCATGCCAGTGCAACACCTGGAAGGGCTAGTACTTGCAATCAGGGGTGATGACACCAATGAATTAATGCCTCTAACATGCATGGATTACATCTGTCCGACCAGGATGTAGAACTAGCACAAAGCTTGGCTGTGTTCATGTAGACATTCACATACTCATTTCACATTGAATGCCCATACAGAAACCAGAAACACACACACACACACACACACACACACACACACACACACACACACACACACACACACACACACACACACACACACACGCAAGGAACATGCAGCATTCATGAGGCTTGCAGGTCATTTTGTCTCAGTGCCCATTTGATAATTAGCTACATTTATGCCTGCCTGTCGCACACTCATTATGTCTGTGATAGTCATAGCCTCCTGCCCTCCCAAACCCCACCCTGTGCAAATGATAATAACTGTGCCATCACCTTGTTTCTATTTTTTGGATTCAGGGATATTTTTTGTATTTCTTCAGATGCACAGGGTGCATAGCTAACTGAGTGCTTAGTATATGTGTTGGCGATGCTATTTTGAAATGTTTACTGATTTGTTTCAGCCTTTTTACTGATTACTATCTTGAAATCATTGATATTTGAGTGAGGCTTATTGCTCCACTTCTGAGAATGTAAGGATTGTTAGAGACTTTGGACTGCTGTTTTCTATCATGAGGCCTGTTAGCTAATAAACAGCAAAAATCTATCGACATAAGTCAATCCTGTCACACATTGAAGTCATTGCTGGACAACTCACACACACTCTAGCAGTTCCCTGATGTAGGCATGCACAATATGCCCTCTCTCTGACAAAGAGGCAACACACACATGCTCACCACCTAAGGGGTAAAACATTCATCCTATGGGCATACATACAGTAAAATCTATGCCAGGTAATGCCCACAACCTTAATTGATACAAGTAATGGCTGTGTGTTGATTACATTAGATAGAGTCAGTCCCAAATTAAAGCAGTAGTAACTGCAGGACTATCAAGGTAAGTGCTGAACTTGGAAAAGGGAAATAAATGCATTGAAAATACACACAATAGAAAATAGCAGTCCAAAGTCTCTAATAATCCCTACAGTCTCACAAGTGGAACAATGATTTCAAAATAGTAATCAGTGAAACGGCTGTATGAAATCAGTAGCACCCAGTTTACTTTGCACCCGGTTCATCAGACAAAATGCATATGTATCCCTGAATCCAAAAGATAGATACAAGGTGATGGCACTATCTCTTAACTTACTACATATATCCACTCCTCCTGTTGTCCACTATTTGTAACTGATCAATACACTTTGTCCAATTATCTACTTTTCTATATGTCTGTGCCTTCAATATGTTTATCTGCTTAACTATGTTGTATATAAGTCTAGCCTTCTTTATTTTTGTCTCATATATTGCTATTCTTATTGTATTATACACTTATTGTAAAATGCATCTCTCAGTTATATTTGTACTGTTGGAGCTTTTCCTCCCGAACCTCCACTGAAAAAGGGCTTTGTCACAGACAGACTATCCTGGTCAACAATTGTAAAATAAATAAATAAAAATGGGGTCTGGGAGGAGATAGGAGCCCAAGGCTGGTGCAAAAGTAGTGAATGTGTGTGAGTAAGAAAGATGGGCAGGCAGACATGTAGCTAATTATCAAATGGCCACTGTGACAGAATGATCTGCAAGCCTCATGAATACCTCATGTACCTGTTATGTGTATGTGTCTGTATGAGCACTCAATGTGAAATGTGTATGTGAGTGTCTGCATGAACACAGCCAAGTTCTCTGCTAGCTCTATGTCCTGGCATATTGGACAGGTGGGATCCATGCTTGGTAGAGGTACCAGTTCATTGTCATCACCCCCCAAGTTTAAGAACTTGCTCTGCCAGGTATTGCACTTGCATGTCCATGTCCATAGTCAGCTGTGCTGGTGCAACCTGAATGGGAACGATGCCTGCTGGACAAGCATTCCTCATGACTACATACTGGTCGAAGACCCTGTGGCTATCACATCTGTATGTGGATGACTCAACCATTGATGGAGCAATGTAAGTAGTGTCACTACAGGAGTGGGATCATACACAGCCATGTTGGCAACCAGCAGTTGATGTTACGGACCTATCATGACATGGATACTGTCCACCTCCCAGCAAACATTCCATCACTGACACTTACTGTTCCATCATGTCAATCATCTAATCCACTGAATCGGCCACATGAAGAATGTAGTCATGCATGTCAGCCTTTGCTACATCTAGAATCCTAAGCATGGCATGGAGGGGAATACAGAGGATGTGTGAGTCACAACCTCAATGTCAGAGTCAACCTCTGCATTCCTGACTATGCCAGATTGTGGCCACCATCATTTTCAGAGACTACCGACACTCCAGTATCAGGTGATTGGAGTCCTACACTTCATTGTCATTATCACCTGTGATAATAAGTAACAAACACAGGAATGAAATTACTACTACACTAAATGCTAAACCAGTATAGATGACAAAAAGTAACACTGTTCGACAATCACAGATGGTACAGCAGTACTGATACTCATTACACCCTCCTCACACATATAGATTATTATATATCTAAATAATGCTTAGTAATAAGCTAATAAACATTTGCTTACCATGTGCAGATGTCTCCACACTTTGCAGGGAGTATGGTCCTGGAAGAAATGAAGCAAGGAAAGGATAGCAATTAAGCATCACAATGGGAATGACACAGGGGGACAGCAAATGCACAATTGCATATATGTCTTGTAAGAAATAGTTGAAACTGAAACTTGCCTGACATGTCCTCCCACACCCATGCATAATGAACAACTCCCTTGTGTAACTATTAATTATCAATAGGTACAGTTATAAAAACATTTCAGGGGAAGTAGTGGTCAGATTATATAGTTTATTCGATAACCAAATATAAATGCTGCCATATGTAGGCTTACCTGGAAGCTGCTGCTGGAACACACTTGTCTTCAAAGCCACATCAGCACTGATATCAAGCATGTGGAATGGAGTCTCTACTGAGCTGTCTGGATCTCTGACAATGGACAGGAACTCCTCATTTAGTGTCAGTGGTGGCTCGGTAGCAGGACCAATCCCCATAGCCAGCTGTTCTCAAGCAACTGCAGCTTCCCTCTTTCAGGCTGAGTGAAATTATATCAGTGGCCTAATGCCACATCTGATCATAATTTCTGCTGCAACCTCCAACTGCATTGACATCGTTTACTAACTAGTTCCAAATTTAATTTCTAGCAACCATATCCCTTTGTCATCTCTCAAGTAGAAAATCTCCATGGTGCCTCAAGGCATATATTATTACCTCCTTTTTCATATCACTGAAAGGGGGTTTATGTGGAGTTGTAGTCTTGGGTGACATAATCCTATGTGACATAAAACAGAGAAGGATAAAACAAATAAATATCACATAAGTAATGTACTACTTACAAAAAATAATCAGTATGTGTACCCTTTTTAAACATTAAACACTCAAAACATGCTTTTCATTTAATACAACTGAAGGTTAGTTGGTTGTCCCACCTCCCTCACGCACAAGGGTTTGTAGAAAACATGGAATACAACATAATAATGTATATATGTTTCCCACAGAAATATCAGGATGCATATACAATTTAAACAGAAAAGCACTTGAAGCATACTTTTCTTCTTGGACCACAGAATGATAGGTTGCTCACCCACCCCCATAACACCAAGAAATGAAAGTTTGCACAAACCAATTAATACCACAGAATTAATGCATATATGGTTTCTGCACAATTATCAGGATGTGCACACATTTACAACAGAAAAATCAGTTTATGAATGCTAGTCACTTCTCACTGTGCCCACCACTTCCACAGAGGTTGCCCTGGTCCTTCTCAGAAGCATAATACCAATGTCAGTGGCATGTGCATTACATTTCTCTCCAATAACATATAATATTTTAAAATCACATTTTAAAAATAATATTTGTGCTGAAAGTATAACCTGTCTATCTCAGAAATGTAAACGCCTGCCAAAAATGTGAATGCTAACAGTGAAGTATAAGAAGTACATACAGATAGAAAATGACTTTCTTTTGGATATATAAATACATTTGTAACATTTTTCAAAATCTAGAATGTGCTTTAATAATATAAGCATACCTTAGCCTGATTATAAGCCTTCTCTGCAGATACATCACCTTCAAATGAATACCAATCTATTATTTTGTCCAAATGCACAAGTCTCCTCACCTTCAAGTTTCCTAGCTTTACGGTTACCTTTTTATAGTATAGATTCAGCTCTCTGAGCACTGTGAAGATGCAAATGAGATATGAACTGATTAGAATTGCTTAATACCAAATGTTTGACTTTGTGTGGCATATGTAAACATAGTGCAGACTGTACAGCATTGCTACATGCTAATGGCTTGCAACTGTGAATAATTAGTCTGAGAGAGAAGGAAAACACAATAACAATTTAGACAGCCTTCATTGCAGTAGGTGTGTCAGCGAGGATGCACTTACAAAGTGGAGAAGTAACTTCAGCTAGTTTTTAAATGAAAAAAACACACATCCATCATTTTTGATCAATAATAACAAAACTCTCCTGCCCTTGTTGAAAACTATTGATCATTTTCATGTATTTTTATTACACATTTAAAGGAAAATTATATGCAAGTGTGTGGTATGGATGAATTTCCACAGCAGGACTAGCCACCCAGCAGTGTAAACCTTGGCTCTAGATGATTGTCACTACTGAAGTGACACCCAACCCCAAGTGCAGAAATAGGAGAAAGGGTTGAGGATGGATGGATGGATACAAAATGAACTATAGACTACATGTCTGAGATTACAGCAGAGGGAAGAATGAACACAATTCAAAGAGAAGACAAATCTGCGTTTGTGCAAACATATTTATAAATGGTTATATGATCACTCATTGCACTAAATATGTAAGCCACACATGTGCAACCATGTGAGACATACAAGTTTATGTCCTGTTAATACTGTAGAGGAAATGTGAATTGCTTGTATGCACATGATTTGATTGCTGTTAAAAAGCTGTGTCTGTGGCAAAGAGAGATAATACACTCCAGGCTGTGTGCTGTAAATTCATTACTCTGACAGTTCAAATCCAGAGTTTGTAATTTTTTAACATCTGTTTAACTTTATTTTTTTTTTTTTTTTTTGATCATTAACATTTGCATGGCATGCACCTTAGTGCAAACATGGCGTAATGCATAAAAATGTAAACATTAATGTCAGTTTCCTTACGAAGTACAATCACACTTAGTGGCATTGCATGACAGTCAGCACCTTGAATGATAATTACAGCAGAAATTACACTTGTGACCCAAGTGTGTGTACAGCACAAGGAGTAATGACAATGAGGTAAATATCTAGATATGTAAACCCTGGTCTGAGTTCCACAGTTTTTTTTTTTTTTTTTTTTTACTGAGGAACAATCATAATGAGTATTAACAAATAACCCACATTTGCTTTTGTCTGTGTTATTTGTGTGTTGCTCACCTGTGAGCAAACATGGTTCACTGCTACAGGAAAAAATATAAATATTGTTGCTATATAATTGTTACAAATAAACAGATACATTTTTATGTGATATGCCTTCATTTGCACAAACAGGCTAAGTGGCGATGTGTGACTGTCAGCACTTTGGAGAGTACTGAGTGCAAAAAATACACCACCTGCCTAGCTTTTCCTGTGGCACCAGGTGCACGTTCATGGCCAGAAGACAGGTAAGCCAGCATTATAATCCAGCGCACTTCACTATTTATAAATGGTGTCCAACTGTAATTTTTAACAAAAATAATAATATAAATAAAATTATGCAAAAATAACTATGTATAGCAGGTTAATTGAGCATGCAAATGGTATCATACCTACTATATGTGTAACTGGTATAGCATGGTACTTATGGCTCTATAATTATAAATGTATTTACAGGTCTGAGATGGATTTCATAGTTTATTAATAGTCATCTACACATCTGCCATAACACAAGTATAGCTGTAAAACAGAGTGTATTGTGTGGTCTGAACCAGAACTCAAAAATATACTCTGAAAGTAATACAAGTATATGCATTTCAAGTATATTGTGAAAAATTACTCCTGCATCACACTTGAGAATGCATAAGGCAGGACCTTGTCAGGTCGCATACATACACGGTTAACTGAACTACAGCACCACTCACTCTTTAACACATATATTAGTAATGACCATGCTTGTCAAACATTTCTTCTGTGGCAATGAGGAAAAACAACTATCTGAAAATATATGGATTCTCTTTTTCACATAGGTTTGAAACCCACATTGTACAAATTATTTCTTTCAATGTGTAAGGTCACACAAAATATGTTTCAAGTAATACCATTGATCCCCCCTAAATTCAGGTCTTAAAAGCCAAGTCATTTAACATATCAGTGTTGACTCTTGTATAAACTGTTGTCAGGTCTAGCAGCACAGATGCCAAAAATTAATGTCAACTGTCACATTGTCCTTCCAGGTTCATAAACTGCTTTTCTCTCTGCTTGGCAATGTTGATCTCCATGAACCATTATGCAAACATGGTTGGCACAGTTGTGCAGGTTTGAACATTAGCTATAAAAAGCAAAATCACAAATTAGCAAGAAAGACTTTAACTGTTGTTATAGGACCTGTAAAGAAATGACAGGAGCTGGGAAGGATGGTGCCCAATTCTGGGCACAAAGGTAGGGTATGGAGGAGTCAAACATATTTATTGCACTTCTCATAAAATGCTACAGCTGTAGACTGCTGCAGGGAGACTATTCCAGGTCTCAGTATAAGGCTAAGGCTAGCAGCAGTCTGGCCAAGGCTGTCTCCAGTGTGACTGGCCTACCATGCACTGGGAAGCAATGCGGGCACCATTATAATGACCTGAAATGATGCAAATAAGCATAACTCAACAGTGACTGGTTATGTTTAGGACTGCTGACACCCCACAGATGTGAAAGTATACAGATAAAGCAGCTTTAAATGATACATAAAGCTGTAGATAGCCAAGACTGGTGTGCCAAAGCTTTCATGTCTCTTTATCTCTCATTCTTTATTTTGCGGCTGCTCAGAAAATTTCAGTGAACAGGGAGGTGCATGATGAAAGATTAGAAAGACTCAGAGAGGCAACGGGTATGTATGCAGCACAAATGAACATGACTGTATTAAAATGATTGCTCTTCCATACATTACTACCAACTTAAGCATGCAGATCTAAACTGTAAAAGCAAGCATGCATGCTTTCTTCTGTAGCTCTTGATAATTGCACTAGGCAAGTGTAACAGTGTATTCAGATTTGGTGGGTTTAATTCCCACAAGTAACAAATACTTTGAAATTACAAAAATACCATTTTTTTATTTTTATTTCCAGCAAAATTAGTGTTAATGACGTTGTTAATCTAATAAGTACCATATTTAAAATCCTATATGCAATATTTGCATATTGCAAGGATTGCTTGTTACAATTCAGAATCCTATTTTGGATTTGCAAAGCTATATAGATAATATAATAATAAAAGTATATTTAATGCAATAAATAATTTATTTGATATATAATGATCTAATCATCTGTTTTCTTTTTTGTCTCACCCCACTGCTTCGCTCTCTCTCCCTCTCTCTCTCTCTAGATATATATATATATATATATATATATATACAGTGAATATAAAAAGTGTACACGCCCCATGTTAAAATGCCATGTTTTTGTGATATAAAGAAATGAGACTACAATAAATAATTTAAAAACTTTTTCCACCTTTAATGTGACATATAACCTGTACAATTCAATTGAAAAACAAACAAATCTGTTAGGGGAAAAATATAAAAAAATTTAAAAAGTACAATACGCTGGTTGCATAAGTGTGCACACCGTTAAACTAATACTTTGTTGTGTGCACACCCTTAAACTAATACTTTGTTGAAGCACCTTTTGATTTAATTACAGCATTCAGTCTTCTTGGGTACACACCTGCCATCACTTAAAGAGACTCTGATTATCCCCAAATAAATTTCAGCTGTCCAAGTAGGATTTTCCTGACATTTGCTCAGTTGCCTGCTACAGCAAAAACCATGGTTCATAGAGAGCTTACAAAGCATCAAAGAGATCTCATTCTTACAAGGTATCAGTCAGAAAAAAGGTACAAAAATTTTTCCACATCATTGGATATACCATGAAACACAGTGAAGACAGTCATCAAAAAGTGGAGAAAATGTGGGACAGCAGTGACGTTGCAAAGAACTGGACATCCCTCCAAAACTGATGAAAAGACAAGACAAAAACTGGACAGGGTGGCTGCCAAGAAACCTACAGCAACAGTGAAGGAGCTACAGGAATTTCTGGTAAGTACTGGTTGTGTACTACATGTGACAACAATCTCCCATATTCTCCATATGTCTGGACTATGGGGTAGGGTTGCAAGACGAAAGCCTTTTCTTAAACAGAAAAACATCCAGACTCAGCTAAAATTTGCAAAATAATACATTGCCTCCTATTTCACCCCTTTGCTATCTACCTCATTTTTACACCTTTAACCTGTCAAAAAAAGTACAATAACATACCACACACATGGCCAGAAATGGCCCATAATAAAGGCTTCACTTTTTGTCTTCTGCATTTGATCTGTTTCAGTGATTGTTAACAAAACTGTACTGCATTATTTATTTGCTTGATTGAATGCTGGTAGTCTCTATCTGCATTTTGTTAACAAAACTGTACTGCATTTATTTATTTGCAAAACTGAATATTGCTGGTCTCTGTATTTCAACAAAACAGTACTGCATTTATTTATTTGTTTGATTTAATATTACTTGTTTCTGTCTGCATTTTGTTAACAAATCTGTACTGCATTTATTTATTTGTTTGATTGAATATTACGGATTTTGTTAAAACTGCACTGCATTTATTTATTTGCATGACTGAATATTGCTAGTCTCTGTCTGCATTTTATTAACTAAACTGTACTGCATTTATTTATTTGCTGGATTGAATATTGCTGGTTTTGTTAAAAAAACTGTGCTGAATTTATTTATTTGCTTGATTGAATATTGCTGGTCTCTGCATTTTGTTTTTCCTACCCTCCAGCTGAATTGTTGTTGTATTCTTAAACTTGGTGGCTTTGGAATTTCCCACCCCTGCTGTAAATTTGATTTTGGATATCCCTTACTGTCCTATCTCATTTGCTTACTCTACTGAATACAGTAAGATCATTTGGGAAGGACTACTCCCTTGCTTCTTTGATTTTGTACACTCTTCCCAGTTCCATCTCATCAGCTCATTCTACTATGTACAGAGAAAGCAGTTTGGAAGGCCAACCCCCTTCATTTCTTAATTTTGAATTATATTCTACTTCCTACCTTACACTTTATTCATTTGCTTTTACTGTAATCATGTTATTCCTATTTTATTACCTTGTTTTGCTTTGCTACTTGCTCTTAAGTGTTCAGGTGCTTTTATTCTGCTGCACTTTTTACTGCTTGTTAGTAGCCTGATTAAATGTGTCTGTTATTCTGTTTTGGTTTTAGCACTTGGGCTTCAGGCCAGGTATTTTACATTTAAGAAGGTTTTATGTTGTACACTCTTGTGGACAAACCCTTATCAAAACCCTCTCTCCATAAGTCTGTCCAAGTTTTCTCCTGCCAGCCTGCTTGATATGGATATACTTAGACAGTGTAGCAACTGCCTCATGTTCACTGACAGCCCTTTTCTCCTAGTGCATAATTCTTCTACTTGCAAGAAATGCATCTGCATCAGTAACCTGGAATCCATGCTCTTTCATGCCATAGTCAGTACTCCTGACAAAGAGGAGATTGCCAGCACAAACACCACACCACCCACATCACATAACTAAGCACAACACATACCCACCTATGCAGATGTCCTCAATAATAACTTACATAAACAGCAGAGACCACCAAAACACATTGACAAACATTGCACACACAACACCAAACACATCACATACAGCAGCCAACACACCACTGTCTCACAAACACAACCCATAAGGTATAACAATGAACCAACACAGCCCATAAGGCATCACAATAATCCAAACATACTAGTCATTGGTGACTCAGTTGTGAGACATGCCGATGTCCCCCTCACCAGGTTCGACAAGGAGAAGGTCACAGTCAGTTGTCTATCAGATGCCATAATCTGCCACATCAATTACACACTTAAGTCTCACCACAACATGTACAACTATGACTCTGTCATTGTGCATGTTGGTGTGAATGACTTGAGACATACCACCCTGGACTACATGAAAAGAGACATGACTGAGCTCTAAGAGTATGTGTCCCAGGCAGGTATGACCCTAGCCCTAAGCAGCATCCAACCTTCACCAAGAATGATACCACAATACCAGCAAAAAAAATAATTGACTTTAACAATTGGCTAAGATTCTGGTGTCATTTCAAGGGGATCCAGTATCTGTCTGACTGGGATGACATGGTTGACATGCCTCAAAGCTTTGTCAGACATGCCTTCCACTTGTTACCTCTGGGAATCTGCACTCTGACCAAGGCTCTTGCCTCTCCCATTATGCCTTTTTAGGCAATGTCCCAAATACAAATCTTCCAGCATAAAAGATCTATGAAAAAGCAAACTGAAGGTCATGTTACTTAATGCTAAGAGCCTTAACCTGAAAATGCACACACTGGATGCTCTTCTTGTACTGTAAGATACTTACATCTATGCAGTCATGGAAACTTGGTTCAAGGCTGCTGAGAGCACCCTTGCCTTATTAGCCTATACCTCATTCCACACATTCCTACCCCAACATGAGGGTGGGAAGTCTAAGCATGGTCAAGTCACTATCTAAATTAAAGACAAGCACACCTCCAGACTGATTTGGCAGCACTAGATCTACTCCAGATACAACTGACAGTTAGCAAGACACCCATCCAAGTTATAGCAGCCATAGACCCACCCTTCATGACTCAGGACACCCACTTGCCCTACCTGGACCTACTTTAATCCATCAAGGTACCCCCTAACACCCTGATATTTGGTGACTTCAACTACCCCACCATAGACTGAGTGAACTATTCCTGCACTAATGCACTCAACCAATGATTCCTTGACTTTATCAATTCTAACAGACTAGATCAGCTTGTCTCTTCCCCCACAAGGGGAAATAACATTCTGAACTTGGTTCTCACCAACATGGATGACCGCTGCACCACTCCCATAGTAAGTTCTTCCCTGGTGAGCTCAGCTCATCAGTCTGCCTCATTTGAAGTTTCTATCCTGCCCAAGTCCCCACCCAGCCATAACCAGGCTAAATAACTTATCAAAAGTTGACTACAGCCTCCTAAGGGAGGGTATCAATAGTTTCACACCATCACCCCCCCTCAGAGGATGCAGACAACTATTCTGAACAGTACACCAATGCAGTATTCAAGCACTTGTACAATTGCATGAACTCAGCCATGCCCAACAGAACTAAAACCTGTTCCTCAAGGAAACACACATTTACATGCTGTATATCCTCTATCAACAGGCTTTACATCAAAAGGAAGACACTGTTGTCCAAGGGAAAAAGTCACAAATTCCCAATTGGAAAAACTCCATCCTTAGCCTCAACAAGCAAATTAGATCACTAATGAAAACCTTCAAAGCCAATTACGAATTGAAACTAACCTCTGAAACAAAGGGAAACTACAAAGCTTCTTCAGTCACGTCAGGAACCTCCATGGCAAAACCCAGGTTTGTTCTGAATTAGTACTTAATGGTATCACTTACACTAATCCTGTTGGCTTAGCCAGCCTGCCAGCAGATAGATTCAGCACAAACTTCACCCCACTGTCTCCCTGCAAAGGTTCATTCAACATCCCCAGTACTTGTCGCACAACTCACATCTCTGGAGATCAAGTGTTAAATGCCCTATCCAAGGCAAAGAACACAGCTTCCATGTGACCTGATAATATCCCAGGCTGTATTCTGCAGTATCTACAGCTAGAACTAGCTTCACCATTTAGCACCCTATTCAACCACAGCCTAAGTACAGGCTTCATTTCAACAAAGTGGAGAACTGCCATTGTCATCCCCTTGCACAAAGGTGGTTCCACTACTGACCTGAGAAACTACCATGCCTTTAGCTTGACAAGCCTGATATGTAAAGTCATAGAGCATATTATTATGGACATCATAAACAAGGAGATAGATAATCTCCAAGCACTTGACCCCACCCAGTTCGGATTTGTCAAAAGCAAATCTTGCCTGTTGAACCTGGTTGACTTTTGTGAGACTGTCACCAAAGCCCTGGATGAGGGAAAGTCAGTGCATACAGCTTACCTTGACTTGGCCAAAGCCTTTGACAGAATCCCCCACTTAGGCATCATCAAAAAGCTAACACAACTTAGTGTAAATCCCTATCTCATCAGGTGGGTGGCCAACTGGTTCACTGATAGGACCCACAAAATCAAAATGGGTGCATCTACCTCCAATAGCAGACCTGTCACTAGTGGTGTTTCCCAAAGATCTGTCCTGGGGCCCCTACTGTTTGGCATCTACTTCTCAGAGGTCCAGGCAAAGGCCTGTGATTGACCAAGTTTGCAGATGACTGTAAGTGGGGTGCTGTCATTGACTGCCCAGATGATAACATACTACAATAGGGTCTCAAAGCAACAAATGACTGGTGCCAAAGTCATGGCCTTAAATTAAATACAAAAAAAGTATCATCACCCCATCTGGCAAAAACATGGCCCCTACTGATTACCACATGAACAGCAACCCCCTAAGCACACAACCTGTGGTGAGAGACCTGGGTACACAGGTTGACAACAATCTCACATTCGACCATCATGTAGCAGCAGTGGTCAGAAAAGCCTTTTACCTGGCTCATCACATAAGTAAAGGGATTGCATCCAGAAAAAAGGAGGTTATTACCTCTCTGTACTCCCCCCCTCATTAGGCCAATAATTGAGGACAACGCCTTATTTGGTATGTACCTCTCCAAACACCTGCACCAGCTGGAATGCCCACAGAAATACCTCACATAGAGAATCCATGGCCTCCAACACCTGTCCTGTGTGGACAGGCTCAAATCAGTATCACTCTACTCAGTATCGTACAGATTGCTCAGAGGTGATCTGTGTCTTGCCTACAAGGCAATCTCTGACCCTGCCCTACTAGAGATGCTCCATATCCATAAGTCTAACTCCTTGCACATTACCTGCTCAAAAGGCCTAAATCTAATATACGACATTAACAAAACCTGCTGGAGAGACAAGTGTGTCTCTTAGAGGCTGCGCTGTCTCTGGAATAGACTTTTCATACACGTCAGAGTATGTGGCTGACCCTTTTCAAGCACAATCTTAATGAGTGGATGGATAACCACAAATTTGTCCCAGAGTTTCCACCAGTGTCTCTCACTGACAGGAGTGACACTGAGGTTTCCTTTTTGGGGATAAACTCTTGGCTAGGCTTGTAAGGCCCCTAGGGTCATTAGTCTAGTAACTTCCCATGATCCTGTGATCTTATGATCATACTACACAGCATGTAGTATTAATAATGACAACAGACCAAAACCATGCCATAAAGACACATTACAAGGTGGATGTTCATCTCTTCTTGTATTCATCCCATCACCCTAAATCCTCTGTATGTGTGTGCATCTATTAGGTTGGTGGATGGTGTCTGCAGACTAACCACTATGCTGATAGACAATACTAACATGTTACTTTAATTCAATAGTTTATCATTGCTCATGTACTGTGGAATATTTTCACATCATCTGCGGGATTGTGTTTATGACATGTTCATATGATAATTGATGAAATATTTATCAAATGGGATGTGCAAACTGTCCTTACTATGACAAAGCATACTGCACACAGATTTCAGGATATATGGCCATACACAAATAGTTTGCACGCCTACTGAGTCATAATAATCATTTCAAAAGATATACCACTCCTTGTCATTTCTAAAAAGCTGTACACACAATTAAACTATGATTTGCAGTAAGGCCTGCAAAGCAGATAATAGTTGTATAGAGGTGTCAGTTCATGATAAAAATTGTGTAAAACACATACTTTACTGTATTCAGTGTTTGTCACATCTACAGTAATGATCACATTTGCTTATGTAATGCCATCCTGACACCATCTGTAAAAAAACAGCGAGTGATGTGGTTAGAACCCTGTGTTATGTATATTGTCACCTTAGTAAGCTATGTGTTCTTGTAGTAGAGTAGATTAACAGTTACACATTTCTCATTCAACCATCACAGTGGCACTTTCATTATGGCACATGTGTACATGTGTATACCTGACATCAGGAAATGCTATGTGACATAAAGCAACATTACATCATACTGATTACATGGGAACATATACCTTGTTTCATCCACATATTGCAATGCTGTTATATACACAAACATATAATCAGTTCAAATTCAATTGCAACCTTAGGGATTTCATTATATGAACAATTGTGTTGCTATTCACAAGGATTATTCAGGTGTTGCCCAGCAGCATTCTGTGACTGTCAGCATTTGTGTCATTAACTGCTCTGCATGAACCACATCCTCCTCACTTGTAATGTGTGTATATATGGTATCAGAGCCCTCACACACACATTTTCAATGATAAATGTATAGGCATATGATGTGCATGTCAAGTAATAATATCAAACAGGTAGAGCTGTACAACTGTGTTAACAGTTCCGCTGAGTAGCATGTGATGCAAACCCAAGGATGTATTTGGAGGTGTTGTAACAAATCTGTTTTTAAGTAAGTATAAAATCTTAAGGGGAATACACAACTATGTGCAAAGATGGTTGCAGTTGGTACCATTCATACTCAAATGGGGCAATGCACAACCTGCTAGCTGATAGATTTGGATCAAACATCACCTCCCTGTCCCCACTGGTTGTCATCCAAAGTACACATGCAGACATTGCTCAGCATATTTCCTCAAAAGAGTAACTCATCTATGTGCTCTTTAAGGTTAAAAACATAGCATCAGTGGGCCCTGACAACATCTCAGGTTGCCTTATCAGTAAATTAAAACATGAACATGAACTAAGAGATACAGTTGGATCCCTATTTTACCACAGCCTCCAGACAGGCTATTTTCTGGCAAAATGGTGGACAGCAACAGTCATCATCTGTCTGAGTAAGGGGACACCATCACATGACACAGGAAATTATAGACTCATAAGCCTGACTAGCCTCATTTATAAGCCAATGGAAAGAATCATCATGCATCTTATCAACAAGAACATAGTTAATCTCCCGACTGTGTAACCAACCCATTTTTGGTTTGTTAAAGTTAGATCATGTCTGATAAATTTTGTTGACTTGTTTGAGAAGGACACCAAAGGCTATGGATGAGGGAAATAATATGCATCCTGCATAACTTGATCAGGCCAAGGCATTTTACACAACTCTACACTCAGGTAAAACAAAGAAACTGTCTCAACTGGCCATAAACCAATACATCACCAAGTGTGTAGCCCAATGGATCACCAACCAGACACATACCATCAAACAGTTTGAATTCACGTGTAGTAAATGGTCAGTGAGTAGTGCAGTACCACAGGGTTCTATACTACGCCCTTTCCTTTCCTGTTTGGTACTTAATTCACAAATGTCAAGGCAAACTTAGACAGCCATTGTCCAACAAACTTTGCAAATGACTGCAAAATGTGGACAATCACTGGACCCAGTACAGTATTAATATACTGCAAAAAGTATTAACACACGCAAATAATTGATACCAGAGCCATGGAGACACACAAAGTGGCCAAAAAGCATAATTACTCCCTTTTGTAAAGCAAATACCCAAACTAATTACAATATAGACAGCGTACTTCTATGAGCAGACACAGTGGTATGTGATCTGTCTACTCACGTAGACAGTAATTGGAAATTTGAACAACATTTGTCCATAGTGGTGACAAATCCCTTATATGTTCCATAATTCATAACTATGGGCATATCATTTAGCTCAAAGGACATTATAGTTCTATTGTACTCAGCCAACAACACAACAGTAAGTGAGAACAATGCACCCTTTTGCAAGTAACTTACTACCCATGTGCAACAGCTGGAGAAACACCAGAGATTTTGCTTAAGGAAGACACAGTGTACTAGAAAAATCCTATGCAGAAAGATTGAAACCAATATCAGTGTATACTGTCCCCTACAGACTGATAAAGGCCAATTTGTGTCTGGCCTACAGGGCAGTCTTCAATCCATCCCTGATAGAAATATCACACATTGGTAAAGCAAACTGTTTGACGGTCACTCATTCAAAGGATGATAACCTCACTTCTGACATGATAAATCATGTTGGAGAGATAGAAATGTGTCACAGAAACTACCCCTTCTCTGGAGCAAGCTTCCCATTTGTGTAAAGCGAAGACCTTTCCTGACCATATTCAAGTGCAACTTACATCAGTGGATGGACAGTGTTAATTTTAGTCCTGACTTTGCGCCAGTGGCCATCATGGATAGAGGCAGTTGCAGCATAGGCTCCTAACTGTGTGAACTTTATTCAAATAGATATTTTAAATTGTGAAACTCATGTTAAATATGGCTAGGTTTTTATGCCACCTTGGAGCATTAGCCTAGTACTCTCCTAAGAACCTGTGAACTCCAATTCTATCCTAAGTGCAGCTATAGTTTGACTGTACAACATCACAGAAGTAACAGTACATCACACAGTATTACCATTTGATAGTTTGCATGAACACACATGCATGCATGCATGTCAGCATTTCATGCCAGTATAACATTTTCACTGGCAATGTCTGGGAGACAGTGATCATGTGGCACATGTTTCGAGCTTTGACATATGCTTATAGAGTGTGCTCCATGCATTGTTTGGTACATGAAGAAATTATCACAGTGACAGCTTCCTCACTCATTGATGCTAGACTACACCGCTGTAGTTTCTGTGCACATGGGCATAGTTGATGCATTGTCATCAGTCTCACATTCATTATAACACACCAGTTTTTAATTTTAAACATCTATTGCAGATGCTTCAGACAATTCATCCATTGCTATTAAATGCAGCAGATGCAGGCAATACCCAGCTGTGTGTAGGGAATCCACCCATAATAGTGTGTTTGTGTGTGTTGTTATCCTTATGACCAATACATATGTCAGCCAGGAATGAAGTGTATTACATTTGGCACAGTGAGCCCGCACATATTCTATTGCCCTTACACAACTATTCTTTGTTATGCATACCTTTTAGGAATTGACAGTGCAGACTTCCCTTCAAGGTGTTGTACAAGAAGCATGTGTGATATGTCTTCCCTTGTTGCACCCAGTAAATACGGCGATCACTGACAACATTAACGGCATGGATTTCATTGTTGCATGTGTGACTTGTGGCTTATGTGTTATGCCAACCTCTCAAATGACCAGGATTACCCCTGAATTTAACTCCAGGTTTCAAACTGTCCCACAAAACCCCTCAAAAGGCAGTTTATTTTTGGAAAAGAGGTGGTGAATTCCCCTTATAGAATACTGACAATCATTATAGTTCCACACATTTTTCCTGCATAACATGCATAATAACTTAAACTTGCATATTCTGGCAATGTCCCAGATTAACGTTGTCAATATTTTTAAATTGTTTCTGATTGTGCCTGCTTTTGAGTCTGTTGCAATGTTTACATGATTGGTTGTAGGGCTTGCTGACATTTCAGTCATATTCAAGCAAGTCATTTTGAAGATCTTCACAACATGCATATACCCCCTATTGTATGTAGCATCCTTGCTAAATTTTCTCTGCATTGAGCATGTAAGTGATGTTTATATCACAACCATTCATCTCCACTGATATGTAAACTTGTGTGACACTCACATTTTTGACACAGATGTCACATAGGAATGTATTAGAATGTAACAGTCTCAGCCTCTTAGAGAAATGTGGACAAAGCCATGAAAATGGACAAAGGGCAGAAATAGGGACAGATGTTTAATATTGCACCTCTAAACTTAGGAAGTTGATAGACTATATAGGCTGTACATTAGCATGAACTTTCTGAAGAGCATGACATTTGAAACTCAAATGTCAGTCAGTTTCTGACTGCATTATGTAATGCCATGCCAATGATTTGCCATGGAAAAAATTATGAGGAAAATATTACAAATATGAGACAAAAACTGCTCATTCTGCAGAGATTAGGACACTTGAGAAGTATGCACACAAATGTATGTGTTATTGAGTCACATCTGTCCAGAGATCATCCCAGTGAAATGGCAAAATCCAAATATTTGATAAGGAAAACATCTGTACATCCTGGAAAAAGCTGGACAGTTGAGAGGTATGAATGTAAAGTATATGGTCCAAATACAGTACAGGACAATGATCCTTCAGTGCAGAGTATTGTGATATCCCATTCCTGGCATACTATACTAAAAGCTGCGTTAATCATCTGTAACAGGACATGGGACTGTCATGTAAAATGACCACTCAGTTGATTATGTGTATTGAATAGGGACAGCTAGATGAATTATAGGAATGAACACAGGGCAAGAGTACAAGTGAAATGCCCATGTGTACAGCAGAGGATGGCATGTCAATGAAAGATGGTTGTAGCAGCAACACCAAGCACATGTCTATATGGTACAGTATGGACTGTACAGTGAAAATGTGTTGTCTGCGACTACTAAACAAGGTGACATATCAATAGGGAATATGTGTGTATGAGATAAGCATCTCTACATGAATAATGCAGAGGACATCTATCAGGGATCTGAGATACAACTGGGGTATAGTGCATATTAGGAAGGTGTGCAAACTGTTGAATATGAGTGTACTCCCAGCAGAGGTCTCCAGCAAGATGGTCACAGGTAAAGGATTATGGCAAACATTATAAGAACTAGCCACAGTCATGGAAAATATCAGAATAATACCACCACTAATCCCATGCCTGTGACATATCATATGTGATGTGGAGTGATAACAGATGAGCCTGTGCACACACACACATAACAACTATTATGATACACCCACTCTCTATGAGGGGTAACCACGCACACTGTCTTGGTACTGTAATATCTGCAGGACATGATAGGAAAGACCCTGCTATACCTTTATGCGATAGTATGGGCAATAGAGGCTCGTTGTCTAATGTACATGGCATTTATCTATGGCACAATCCACACTGTCATGAATGATATACATGCCATTAATGTTGTCAAACACCTATGTGTGCAGTGTGTGCATAACCTGGACATGTAGCACACATGCATCTGGTGTAACTACTCTCTAAGGCCAAGAACACTGCATCAATGGGCCCAGACAATATCCCAGGATACATTCTAAATACCATGAAACATGATGTACCAGGCCTTCTGGAATTGCTATTTAACTGTAGCCTCCAAACATGCTTTGTGCATCCTGAATGGAGAACAGCAACAATCATCCCTCTGCACAAAGGTGGACCAACTACAGACCCTGGAAACTACAGGCCCATAAGTCTCACTAGTCCTATATGTAAAGCCATGGAAAGAATTATCATGGAAATGATTAATAGAAATATAGTAAACCTCCAGACACTGGACCCAACCCAGTTTGGTTTTGTCAAAAGCAGATCATGCCTACTCAACCTGGTGGATTTCTTTGAGAAGATAACCAAAGAGATGGATGAGGGCAAAATAGTTGACAGTGCCTATGTTGACATGACCAAGGCATTTAACACAATACCGCACTTCGGCATTGTTGACAAACTCAAGAGGTTAGGTACAAACCCGAATATCAACCCTTAGATAGCCAACTGGCTCACAGACAGGACCCAGTAAGTTAGAATTGGGGAGTCTTCCTCTACAAAGTGGTCAGTCACAAGTGGAGTCCATCAGGGATTTGCCCTTGGACTGCTCCTTTTTGCCATTTACTTGTCTGAAGTCAAGGTCAATGTCAATAGTCTCTGGCTGACTAAATTTGCAGATTATTGCAAATTAGGAGCTGTTTTTGAATCCCACACTGACACAAATGTTCTCCAGCAAGGGCTGACACAGAATATCAACTGGTGTCAGAGCCATGGACTAAAACTAAATGCCATGAACCACATACTTTACAAAACCAGTGTGCCACACAATCACAGCCCTTAAGGCAAAATAACATACCCAACACACTAGTAATAGGTGACGGTATAGTCAGGCACACTGACGTCCCACTCACTAGGCTGAACAAGGAGAAGGTTACTGTTAGCTGCCTGTTGGGTGCCAGGATCCACCACATAACACAAGCACTCAGGTCACTCCAGAACAAGTACAAATATGACTCTGTCATTGCCCATGTTGGTGTGAATAACCTGAGCCATACCTCCCTGGACTACATGAAAAGAGACATGGAGGATCTCTCTGATCATGTAGCCCAGGCCGGTATGACCCTGACCCTGAGTAGCATCCTCACCTCACCAAGAATGCTACTACAGTATAGAGAAAACATTATAAATTTCAGCATTGGTTAAGCTTCTGGTGTCATTCAAAGGGGATCCAGTGTCTGTCAGCCTGGGATGACATGCTCGACAAGCCATGCTGATTCGCTAGAGACGGCTTGCACCTGTCACCCTTCGGCTTTCAAATACTGGCCAAGGCTCTTGCCACCCCCATAGTACCTTTTTTAGGCAAGGCTCAAAAGACAAACCCAGCACCATAAATAGCACAAGTAACAAAAAACTGAGAGTAATGCTACTCCATGCCAGAAGTCTAAACCTTAAAATGCATGCCCTCAAGGCACTCCTCAGTATGGAGAAAATCAATATATGTGCAGTAACAGAAACCTGGATCAAGGCTCCAGACAGCACCCCAGCACTACCAGACTACAACTCATACCATACATTTCGGCCACAAAACCCAGACCGAAATACAAAAGGTGGGGGAGTATCCATATTCATCAAGGATACCCACACCTCCAGGTTAATGGCATAGCACGGTGCTTCAGAGATCATCCACGTGCAACTAACAATGGGCAAAACTGCTATTCAAATTACAGCTTGATACAGATCACCCACCATGTCCCAGGACCCCCACTCTGCATTCCTGGAAACACTGTGAAACATAAAGGTCCTACCAAACACCCTGATATTGGGTGAGTTCAGTTACCCAAAGATTAACTGGGAGAACTACTCAAGTACAAACTCCCTTGCCCAAAATTTCCAAGAATTTATAAACTCAAATGCCCTGGATCAGTTGGTCAACACCCCCACCAGAGGTGACAACATATTGGACCTGGTCATCACCAACATGGGTGACTGGTGTTCTGCATCGGAGGACAACCCCTTTCTGGTTAGATCTGACCATAAACTAATCACTCTGTATATTAACATTCCGCCACCACCCCCGGTCAAAGAAACCACTGTGAAAAACTTTTCAAAAGCAAACTTCACGTTACTTAAGACCGAGGTGGGAAGTTTCAAAGCCCCCATGCTAAAGGATAACGCTGTCCATGCTGCAAAATCCTTTACTAATAAACTCTACAGGAACCTACAAGAATCAATGGATCATGCTATCCCAAACAAAACCAAGACTCACTCCTCCAAGAAAAGGAAACCAGTCTGGTGGACCCCTGCCATAAACAAGCTATACAATAGAAGGAGGAAACTAGTACAGAAAATATTAAAATCCCAAGAAGGGAAGACATCCCTGATCAGTATCAGCAAGAAACTACATTCCCTCATAAAATCATCCAAGGCTAGCTTCAAAAGAAAAATTGCCATGGACTCCAAAGATAACCACAAGGCATTATTTAGCTATGTCAAGAATCTAAGGGACAATTCTCAGATCTGCTCGGAGTTAGTGCAGAATGGCACAAAATACACTGAACCGAACAATATAGCCAACATCCTGGTAAACAGGTTCAGTGCAAACTTCACCCCCCTCTCAGCCCCAAAAGGGCCCATATCTATACCAGAAGAATGTAGTGCTCCTGAAATCACAGACACTCAGGTGAAAACAGCCCTCTCCAAAGCCAAAAACACAGCATCAATGGGACTGGATGGTGTCCCGGGTTGCATGCTACATGAGCTCAAAGATGAACTAACCCCTCACCTAAACACACTGTTTAAACTCAGCCTCTCCACAGGCTATGTGCCCACAGAGTGGTGCACAGCAATGGTTATTCCACTCCACAAAGGTGGAGCCACAATGGACCCCAAGAAATATTTCCCTATAAGCCTGACTAGCTTGGTCTGCAAAGCTATGGAGTGCATCATCATGGATCTCATTAACAGAGACATTGGAAACCTCCAAACACTGGACCCTACCCAGTTCGACTTTGTTAAGGGCAGATCATGCCTCCTAAACCTGGTGGACTTCTTTGAGACAGTTACCAAGGCTATAGATGAGGAAAAGGTGGTCCACACAGCCTACCTAGACCTTGCAAAGATCTTCAACACCATTCCCCACTCAGGTATTATAGACAAGCTCACCAGCCTGAACATAAACCCCTATGTCATGAGATGGGTTGCCACCTGGCTCATGGACAGAACCCACATGGTAAGAGTTGTGGGAGCTAGGTCTGACTGTAAACCGGTTACAAGTGGTATTCCCCAGGGCTCAGTCCTAGGACTCCTCCTGTTCAGCATATACTTTTCAAAGGTACAGGCAAGCACAGTAGGACTATGGCTGACCAAGTTTGCAGACAACTGCAAACTAGGGGCTATAATTGACTACCCAACTGACACAGACATCCTCCAAAAGGGTCTCACTGAGACAGATACCTGGTGTTAAAACCTTGGCCTCAAGCTAAATGTCAAAAAGTGCATAGTCATCCCCTTTGGAAAAAACAAAGTACCCACAAATTACCACATAGATGGTAGCCCCCTAAATACGGAAGACGTAATAAGGGATCTGGGGAACAAAGTAGATGGTAATCTCTCCTTTGATAATCACATTGCCAAAGTGGTTAGAAAATCCTTCTATGTGGCCCACCTAATCACAAAAGGGTTTGCATCCAGATCGAAAAAGGTCATTGGGCCCCTCTATGCATCACTCATCAGACCCATCATAGAGTACAATGCCCCATTTGGGATGTACCTTACAAGACACCTGAAACAACTGGAAAAACCACAGAACTACCTCACCAAGAGGATCACTGGCCTCAAGCAGATGCCCTATGCAGCTCAACTGAAGAAACTCCAGCTGTACTCGGTTGCATGCCCCCTACTCAGAGGTGATCTTTGCCTGACATACAAGGCCATGTCCAACCCAGAACTGATGGACATGCTCCACCTAAAGAAAACTGTATCCCCTCGAGCCACACGCTCCAGGGATCTAAACCTCACCACAACGATAAATAGGATGTTCTGGAGGGAACGATTCCTGTCCCAGAGACTTCCCATGCTCTGGAACAAGATTTCAATCTACATTAGGCAGAGTTCCTCACTAACCCTCTTCAAAAGAAATCTTGACAAGTGGATGGGAAACAGAAAGTTTACCCCAGGGATCACTTCAATGGCTGTGCTGGACAGATGCACAGGAAACTAATCTAAGGGGGCAGTGAAAGCCAACACATTCCAGCTAGGCTTATAAATGCCTTCGGGCAGATAGCCTAGTACCTATCTATGAACCTATGATCCTAAGAAATGAATAATAGTATCCTTCAAGGAGTCATCCAACCTTGTTAACTATTGTATTGGCAGCATACCCCTTAGGGCTGACCCAGTAGTCAGGGAATTAGGAATACACATAGACAGTAATCTAGCCTTTGACCATCACATGTCTAAAGTAGTAAGGAAACTGTTCTGTTTTGCACAAATTATAAACAAAGGTATGGAATCTAAGTCCAAGGAATTCATTGTTCCACTGTATTTCGCATTCATTAGACCTATCATTATCATATATCATATCAGTGCCCCCTTTGGTATGTAACTAACCAAGCATATCCAACAACTGGAACATCCACAGAAGTGCCTTACTAAAAGAATACAGGGCATATGTAAAATGTCCTATGTGGACCACTTCAAGACCATATCCCTGTATTCTATCTGCTACATGCTTTACATGGGAAATTTATGCCTGGCATACAGGGCATTGTCAGACCCCAAAACGATACAAAAACTACAAACAGAATCTTATTTTATTCTAGACTTTAGCGCCTCGACCAAGCAGTCTTCAAGAAGTATAAAAAGCATTACCACCTCAAAAAAAATACGTAGTTAAATACTATAGATACATTGATGATCTCATTTTTGTATGTCAGGATGGTATGGAAAAAGTACAGGATTTTGTTAAAGATTTGCATTGTAATGCATATAATTCATCCCTTGATTGTTTACAGGTAGGCAATGAGGTAGATTTTTTGAATGTACATCTAGTAGGTACAGAAACTAATAAAATCTTAAGTTTCAGGATGGTGGGCAATTTTTACATGGTTCTAGCTGTCACCCCATGCATTTAATTAATTCCCTACCATATGGGGAACTTTTACGACTTCATAGAATCTGTACTAATAAGAAAAATTTATCTAAAGCACTTTTATCTACTTCCATTGTGTTCTTGAATAGAGGGTATTCGTTGTCTAATGTTCTTGAGGCTTTGGATAAAATCCATGGGTATTATTATTCTATTAATAATAATTATAATTATGTGAGAAATATTTATGGAAGTAGGAATACATCTCTACAAGATTATATATATATATATATATATATATATATATATATATATACAAATATATATATATATATATATATATATATATATATAGTAATGACATATAATGTTCTTAGTGAACAGATACAACAACAGGTTAAGTATTACTGGAAGTTTTTGATAAGGGAATTAAAATGAAGAAAGTTATCTAACCACCATCCAGTTTTCTCATTTAAGAAAGGGACCAAACTGGTAAAAATAGAGAAAACCACACTGAATCCAAAAATAAAAGCACTTTAGTTTACTGAAATTAGCAAACTTCATCAGACAAAACAAGAAAATACAAATACCCTTATATAAGCTTTCAAGTCATGACATCATTTCCTAATTAAATAAACCTGGCCTCAATTTAAAGTGCTAAAACACTGCATAATAAAATACAAGTAAAAGCACTAACTTTTATTTTTAGATTCAGTGTGGTTTTCTCTATTTTTACCAGTTTGCAGTTTGTGTTTTTTTAATTGGTTTGTTTGTAAGAAAGGGACCAGTTTGTCAGACAAACTGGTAAAATCTTACTTTATAGCCCCTGTAGAAAGTTTTACAATAAACCATTGCTAAAGTGAACTTTTCCATGTGGAAGATGTAGTATTTGTGAATTGATTGTTCAAACTTTTGATAAAATTGGAAACAATAAGTTTTGTGTATTAGGAAATGTTTCATGTGTTACTGAAGGAATTATATATGCTTTACGTTGTCCATGCAGGTTGGTGTATATAGGTGAGACTAAGAGAATGTTTAAGTGCCATCTGCAAGAACATGTCAGAGACATTAAACAATGTAAAACTGAAAGTGCTATTGCTGTCCACTTTAAAGAATGTCACAATAGTGACTATAAATTATTACAGGCTACTGTTTTGGAAAAAATATTTGTAAAATTACAAGATGAAGGAAGGTTAAAAGCTCAATTGTTATTTAAAGAAACTTTATTTATTTTAAAATATATCACTATGGTTCCTCATGGTCTTAACTGTGAAATTATTTGGAAATGTTTCATTTAACTATGTAATTGTATGTATTTGATTTTTGATTGAATTATTAGTTTTGTCTGATGGGTATTTAAGGGGAATGCTTGGGTAATATTTTTTATACTTCTGGAAGACTGCTTGGTCGAGGAGCTAAAGTCTGGAATAAAACTGGATTCTGTTTGCAGTTTTTGTGTCGTTTTGGAGATTATTTTCTGTTGTTTTCTTGTGTGATTTTGCATTGATGGCAACAGATCCTTTGAATAATATGCCCCGTGTATTTAGAAAAGGTTCCTCACCTGTGTTCCTGCATTCACAGAACAGCTCTCAACAATGGACTATGGACAATTATGTCACACAGCCTGTTTTAGGTAATGTGAATGTTGCTGCTGCTACTAATGTTTTGTGTAATGATGCTGTTAGTTCTGCTAATGGAGCGGAATCAATGCCTGGTTTTATGAATCGCTTAGTACAAGAGACAATGCACAGATTGAATAATCCATTTGCATTGGTGGGAAATGAGGCAGAATCATTCTCGGATGAAATACAGACAGTAATGGATAAGTTTGAGTATCTATTACAAAAAGAAATGAAATGTCATTCCAATATTCTGGGTCTACAACATTATTTGGAGCTAGACATCTCCCCTAGGGGTCTTCGTGCCTTTAAATCTCCTTCCACACCCTTTGATGTGAGTGATAATACTGAAAAGTTCTTTAGAGACTGATGGCTAAATGCAACACATAAATGTGTAATGGAGTGTGTTACAATATTAACAGAGCTTGACTGTATTAAGCAGAAAAAATTGAAGGAGGAGATTAAACAGACACATTTAAACTGGTGAACAAAACTGGGGGTGTGCAGACTGATAATCTGCTTAATGACATTAATGATAAGCTTAAAATTTTAGAGAGTTATATTGTAGAGCAAAAAACTGGCAAAATTAACCGAGATATCTATCACTACAATGGAGGGTGGGCCTTTCTGTAGAAGACCAAACAGAAGGCTCTAAAAATGGGACTACCGCGATGTCAGAAGGGAGATTTCAAAAAGACTGTTGCAGTCTCCTTTGCCTCATTCGAGGGAACATCATTTACTACAGATTCGGAGACAGAATCAAGGGCTTTCCCTTCACTACCACCGGCACAGCAGCCTGAAGCACACCAACAGCATTTTCGTCAGCAACAGAGAGAGGAAGACAGAAATTTTAACTGAAAAAGAGGGACTACAAACTCAACATCAGCAGGTGAAGGACACTTTAAACAAAACTTTAAACGTAGCAGGTGGCAATAATTTTCCTATTGCCACTAACTAGACATCTTTGGTTTTTAATTTATCTAATTGCTATTTATCTAATGAACAACTGTAAGTATTACATTTAGGCTTAAAATTTGTTCCTACTGTTTTACCTTCTTGGCATATTATTGAACAGGAAGTATTTAAATTGTCATGTAAATTGCAATTGAAGTGTTGCTTTAATGTGAATGACTATGAAGTTGATGCTGAATTGTCAGATAAAGATTTGTTTTATTCTTGTGAGTCTGAGAATGTTTGGGACAATGAGTTGGATGTTAATACAAACTACAATACATATTGTTTACTTAATACATCTAGTGTTAACTATAGAAGTAATTTTATGCCTTCTTTTTGTAATGAACATGTTAGGAACTTCATGGCAATGATTCATTTTTCTGTGGAACAGGTGTATAATGAATTTAAGTCTAATAAGTCATCTGTTTGTTATAATTTGACGAAAAAAGAATGGACAGCATTAAATCAGTTAGTAGATAGTAAGCACCTAATTATTAAACCAGTGGACAAGGGTAATAAGATTGTGATTTTACATTACAAGCAATATCTTAAAATGTGTAACTCTCATTTACAGGATACTAGTGTACATAGGGTTATGAATATTGCTATGTATTATGAAGGACTAAAAATATATGAGGTGTTATTACTGAAAGGACAACATTTAGGTTATTTTACTAAAGAAGATCTTGGTAAAAAGTTGAATGTAGATAAATGTAGTATGATCACTTTTTACTGCCTGCCGAAGCTACATAAGAATGCAGTGGATCCTCCTGGCAGGCCTATAGTACCGGCAACTAATTACTTTTTGCATAACATTGGTATAGTTATACATGAATATTTTTTTCTTATGTACAACAACTAGATTCCTACATTAAAGACACTTTTGATTTTTTTGAACAAAATTATGGAAATTAACTGGGATTCTAAATGTTATTGGGTGACGCTGGATGTCACCAGTTTATATACGAACATTAAACACATGGATGGCATTACAGCTTTGCAGTCCATCTTGGATAACTGCCCCATTCCAAGTTATATTATTGAATGGGTGGAATTTAGTCTAAGAAATAATTATTTTTCCTTCAATGAACATATATTCCATCAGTTACAAGGTACAGCTATGGGGGCACTTTTTGCCCCTACTTATGCTAACTTGTTTATGGCTTCATTTGAAAGGAAATATATCTATCTGCATGAAGTTTTCAAATAAATATGTAGTTAAATACTATAGATACATTGATGATCTCATCTTTGTATGTCAGGATGGTATGGAAAAAGTACAGGATTTTGTTAAAGATTTCCATTGTAATGGATATAATTTATCCATTAATGGTTTACAGGTTGGCAAAGAGGTAGATTATTTGGATGTACATCTAGTAGGTACAGAAACTAATGAAATCTTGACTTCTGTATTTAGAAAGTTTCAGGATGGTGGGCATTTTTTACATGGTTCTAGCTGTCACCCCATGCATTTAATTAATTCCCTACCATATGGGGAACTTTTACGACTTCATAGAATCTGTAATAATAAGAAAGATTTATCTAAAGCACTTTTATCTACTTCCATTATGGTCTTGAATAGAGGGTATTCATTGTCTAATGTTCTTAAGGCTTTGGATAAAATCCATGAGTATTATTATTCTATTAATAATATTATAATTATGTGAGAAATATTTATGGAAGTAGGAATACATCTGTACAAGATAATATATATATATATATATATATATATATATATATATATATATATATATATATATATATATATAATATATATATATATAGTAATGACATATAATGTTCTTAGTGAACAGATACAACAACAGGTTCAATATTACTGGAAGTTTTTGATAAGGGAAGAAAAATGAAGAAAGTTATCTAACCACCATCCAGTTTTCTCATTTATGAAAGGGACCAGTTTGTCAGACAAACTGGTAAAATCATACTTTATAGCCCCTGTAGAAAGTTTTACAATAAACCATTGCTAAAGGGAACTTTTCCATGTGGAAGATGTATTATTTCTGAATTGATTGTTCAAACTTTTGATAAAACTGGAAACAATAAGTTGTGTGTATTAGGAAATGTTTCATGTGTTACTGAAGGTGAGAGTGGGATGTTGGGGAGGGGAAGTAGGTATATTTGGAGAGGTAGGTTGGGTAGGTTAACAGACAAGACACACAAGATGCATACAGGGCTGGTATATGACACATGGGGGGTAAACACCTTGGATGGGGAGGGGTGTTTGGAAGTCGCAAGCCCATGAGCTCCCAACTGGAAACAGTGGGACTGAGGTCCCCACCCATGGGCAGTCACCACTGCACCTTCACGGCCCTGAAGGTGACTGTGCTGGGGGCTGTGTAGGAGGGGCAGGCTTACTCTCTAATAGAGCCACTCAGCCCTCAAGCTGGCATAGCCACTCTTGATACTCCAGATCAAGCTCCTTATGCACCAGGGCCTGGACCTGTTGATGAGTGACAGGTTTCCCTCTGCTCCTGCTCCGAGGGGAATGAGCTCCATCCCCTGCAGTGGTTCCACCCGAAGGTGGTGCAGGGCCCACAGAGGAGGAGGTCCCAGGCTGGGCCCCAGATGTGCTGGTGCCCAGTGCTATGGCCAGCTGAGGTGGTACAGGTGGGTCCGCTGGGATCAGCCTTCCCATACGAACTGTGTTGTCACAGGTTTATGACAGATATGGGTTAGTAACAGTCAACAGCATTCAGGATTAGTTATAACAGCATGCATAGGTATTACCATTAACCCAACACACCAGATGTAACACAGTTGCAAAGCAAGCAAAACACATGCATATATGGAACAACAGTGGCCATTACAGGAGCATGCAGGTTTCTTTGATGTCAACAGACCACCAATATGGGTGTATTTTCACATGGCACATGCATAGAAACAAATGTGAATATTTCTAATCCATTAGGAAATATGTCCCAACAAAAGTGTGGAGTGTACACATAACAGTTGAGGAGTGTCATTGGGTTATTATGCACATATGGTAGGGATGGGAGAGAGAGTTCAGTTAACAACTAATATATCCTTGTAGTTTTCACAACATTCTTGGTCACTGCAGTGGTCTTTCCCTTACATGTATTATTACACTACACAATGGCCTTATATTGTACACTGGTATGTTTATAAATTATTATATACGTGACCTGTGTCTTACATACAGGCATGACAGGCTGCAGGTATTACTGCAACATATGTTGAGAATTGCTATCATACACTTTGGGTGAGGTGCTAGAATGACAGGTTTGTTTCCATATACATTCTCGGACTATGTACACGTTTGACTATCATTTATATGTCATTGACAGCTGCCTACATTTCTTGGATCATCACTCTGGGTTTTCAGGGGAACAGGGTACCAAGCTGGTGATAGGGGCCATTTATCTGGACATGCTGGACAGACTGGAACCGTTGTGGGGTATGAATATGCATACAGCTTACAATATGAACATTCTAGCAAATTCTGTACTGTTGTTGGATGTAATTATGCATACAGCTTTTTATCTGAATATTTTATCAAAATCTGTACAATCATGGGGTATGATTATGCATACAACTTAGTAGCACTCCCAGGATTCAAACCCCTGCTGTGTATGACAAAATGTTATAGCTAACATCCCGGTACACTGTGCTATCAAGGAATTGATATAAAGCTTTTGACTGTTTCTATCTAAGTCTACCTAACTTTTACAATATAACTGACCTCTTGGCACATCCAACATTGTTATGCAGGGCTCCAAGCCCATTTTATCTGCATACCACGGTGTGGGTGACACTGCTTAAGATACAACAGTACTATTTATAGTATGGAACAGATCGCCAATATATGAGAGAAGAGTAAACAGAAGCACTCCAGGGGTTATACCTTTATTCACAGACTATTACACATTTATTTCTACTGGTACAACACTTTCTAAGGCTCTTATATTTATTTGTTATGACAGTACATGCAGACTGATTACTAACCTGCCTCATGATGCAGCCTTTGCAGCCTAGCATCATGAACTTGCTGGTTCACAGCCCGCTCATCTGCAGCTGTCAGACAAATGCAGTGATATTAAGCCATACCTATCCATATTATACACAAGCTAGGCAATTATCTACTACTTAGTAGAATGAGTACTTACTCAGTACTGGGGCATTGGGCATCTGCCAAGACTCCTGGATCCACTGTTCCAGTACATCCCCCCTCCACCGCTTCAGGTCAACATGGTGGTGCCTGACCTGCTCACCAGTCCGGGAGATACCTGTGACACTGTTGAGGTCACGGGCGAGACTGTCCCAGGCCTCCGTTTTATACTGCGAGCCCTAGTACTGGCTCTGCAGTAGTCTCTGATCATGGTGTTTTACCAGGAGCCATACCATGATTTTTGACTCCTGGATGCCCCAGCACTGCACTCTAAATCGAGTGCCTTCACCCACACCAGCCATTCTGCCTGCAGTAGGAAGCTACAATCAGTTATGGGTAGTATTCCCACCTGTGGGGTTAAAATACGGCCATTTTCCTGCACTTCCATGTGATTGGCCAGTTTTGAAAAGGCTAAGTTATGGGCAGACCTGCTTATATGAGCTTGGCACTGCTTAAAGAGGTATACCACTAGGCAGATTTAATTGGTTCCCCTACACATTGCTTACACATACTAACTTGAGCTGTGCTGCAGTTAACATTGCTTAATAGTTACTTAGCACTATATTTGCCATTTGGCAATGATTTATTCTTCATTACAGGTTATATATGTGTCTGGCATCCGTGATTCATGAGTACATACACTGTATGGGGACCTGGGGACTTCTATACTTTATAACAATAACACCTCAAATCTATGCTTACTGCAGTACTCCATTTCACATATTTATGTTCTGTGGCAGATTATCCAACATCACACTGTACATAGATTCAGTTCACATGTTTGGTTTGATTTTCCTGTGGTGAGGATTAGTTTGCTGATACCTCATGCATATTGACTGTTATGATGGCTTAGTGGTTAATTACTGTGACTATAGTGTACATGGTCCTGAGTTTAAGCCTGATAGAGGCAGTTTATTTTGTTGCTTGTTCTGAACATGTCCCGTTGGATCCAGAGTGATTAAGGTACATTAAAGCAGTTGTAAGTGGGTTTGTGCGACTGTAAGCACTGCTAACCTCCTGTTAGAGTTTCTTACACTCAGTTAGCTTCTACTTTGCTTAATCTGTGTAGGCAATGCTTACCCCCATGCAAATGCACTGAGACACACTTACTACTGCTTATTTGTGCTTAAACCTGCTTACTAGTGCCTTATTCATTATGACACTGACACTTCACATGTGCATTTCATGCAGTACTCCAGTTCACATTTAAATGTTATTATGTAGGTTATACAGTAAAGAGATGTAAAAATATGTTCATATACAGATTTCACATGGAAAATATGTGCTGCAGTGGGACTCTAATCGGGAATGCCTGTTCATTAGGTGGATGCTTTAACCACTACACTATTGCTGTGCTGCTTTATTTGCATATATATTCCTTGTTATCCTCTTCAGCCTTTTCAGCTACTTTAACCGTAGCTAAGCGATGGGCAAACCCACACACCTACAGTTAGCTGTACTTGGGGTTTTAAAAACAATAAATACAAGGGTTTCTTCATTTTATTTCACTGTACTGTTGCTGTTGAACACATGGGGACTGTTGGTGGGAATATATGGACACCTATGAGCAGTCTCGCTCATTTATTTACACTTTCTTCTGGTCTACTTTGCAGAGGCATGTTTATTCTGAGAGCTCTGCTCTCAGACACGCCCCCTGCACTCGTCCACGCTCAGTGTAGGATTTGGAGCTCAGGCAGCACGCCTTCATTAATATGCATGGTGCGCTGCCGTCCTCCTCTTAAACTGCCGCTTACGTGCAGGACTAGTTTAGTGCTGCACGGCAGATTAGTAAATCCGGGGGAATAGCTGAAACACGAAGATATTCAGATAGTTAACAGAGTCTGTTCTGCTAAGGAAAAAGAAGGTATGCTACAAATGAGAAATTTCACAGCAGTGAGGGGCAGTAAGCATGACTCTCTGGACATCAATTCCTTTTTTTTTCTGCTGCCCTGAATGCACTTCTGCTGATCATCTACCATCAAGAATTATAACCTTTTATAGAGTCACTGGCCTGACTGCCATGTTTATATCCTACTAGCCAACAAGGTGAAAATGTTTACTTCCTATCGATATATGCATGTATTTATGCATACATGGATACACTTGCTGTTGTTGAGTGATTTGATTGTCAAAATGAGAATCACTGTATTTTTGTATGAGTTTATGTTTTGTGAATATCTTTACTAGTGGTAGTGCATGGAATTTGCATGCGATTAGAAAGTAGCTGGTTAAGAATGTTTCTCCTTTTCTCCACTGTTGTTTGATAGAGTTAGTTTATATGAAGCCATAAATCAATTTGATTTGTTATTTATATCATCAGCAGAAGGCATCCTCAATGAATTTTGACAATTTGTGTCACAATGAATGTGCACTTGATAAAAGATGGCATACTCATAAACTTTTGCAAAGGTGGTTTTACATGATTTATATTTTAATTTTTACAGCTTACATAATTCATTAATTCACAACTTAACTGTTGGGGAAATGATTGATTTAGATAAGCTGCAGTTAAACAAAGACTATTATTATCTCTGCAAATAAAGGTGAAGCTCTTGTTATTTGGAAGAAATCAAAATATATGACCAATATTATCAAAGAATGCTAAAAGAGCCTAGCCAAGACTTTAAAATTGAACTGGATTTTTTTTGGCAATATGTCTTACAAGAAGGCATTATTACAACTTCTGTGAACAAGGCATTGCAGGTACAAGTACTTAAACACAATTTGTTTATTTGTTACCAAAGATACATAATGATGTATATGATCTACCAAAAAGACCAATAGTTATGGGCAAAAGTTATTTAACTAATTCATTATATGAATTTTGGACTTTTATTTGAAGCCTTTATCAATGCATATTAGGTCCCGCAATGAAGACACCACACACTTTTTGAAACTTTTGGATGAGGTTATGGTCTGCCCTTACTGATTATTATATATATTAGATGCTTCATAATTGTATATAAAGATACCTCATTGGTTGGGGTTACAAGCATTGGATTATTGTTTATCACTTACTGAATTGTATCCATCAGGTTTTAATACCTTATTCATGTATTTAGCAGAACATGTTCTCACTAAGAATGTATTTTATTTCTAAGGTGATTGTTTCTGGAAAAATAAAGGACCTTCATTGGGTGCTTCTTTTACATCCATTAATGCTGAACCTTTTTAAAGTTGCATTGAGAATGTCTTGATTTCTGATAATAGCCATAACATCTATATCTACACCATGGACACGTGGCATAAATATTCAGATGATTTTTTGGCTTGTGTGGAGCAATGGTTCTGCAGAATTTATCAAATTTATGACTTAGCGAAATTAAAATAAATGGAGGTTACCTTTTTAATACCTTTATAGAATTGTTATTTAAGACATAGGCAAACATGCATTTATATAAAAAGAAAACAAACCATATTAACATATTCCCAGTTGCAAACGTTATAAATCCAACAATACATACATTTATTAATCCCTGCCTTCCCTTAAACCTTACTCCTTGTCTAAAACATTATTCGCATTACTCACAGTGAAATCACAAAATGGGTGGGGTGTGGGTGGGAAAGGGGTGGGAATGGGTAGGGTTATAGGTGATACAAGGGATGTGGCCTTACTCAGGTTTTAGCCACAATGAAAGGTTTGCCTGGACTTCTGGGAAATACATTCTAAACAGTGAGGGGCCCAGCGTACAACCTGGTGGTATGCCACTGGTAACTGGTCTTTTGATAGAGTTGAAGTCACCCACTTTGACAGTATGTGTCCTGTCCGTGAGCCAGTTTGCTACCCATTTGGTAAAGCAGGGATTAATTCCCAATTGGGAGAGTTTCACTATAATACCTGAGTAGGGAGTTGTGTTAAATGGCTTGGCTAGGTCAAGATAGGTGGTATGCACTGTCTTTCCTTCATCCAGGATCTTGGTGACTTTCTGAAAGAAGTCAACCATGTTTAATACACATGATCTACCTTTAACAAATCCAAACTGGGTTCAGTTGAAAAGTTTGCAGATTACCTATATCCTTGTTAATAAGGTCCACAATAACTCTTTCCATGGCCTTGCAGATGAGGCTAGTCAAGCTTATAGGTCTATAATTCCCAGGGTCAGTTGATTGACCCCTTTGTGCAGAGGGATTACTGCTGCTGTCTTCCAGTCTGCAAGAAAATAGTCAGTTTGCAGGCTGCGGTTAAACTGGGATCCAAGTAGATCTTCTAGGTCATGTTTTAAGTTGTTTAAAAGGCAAACTGGGATGTTGTCTGGTTGCACTGATACCATGTTTTTGACCTTGAACAGCACTGAGATGACCTGGTCTTGAGACAACAGGCTGAGTATTGGTGGCAGATCTACTTTGGATAATGACTGGAGGGGACAGGGGGTGAAGTCTGCTAAAATTCTGTCAGTTAGCAGGTTGGCTATTACCTTCAGTTGAGTATGGGTGGTGTCATTCACAACCAGTTCAGCACATAGCTGGGTATTCCCCTTTAGAGTTCAGATGTAGTTAAAGAAGCCTTGTAATAATCCTTAGCTAAGGAGGCTATTTTTGCTTTGTAATTAGCTTTGGAGGACTTGAAAAGATTGCTAATTTGTTTGTTTATACTAGACAGGGATTTACTCCTCTGCTGAGCCAGTTCCCCTCTTGTTCTTGGACATTATTTTCTTTCTCTTGTTATATAGCCTATTTATACTAGGGGACCACTAGGGTGGCTTGTTGCTTTTTGGCAAGACCTGGTTTTAATCTGGTCAAGTACAGCCAATTCTATGCAACTGCTTAAGTGGTTATACAGGACATGAGTATACACTTCTGCATAGTTATCTGCATTCAAAGGGGCTATGAAACTTCTTATACCATCATGTAGTAGGAGGTAGTTTGTCTCTGAAAATTTGTTAAATGTTTTTGAGCTTGATGGGGTATCTGGTCTTATAATTACATCAAATGAGACTGCTTTATGGTCCAATCTTACCAGGGAGGACATCACCTGGAGCGGGGGTGCAATGGTCTCCAACTTTAGTGAGTACTATATCTAGGACATTTCAGCCTCCTGTGGGTGTGCTGACTAGCTATTCCAGAGCATTTGCATTGACAAAGTCCAAGAACCTCTTTGCCAGCATGTTTGTGGTCATGTATGTTTCCCAATTGATGGTAAGATAATTAAAATCACCCATGAGTAAGGTACTGAGCTGTATGGAAAGTGTCTTTAATATGTCCAGGTATGTGGTATGCTTTCCCCATTTCATGGTGGAGAACCAATAGCTAGCCATGATGTGGTAGGGTGCTTTGTCTATAGTTAATTGGACAGGGAGTAGCTCAAGAGAATCATACTATTTGACCTGTCTTTAGGTGTACTTATCCTTAATGAAGATAGATAAGCCTCCTCCTTTGGTTCTTTCATGCTCAGTTTGTGGTCTGAATGTATGGAAATCAATGTAGCCCTACATGACCAGGGTGCGTTCCACACCTTTGAACCATGTATTGATGACTCACAGATGTTTGCATCTTCCAAAGTCAGGAGTGCTTCCAGTGAGTGCAGTTTCTGGTTTAGTCACCTAGCATTAAACATCAATACATTGAGTTTATCTAGAGAAGATTTTGTTATGTTGGGAGGTTTGTTATTTTGATACTGCCTTATAAAATGCACAATAGGGAATAGCTAATGCCTTTACTAGCATCCAAAAGCCTAGAGAAGACATGTGCAGATCCTATTTCCAGTTTTTTTTTATCTTGGCTACAATAATCAATACTTCAATTATAGTTAGGTTTACATTTTGATTTCCAGTTTTCAGTAATTGCTTTTTTGAAAGCTACCAGAATTAAACTTAACAAGACTTTACTATGTCTAGGGAATTCAGACCTGTATCCCAGTTCAAACAGTTATTTCCTTATTTATACCCATTTGCTCATCCAATATTTCTGACAGAGTACTCTTGGAATTTTTTAAAATCTGCCAATGCAATACATTCCCAAAACATATGTTCCCAGTTACCTCTTTCTTTTCCATTACACCTAAAACATTTGACATCTATCTGAGGAAAAAATGTTTGAAGTTTGTTTGGGCTATAAAAATAGCAATGCAAACACTTCCAAGAAAAAATCCTAAATCTTCTGGGTTTTATTGCATATTTGAGAGCCTTCCATTGTTTCCTTGAGAATTACTTATCCAGTCTCTCTTCCCAATCTTTTCTAACGTCCTCTGATTGGTTCCTATAGTTACCATTCAATATTTTTTATGCCCTACTAATTATCCCTTTTTTGTAGCATCTTCTGTTTTAGATTCAACTTAAAACTCTATCTTAGCAAGTCTTTCATTTAGGATTCCCTTATTCCTTTCTTTTTCTGTATACACTGATATCAGTCCCTGATAGGAAAGGCAGTCTCTAACTTGCAGTCCAAATGACCTCTTAACCTCTCCTAATTTTTTGCAGTTCCCTCTCTAGTTATTTGCTCCCAATACCTTGGTTCCTTTGTCAGTTTACTACAATAAATTATAGCTCCATCTTGCCTGTTCTCTGTACCTCTAATTGCAGTCATTCCTTTCATCAGCATTTCCTGTCTCTATACTCATGTTGGCTAAGTTCTTAAGATACTTTCTGCTACTTTATGAGCATAATATTCTGTATGGATGTCGTTATTCTCCTTAAGGATCTGTATCCAAAATCCCAGTCCCTGCCTATTCCTTGAATTCCCCAAGCTTCATCATTATCCCGTTCCACTTTGAATTTTATCTTTCTGTTTGTGTTATGTATATGATCCTTATCTGTGTAGCTCTAAACTAAGCCTTTAAATCAGTTAATCCTAAACCACCTTGTTCTACTAGAAGGATCAACGTATCCTATTTGACACTTGCCCATTCCCCTTTCCAGAGAAAACCCTTCAACTCTTTATTAATTATTGTCCACAATGTCTCATCTGGTTGATAAAAATACGCCTGACCTGTAAAAAGACTAAAGAGATTAAAACATTTTCACTACTTGTATCTTTCTATCCATATCCAAAAACAAGAGGTTCCAGTTTCTCAGTTTCTGTATTATCTTTAGTTTATTCTCTTCTCACATATTCTTGGCTGCCATAACAGAATTCTTTTTAATCCATACTCTTTAATAATTAATTTTATCATGTTACCATATATTTGGGTATTGCTGAACCAATTCATATGTAGGTACAAGATTTAGAACTATAGCCTTTGTTATATCTTTATTAATTTTGTATTCCAAAAAGACTTGAAGCTGTCTTAAAATCTTCTACAACATCGGGATGTCCTTTTCTGATCATATCAGGTACAAAATAATATTGTCTGCAAATAAGTCAGCATTTTTTGATTGTCATATAAATGATATCCTTGAATTTCTGAGTCCCTTTTTTTGGCCAATGGCTCTAAATGTAACTCAGATAACAGAGGGGAATGAGGACAGTCCTACCTGGCACCTCTGTTCTGGCACATCTTATCAGAGAGGAACCCTCTCATTACAACTTTTGCTTCCAATCTCTCATATATCCTCCTATTTAACCTTAGTTTTGTATCAAGGAATGCAAATGCTTCCATTCCTCTACTCATAAAATTCAAAATTACTCTGTCGAATGTTTTCTCTGCACCAAGACCCACCAACAACAATGGTATTTTCTTACATTCAGCTTCTCTGGATCATCATTGTTCAATTAATGTTGTCAAATGTTAACCTCCCCTCCACAAAACCACATTGATCCATCTCAATCAATTTTGGCAACACCTTTGCCATTCTTTTAGCTATTAGGAACATAAACACTTTATAATCATTGTTTAAAATTGAGATGGCCCTATATGAAGATGGTTCTGATGGGTCTTTACCATCTTTCATTGTAACTATCCTAAACACAATGGACTTCAACAGAACTAGTTAGTAAAATCCTGACATTGTGTTATTTATTTATTTATTAACCTCATGTGGTTGAATATATTGTCCATTGGACTACAGCTACACACTGGTGGTTCATTATTAGTTTATAATTCAGTGTGCTGTGTTCCTGTTTTTGTTGTGATTCTTGGTTTCAAATCGGGAACTTGCTATGTCCTCACAGGGCCTATTTTCTGGTAACCTATTTCAAAATCTGGCAGGTGAAGAGAGAAGTAAAGTACTGGAACAAATGATTCCACACATGGCAAATTGTGAATCTCTGAGAGGTGCTTTAATGCAGTTGTTGCAGTTACTCACACTGTTTGAGGCTTTGACTAATCAAATTGACACAGTTATTGCAGATGCCTATGGCTTTTCGTTCCAATGAAGGTTTTTATACAAATTTGCACTATGAAGGTAACTGTAACCCTCCTGATTTGGTTAGTCCAAGAAGAGAACTTAGAAATAAATGTGTGCCAGAACCAGAACCTTATTATGCACATACAACACATCGGACTGGGAGAAGAATGCCAACTTGCCATGATAAGCAACAGGAGTTTGTTATTTCCAACTGGTTAAATGATGCTGGTTGTGGTTTTACTAGGCTAGATAATCACTCCAAAGTAAGAGATCCTTTTGAAAATCAGTTAGAGAACTTTGATAAAAAGTTATAAGTCATTGCAGCTGGACAATATATACCTTAAAGACTGAAATCCAACAAGAGAGTCCCTAAGGGACTAAGGGTTTATAAAATACCCAGTGGAATTCCTGATGACACTGACTTCTATACTAAATTGTTAGATATATTCAGTGATTGTGGGTGTAGAATTATGGAGGTTCTAGTTAAATTTAATGAGCAGAAAAGGCAATACTATTGAAAGATATTCAAAGATAGGACAACTCTGTTAAAAGTGACCTACTTTATGGGTTGAGATAAAGAGATTATAATGATACTTTTATGAACATTGATGTAATTTAAAAAATAATAGGAAGCAAACACTTGGTAAATTAATTAGAGATGATAAAGATTATTCTAAAGGGTTGGCTTACCCAAAACCTGCCATTTGCCAGAATGATACATTAGTTAATATTGCTGGTGTGGAACATGATTTGAATTATTTCAATACACAACGTAACCAAGGAGAAACTGTTAATGATAATAGTCATGATTTTCTAGATATGGGCCTGCTATCTCCACTTCAGAGATCGGACAGGATTGCACAGAGAGAAACGGCTCAACATCCAAAGTAGGGAATGGATATTTTTATCCTCCAACCAAGGTATACAATATCCAGCGAGAAAGAACCACAGGGGAAAGTGGTCATTAATTAAGTAGCCCACACTTTTTGTAATGGTGATTTTGGAGATGTTTGTTTTTTTAACTGGATCTAATATTGATTCAGAGCTTTCATTTGATGGTCCTGCTTATACTGTTTATGAATATAATGGATACGAGATATATAATTATAGTGATTTTAAAGTGAACAAAATTCATGTTGACCTTTTTAGTAAAACTTTTTCCTTTGTTCCCAATACCAGATTGGATATTAGTGAAACTTTAGTAGATCTTAAACAATTTGTCCATAAAATGAACCTCGAGTTGTTTTTTAATGACTGTCCTGTTAAAATAAATATACAAATACAGGGGTACTCAGGAAGTAGAGTACATTTAATATCCCACGTCACCCTATGTTGTAATTGTTTGAGAGGTTTTGTGAAACAGATATTAGGAAGACACTACAGGGAAAGAAAGGTGTAAACCACAATTTAACCAAAGAAGAGCAAATTGCTCTGAAAGAATTAATGCAATAGAAATAACAGAGCTGTGAAGTCAGACAAAGGAGGTTGTATGGTTAATATGAATTATATAGATTATTCCTCAAAAATGTATGACATTCCCAACAATGATTTACAATACTGTAGAGTATCCAAAAATGAAGTTAATATAGCTAGGAATTATAGTTTACAGGACCTACCAAGTCTTGAAAGTGGAACATTCTGTGATGCCAACCATCTCTGTTATCCCCAAAATTTGCAAATATGTGACAAACCCTCCTTTATGACCTATTGTTGCTGCTGGTAGTTCTAAAACCCATCCTTTGGCAACATATATGGACATCAAGTCTAAATGGCTTCTAGATTGCCATCCTCATATACTTAAAGATTCATGGGATTTTTAGGGAAAATACAAACACATTTTTACCCTGATGATAATGTTTTAGTTACCACTGACATGATTAATTTATTTTCTTGTATTACCCATACTACCAGCAGAGCTTTATTTAGAAATGCTTGCTATGCATTTGACAAGTTGGCTAATTAGGAAACATGTTTTTAGGTGATTTGATGGAAATTATTTGGATAACAATTTAATTTTTTTAAGGTAAATACTACAAACCCAAGCCTGGATAAATGGGGAGGGTTGTGTCAGGAAGGGCATCCGGCGTAAAACTTCACCAAATCATTTCATGCAGTCACCAGTAAATATTTCCATACCGGATCAGTCGAGGCCCGGGTTAACAACGACCACCACCAATACTGTTAGCCAACAGGGTGCTGGTGGAAATTGAGCTACTGTTGGCCGAAGGAAGAGAAGAGGCGGAAGGCATGGCCGAAGGCAGGAAGAGAGGAGAAAAGCTAGGACTGTGGTAGTGAGGGTAGGAACTTTGAATGTTGGCAGTATGATTGGTATAGGGAGACAGCTGGCTGATATGATGGACAGAAGGAAGGTTGGTATATTGTGTGTGCTAGAGACCAGATGGAAGGGGAGTAAGGTTAGGTGTATCGGAGGTGGGTTCAAATTGTTTTATCATGGTGTGGATGGGAGGAGAAATGGCATAGGAGTTATTCTGAAGGAACAGTATGCTAAGAGGGTTTGGAGGTGAAAAGAGTATTAGACAGAGTGATGTTTATGAAGCTAGAAATTGATGGTGTAATGATGAATGTTGTTAGTGCATATGCTCCACAAGTTGGGTGTGCAATGGATGAGAAAGAAAAATTTTGGAGTGAATTGGATGAATTGGTGATGACTGTACCCAAGGGTGAGAGAGTGGTGATTGGAGAAGATTTCAATGGGCATGTTGGTGAAGGGAACAGAGGGGATGAGGAAGTGATGGGTAGGTATGGTGTTAAACAAAGGAATGCAGAAGGTCAGATGGTAGTGGATTTTGCAAAAATAATGGACATGGCTGTGGTGAATACGTATTTTAACAAGAGGGAGGAGCATAGGGTGACATACAAGAGTGGAGAAAGATGCACACAGGTGGATTATACCTTATGTAGGAGGGCCAGTCTGAAGGAGATTGGAGACTGTAAAGTGGTGACCGGAGAAAGTGTAGTTAGGCAGGATAGGATGGTGGTTTGTAGGATGATGTTGGTGATCAAGAAGAGGAGGAGGAGTGTGAGGGTAGCACCAAGGATCAAATGGTGGAAATTGAAAAAGGGTAATTGTGAGGTGGAGTTCAGGGATGAGTTAAGGCAGGCACTGGGTGGTAGTGAAGAGTTACCAAATAGGTGGGTAACTACAGCAGAGCTAGTAAGCGAGACGGCTAGAAAGGTACTTGGTATCACATCGGGACAGAGGAAGAACGACAAGGAGACATGGTGGTGGAATGAGGATGTACATGAGAGTATACAGGCATAGAGGTTGGCAAAGAAGAAGTGGGATTGTCAGAGAGATGAAGAAAGTAGACAGGAGTATAAGGAGATGAGGTGCATGGCAAAGAGAGAGGTGGCGAAGGCTAAGGATAAGGCATATGAAGAGTTGTATGAAAGGTTGGACACTAAGGAGGGAGAAAAGGACCTGTACTGATTGGCTAGACAGAAGGACCGAGCTAGGAAAGATGTGCAGCAGGTAAAGGTGATAAAGGATAATGAGGGAAACATACTCACAAGCGAGGAGAGTGTGTTGAGGAGATGGAAAGGGTACTTTGAGGGGTTGATGAATGAAGCGAATGAGAAGGAGAGAAGGTTGGATTATGTAGGGATAGTGAATCATGAAGTACAATGGATTAGCAAGGAGGAAGTAATGATAGCTATGAAGAGAATGAAGAATGGAAAGGCTGTTGGCCCAAATGACATACCTGTGGAAGCATGGAGGTGTTTAGGTGAAATGGCAGTGGAGTTTTTAACCAGATTTTTAATGAAATCTTAGAAAGTGAGGGGATGCCTGAGGAATGGAGAAAAAGTGTTTTGGTACCAATTTTTATGAATAAGGGTGATGTGCAGAGCTGTAGTAACTACAGAGGTATTAAATTGATCAGTCACAGCATGAAGTTATGGGAAAGAGTAGTGGAAGCTAGGTTAAGAAGGGACGTGATGATTAGTAATCAGCAGTATGGTTTCATGCCGGGAAAGAGCACTACATATGCGATGTTTGCTCTGAGAGTGTTGATGAAGAAGTACAGAGAATGTCAGAAGGAGTTGCATTGTGTTTTTGTAGACTTAGAGAAAGCATATGACAGGGTGCCTAGAGAGGAGTTGTGGTATTGTATGAGGAAGTCAGGAGTGTCAGAGAAGTCTGTAAGAGTGGTACAGGATATGTACGAGGATAGTGTGACAACAGTGAGGTCTGTGGTGGGAGTGACAGATGCATTTTAGGTGGAGGGGGGGTTACATCAAGGATGAGCTCTGAGCCCTTTCTTATTTGCAATGGTGATGGACAGGTTGACAGACAAGATCAGACAGGAGTCCGCGTGGACTATGATGTTTGCAGATGACATTGTGATCTGTAGTGAGAGTAGGGAACAGGGGGAGGAGACCCTAGAGAGATGGAGATATGCTCTAGAGAGAAGAGGAATGAAGGTCAGCAGGACTAAGACAGAATATATGTGTGTTAATAAGAGGGAGGATAGAGGAATGGTGAGGATGCAAGGAGTAGAGGTGGCGAAGGTGGATGAGTTTAAATACTTGGGGTCAATAGTTCAGAGTAACAGTGAGTGTAGAAAAGAGGTGAAGAAGAGAGTACAGGCAGGATGGAGTGGGTGGAGAAGAGTGTCAGGAGTGATTTGTGACAGACAAGTACCTGTAAGAGTGAAAGGGAAGGTCTACAAGAGGGTAGTGAGACCAGCTATGTTATATGGGTTGGAGACAGTGGCATTGACAAAAAGGCAGGAGTTTGAGCTGGATGTGGCAGAGTTAAAGATGTTAAGATTTGCACTGGGTGTGACGAGGTTGGACAGGATTAGGAATATGTATATTAGAGGATCAGCCCAGGTTGGAAGGTTTGGAGACAAAGCCAGAGAGGCAAGATTACATTGGTTTGGACATGTGCTGAGTAGGGATGCTGAGTATATTGGGAAAAAGATGCTAAGGATGAAGCTACCAGGTAACAGGAAAAGAGGAAGGCCTAAGATAAGGTTTATGGATGTGGTAAGAGAGGACATGCAGGTGGTTGGTGTGACAGAGCAAGATGCAGAGGACAGGAAGAAATGGAAACAGGTGATCCGCTGTGGCGACCCCTAACAGGAACAGCCGAAAGAAGATGATGATGACTACAAACAGATAACTGGTATTGCCATGGGCACAGCTTGTACCCCTTTATATGCTATTATATTAAGTCAATGGGAATACAAAACCATATTTACATCTGAGTTTGCACAGTACATTGCTTTGTATTTGAGTTTTTTGGATGACATATTTTTAATACGGAAGGGAAATGAGGTACAATTAAATGAATTTGTTGACTATATAAATCTTAGCACTGATTTTTGAGATTTATTTATTCCTATTTCATGAGAGAAATTAACAAATTTAGACATCCTTATTATCAAAGATTTTTGTAACAAGTGATTCCACTCTAGGCTTTATAGGAAACCAACCTATTGCAATAACTTCCTTCATTTTTCTAGTAGTCACCCCTTTCATCAAAATAAGGGAGTAGTTAAAGGGCAAATGGTCCATATTTCCAGACTAACTTCTGATGAGAACCATTTTTCACAGGAGACGGATGAACTAATAGAGATGTTTGTAACAGAGGTTACCCTCAGAAATTGTTACAAAAGGTTAAGACGGAAGTCATTAATAAAAAGAAGAAATTGATTTTTGCACCCAGTATTAAGAAATATTTTTCAAAATTAATAATAAAGGTGATGATGATAATACTGATTTTAAAATAACTATGTTTTTTGAAGTACGGTTCTGGTAGTAATTATGTTAAACAAATTGATATTAACAATTGGAAATTTATTGAACACAATGATACTCTGAATAGTATATTGAGGGTTAAACCACATTTTGTCTACACAATACATGCTACAGGAGAAGCTTGATTTGGTCAATACCAACACACTATTGCCCAACAGAATTAAGATACATAAAGGTTGAGGGAATGTGGTGCTTGCTCCCAATGTAAATCCATTCATGAAGGACAGTCCTTAACTTTCCCCTGGATTCTCAAAAGCTTGCACAGTGTGCATGATTAGTGTAAGAGGAAATTTTGCCAATATGGTGGCCAAGCGATCAATGTACGTGCTCATTTGACATGTGCGAGCACTCTAGCAGTAGTGCTGCACATTCCCAGCCCCGTATGCAAATTACCCCATTTGCAGGTGAAAACCATGCAAATAAGGTAAATCTGCCATCCAGAAAGCAGGAATCAGGGCATGCAGGACTAGCGTACTATGCAGAAATGTACTTGGTTAGTAACCGAGTACGGTACTGTAAAATCCAAAACGGGGACATGACAGCCCCAAATAAAGACTGCATGTTATTGAGGAAGCATGCCAATGGCCAAGTAGAAAGGCAGTGGCATTGCAAACAATGCAAAACATACAAAATACAACTTTTATTATATGTCCGCCGATTACGGCCATTAAAGCTTAGGGCAGCGGCGAGCAAACGGGATCAGTGGGGAAATAAGAAAATAAACCTAAAAAAAGCAATCTAACTAAAATCAGCATTCCACCATGCAAGTCAATGGCAGGCAAAAGACAACCTGGCCAGTGAATAGTGGCTGCTAAAGGGGGGAGGCACAGTGTGACACATGTAACTATGCATTAGCAGGCAAACCTATGCAAATGAGGGGAAGGATAGTGAATGAATCCTGGTTTTCCCCAGCATGTGAGGCAGGTCCCAACAGTGTAAGAGTATGAATAGCTGAGTGCAAGACTAGGAGGTAGGTGACATCATGGTAGGTGTGTCAGGCATACTGTCAGTGGATTAGAGCCTTGCGGCTTGGGGTTGCATCCAGCTTAACACAGCAAAGCCAGGGTGTGTGTCTAAACCTGCTCAGCCTGTATGACAAGGTATAAGCGGGTGTGCGCGCCGTGCAATGGGATCTACAGGAAGATAATGGAAGTGAACCCAGGAAATAGCAGCAGTAGGCACATTGGAGTACACCAATTGCGCTGTGTGCCCCTGGGCTGAAACAGGAGGGCAATGGGAAGGGAAAGCAGCAGTAGGAAATTAATCAAGGGGTACTAGGTTCGTTGCCAGGTGAAACATATCAGAACCAGCCAATTACACAGGCAGCAGACCAGTGCAGCCCAGAACGCCACTATAAACTATGCAAACACTTACCCCTCAGGTTTTTCCCACACCCTACACCACCAGTGTAAACAAGCGGGAAACTTTTAACACTCACAACAGCAAAATGTTAGGGGCTGCAATAGCTATCATACAACTTGTGGAAGAGGCTGAGGGTGGTGAGGATGTGAATGCTGCCATCCAACCCACAGTGAGGAGACAAAGAAGAGTGTACAGACCCAGAGTAACCTACCAAGGGCTACATGAGCTGGAGATAGTGGAGTGCTATAGGATGGACAGGGACCTCCTACAGCAAGTTGTTGAGCTGTGCCGGCCACGCCTGACACACAGAACTAACAGAGGGGAACCCATTCCAATGGAAACGAAGGTATGTGTAGGCCTAAGAATACTAGCTACAGGTACCTTCCAAAGACCAACTGGGGATATGATGGGGATCTCACAGGCATCGGCATCCAGGGTACACCACCAGTTCCTGGATGCCATGGCAGAACATACCAGTGAGCATGTATATTTCCCCTTCATCCGTGAGGCATTGGCCAGCAATATGCGTCTCTTCCACCAAATAGCAGAATACCCTGAGGTAATGGGTGAAATAGACTGCACGCACATATGCATCAAAGCACCACCCGGTGGGCAGTGTAGGGTCTACATCAACCGCAAGGGCTTTCCCTCCATCAACTGCCAGGTAGTGTGTGATGCCCAGGGCATAATACTGAATGTGTGTGCTGGCTGCCCTGGAAGTTATCACGATTTCCACATCTGGCATCTGACACAGCTGTACCAGAAATTTGCCAATGGGGACATCCCACACGGTCATCTAGTGGGGGATGATGGATACGCACTGGAGCCGTGGCTGATGACAGCCATCAGAAATACACACACACCCGAACAAGAACTCCATAATGATGCACATGCACAAACAAGAATCATAATAGAGCATGTGTTTGGGATGCTCAAGTCACGGTTCCGGTGCCTGGACAAATCCGGTGGAGCCTTGCAGTACTCACCAACTACATGCACCCAAATCATCCTTGTACATGCCATGCTAGACAATATGATCCTGCAGAAACAGCTGCAGCAGGAGCAGCAACAGGCAGGGCCACATAGCCTCCTCACCAATGCCAAGGCCTGCACAGGCACAGAGTGACTCAGAGGAGGAACAACCTGAGCCTGCCCCAATAGGCAGAAGGAGGCATGCCCAGTATGCCCTGGCCCTGGCAAAGAGGCAATGCATAGCACATACTCTGACATTGGCAGGTCCCAAGGAATAGCACCTCTCTCTGACTCTCACATATAGTAAAAGGGATGCCAAGCATTACATTACCTGTGCCTAACCATGCGTAGGCAGTATACTATGTGCATCTGACATAGGCAGCCCTGCAGCACCACCCTCAATGCTGGGACACCCACGAGATAAGGGACTCACACATGCCAGTCAGGAGGGGGGGGTCACATACCCAACAACAGTCACAGCCAGCAGGACAGGTGTAGACAAACACAAACAAATGTCGTATTATGGCCTCTGAATGAGGGGTATGGGTAACCTCCCCAGGCCTACACAGATAGACTACAGCAGGCCAGTTAGTGGGATGTCAGTTGTGATGGCTATGAAATCAGAAACCAATGTGCATGCAATCAAAAGATAAGAACGGTAGTACACCGGTATGGCTTAGCCAGCACAATAGGTAAGACTACTGACTGAAATGGACTACAAAACATACCAGTACAGTCCTAGCAAATGTGTACAACTGTCAGGTGTGCCCCCCCACCCTACATAGAAATATAGTAACAGTCAGGTGCACCCCCCAATCCTGTGTAGAAACATAGAAATAGTCAGGTGTTCCCCCCGCTATGCAGACATATTGCAACAGTCAATGCCAAATGATCAGTGGATACCCGGCAGACACAGCATGTTACCTGTTGGTGTACAACACAAAGGTCAGCTGTGCAGTACAAACCACCGGACATGATCCACACATGCAAAACAGACTGCCTTACTGGGCATGCTCACACACTTAGAGAAATTAAGGCAATGTCAGTCATCAACATACTGAAAGGTCATACTGGGCATGCTCATACACTTAAACACATGAAGGCCATGTATGCAAACACCAGTGGACCAGACACATCCACCGGTTGCAATTGTTAGTTCAGACACATGTCAGTATGCACCACTCATGCCTTGCATACGCAGTGGATAGGAATACAGACATATATGTAAGGACAACACACCATAATAAGCCAAAGGTAGATGGATGTAGGTGTTTGGAAGAGAATGATCGTGACAAGAAGCCATCCACCCCTCTCCCACCCAGCACACAGCCAAAGGGCCCCAAACACATCAGGTGCAGATGTCACACACTGCAGTTTCTAGTGACCAGTATCTGTCAGCACCACAGACTATGCGGTCCACGTGCCAGCTGTGCAACATGGCTGTACAAGGACATAGTCATCTAGTAGCCCTATACACGTACCTGTGACATATGACCCCGTGTGTGGCTGCTTGTGGCGTGTCCCCCCCCTACATGAATGGTTTATGGGCCATGCACACACTGGCCACCCCATAGCATTACCCTGACAAGCCTGCTGAGGTTATCCAATGTGAAATACACCTTTGGGAGAGTTGTAGCCCATTAATCTCTGCTGTGCATCCCATAACTGCGTACTGCTGTAGTGTGATAGACTAGTTAGGTAGGAGTTCTAATCCCAGACCTGGCAACTGTGAGTGTGTGTCAGTGTTTGTGTGTGTGTCTGTCTTTCACTGACTGTGTAGAAAACAATGCCTTTTAGGCTACTCACACCCCTTACTATTCACATACCCACCTTTGGCAAGGCTGCTGATGTTGCCCACCTAGAAATACTCTTCTGGGAAGGCTGTAGCCCAGTAATCTCTGTAGCGCATGCTGTAACTGCGTACTGCTGTAGTGTGATAATGTAGTTAGGTAGGAGGTCAAACCCCAAATGTGGCTACTGTGCATGTGTGAGTATGTGTGTGTGTCTGTCTACCACTGACTGTGTAGAGAGCTATGCCTTTTAGGCCACTCACACCCCTTACAATTCACATACCCAACTTTGGCAAGGCTGCTGATGTCACCCACCTAGAAATACACCTCTGGGAAGGCTGTAGCCCAGTAATCTCTGTAGTGCATCCTGTAACTGCATACCACTGTAGTGTGATAAACTAGTTAGGTAGGAGTTCCATCCCCAAACCTGGCAACTGTGTGTGTGATTGTGTGTCTGTGTATGTGTATGCCTGACTGTGTAGAGAGCAATGCTTTTAGGGTACTCACCCCCCTTACATTTCACATACCCAACTTTGGCAAGGCTGTTGATGTCACCCACCTAGAAATATACCGCCGGGAAGGCAGCAGCCCACTAAATTCTGTAGAGCATCCTGTAACTGCATACTGCTGTAGTGTGATAAACTAGTTAGGTAGGAGTTCCAACCCCAAACCTGGCAACTGTGTGTGTGAGTGTGTGTCTGTGTTTGTGTGCATGTCTGACTGCATAGAGACCAATGCTTTTTAGGCTACTCACACCCCTTACAATTCAAATACCCACCTTTGGCGAGGCTGCCAATGTCACGCACCTAGAAATACACCTCTGGGAAGGTTGTAGTCCAGTAATCACCATAGCACATCCTGTAACTGCATACTGTTGTATTGCAAATTAGAGCCGTGGTAGGGTTCTATCCCCACACATGGCAGTTCTGGATGTATTGTGTGTGTCACTGTCTGTGTAGGGAGCAATGCATTTTAGGTTAGTCTCTTGCAGTTATTTCAAATGCCCTACTTTGGCAATCCTGCTGATGTCAGTCATTGTGAAATACACTTTTGGGGAAAGACTACTCCAGTAATATCCATGGCATGTACTATAACTGCGTAGTGCTATAGTTTAATATACTAGTTAGGTAGGGGTTCTACTCCCAAACATGATAGGTGTGTGTGCGTGTGTGTGTGTGTGTGTGTGTGTGTGTGTGTGTGTGTGTGTGTGTGTGTGTGTGTGTGTGTGTGTGTGTTTGTAACCTGTATCCTGTGTAGAGGTGGTTGTGACTGTGTGACACCTGTGGCCAATGTGGAATGGGTTTTGCATATTTTTTATATGGTGGCCATACTATGTATCACAATGTCCACCATACAGGGATAACACATATGATATGGCTGAGAGGCTGGGGTACAAAGCCATACCCAAACATGTGACATCAAGGGCAGGCAATCACAGGTAGCAACCCCAGTATTACCCAGAGCACACTCTCAACCCATGTGTCATACACACACATGCCTAGGTAACAGCCAATATGTGGGTAGTACACTGCATATTGGCCACTGATAGTAACTATGGAGTAACCACAGAGGGCATGTCACCCTGTCCATCTGTCCAATATGCACATACCTGCAGACAGTGCACCTCAAGATGCCACTGACACCAGGGAATGTTGACAGCATGTACTCAATGTAGGTGCAGGGTAAAGCTGCTGGCCATTACCAGCTCCTGTCACAAGTGGGCAGGACTGGCACATCTGATGATAATCTGTGTTCATAACATGGGCTGGACACACCAGGTACAGTTCCACATGTCACTGTACATGCATGTGGGAGGTGTGCACATCCCAGATGCTGTCCATGTCATGGATGAAGGAACACAGACATGGCAAGTGATGCACAGTATTGGCCACACACAATAGTCACCCTGGTGACCGGATGGGGATACAATACTCGCCTCTGTGGGCAAATGCAGACACTGCATCCCGGAGCCACAATGCAGACCATTGTCATGTGACCTGATGCCAAGGTGCACCCATCACCTAGCCTTGGACAGCCATTTGGTGCAGTTGAATACCACACACCTGTGCAGACATGCACCCATGCATGTCAGTACTGGCACCCTGTGTGTTTGTGTGTGTGTTGCATGCTGCAGATGTTCACATCCACACTCCCTACAACCCCCATGGGCATACTGCAGCATGATGTCTGATGTCAGACACCTTCCCATACCCTTCGCCCATACAGCCCCTGTATGACCTGTGTGGTGCATGGGATACCTGCACAGTGATGTGACATGGCAATCCCACAACCGATGAGCTGTACACCTGGCCCTGCCATGTGTGTCAATGTGTGTGTGTCCTTGTGAGAGTGTGGCTGTGATGACACTGGCAACTGTTCATGCCAACATGCACATGTATGTCACCCACCATACAGCTACTGTATCCCTGTTGCAGATGTCCTCACCATCACATATATGTTCTGAGTGCTCCACAATAGGTAAGCCATGTGGCACATCCAATAATTGCATCAACCTGTGCTAGCACTACATAGTTGTCAGGGGTTTGATACCCTGTGCTGCTAGGTGTGAGATACAAACATGCTTCAGTTTTACCCTCCCACCCCTCCCTGACACATATTTGCCTCTGTCTGCATCCCCTACCCCCTCTCAGGTGGACGTGGAGACCTACACCTGCTTTGCTTTGGCAGCAGCATGTATAATGTAAGTAATGCTCATGATCAGCTGATGGCCTCTGCATGAATCGCAGCCCTCCCCTAGCTGATTGCATATAAAACAGCTGTGGTAACATTCCCATAGCCAATTGAATGGAAACATACTCCAATACCTAGGAACATCATGGTGGTGTTGGCCCTTTTCATCCATTGTGAGCAGGAACTAGATCTATCGTGTGGCAAACAACATCTCAGATGTATTGTGGTGCACCTCTAACAACATACACTGTGGAAACAGTGCAACAAACAGGAGGGGGCTGTGCCTGACCTGACTACAGACTGTAAGTGCCGCTATACTGCATTTGGAGTAATGTTACTTTAACAGTGTTTGTGTGGATATGGCAGTTGTACATGTCTCAATACCTGCCATGTCAGTTCCATGTTTATGGGGAATCCTCATCTGCAGGGCCATCTGCAGCCTGGGCATTGTTGTGTCTGTGGTTGCATGTGAAACCCACAGAGCATCTAGCTGTCGACTGCAGAATGTAGTGTGAGGATTGCAGTCAGTAGATAGAGACAGCCATGATAGTCACAGACGTCATATCCCTCAATGGACATATGTTGCAACAACTCTGTAACAACAGTAAATGTATGTGGTTATCACAGCAACATGTCAATATTGGCCCTACGTATTTGCTTCCAGCCACACCTCTGTCAACCTTTGTACATATGTCATGCATGAAGTGGTGCATATGTGCTGTACACCATAATTTGTGGCATCATATCTGAGAACAAGACACTGATATATCTGACTGTTACACATTATGTACAGTAGGGGTTACATTACATGACATTACCTGCACATTCTGTGGATGTTCGTACAGTACTGAGGTCTGTGTATCTATGGTGAATGGCGACAGTGTGTGTAGTTTTGATATGTACCTTAGCCTGTATACAGACTGTGGTAGATGACATTGTTCTAGTTCCTCTACTATCAGATGTTACATGCTGCCCCACTGTGTGGGACTGTAATGGCATACATGTTTGTAGGGCCACAAACACACATGTCCCATACAACAGACAGCCACCAGACCAAACTGTGTAGCAGGTCAGTATATGTAGGGTCAGTCTGTGAGTGGCACAGATGAGGATGTTGTAGAACACATAGCCCATATGCTGTAATACCATGCTAGCTACCCATATGTGGCTGTGGCTTGTTCACATTGGTTGTGGATATGCACTGTTACACAGGTGTATCTTACCCTGCACTGTGGCATGCCTGTTGAGCCTGCTTTATATGCAGGTACATGTGCATTCCCCATTAGGAGATGTAGGCCAGTGTTGGGCCAGTCTGCCTGCAGCCTGCACAGTGCCTAGTAGCCAAGTGTATCTACCCAGTGGGATGTCATCTGCGGATACTAGCCAGATGTCCCACTGCCGGCCCTCCCTTAACAGTCATGTATGTCAGACAGGACAGTGGGATGCAGTGCAGATGTATGCCAATGCCTATTGGGTAGTATGTGGCTATGGCACCCCTGTACCAGCGGTCATACCATGTCAGGCCAGGCAGGGGTGTGTGAATGGATGACCTATGGTGGACATCATATACCGGTCATTATGTGTTATACCCATCTGCATGGTCATCTACATCCATATTGTCAGGCATGGTACACATGTGTAGCACTAAGGGCTTATGTGTATACCTCTAGACTGTACAGACTGTCTCAGACCCTCCACATATATTTACTAATATCTCTGCTGCAGTCCACAGCGGCATTACGTGCCAGCAGCAGTACTGTACAATGATGTCCTTTGGATGTCTTTCAGTAACCAATGGCACACATGTTATAAGCAGATGTGACCTCCCACACACACCATGTCTGTGAAGACAATCCCAATGACAGTAGTAATAGTCTACTAGTATACCTACTATACATACCTGACATCCCTTGCAACTATGACATTGGGAACATACGGGCTGGGGTTGTCCTACACTTCATGTCCAGGACATATGGTGGGAATATATGTACATATACTTATCCAGATAACCAGATATACATGATTACACATGTGTACTATACCCAATTAACACTGTCATGGCAACCACCTGCTACAGATCCCCACATCATGTGTGCATGGTCCCATTACATCTCCTGTGTGATGGACATCTGTCCTGTGTGTGGGCAGCAGTGCGACTGACAGCATGTAGCAATACCCCTTACAAGAGAACCAGCACACTCAGGGCAGCCACATATTTGTAGGAGGATCAGGAACTACAGACAAACGGTGAGTAGAGTTGTGTTTGCTTTGTATAGCACTGGTGTTACAGGATGTGGGTGTACATACTAGTTTGCCGTGGAATGCAGTCCATCTGCATAGCACACAACTGCGGGCCTATCCTCATGCCAGCCAGACATATGCCTATCATGTCTTGTCTGTCCACCACACAGGTCTTGTGTCAGATATTACAATGGCAGTGTGTGTGCTGTGTGCTACCGGTATATGGCTACATCCATGACCATCTCTACCATCAATTCCCTGACTAAGGGTATGTTACAGACTATCCTGTAACACCAGAACCTTGCGTAGTGTATGGCAGCAGTTCTCCACATATGTGCCTGTATTCCAGCCTCTGTCCATCACCTACATACCAAGCTTTGCACATATGTCATGATGTCAGTGGTTGATCCATAATGGGCAGGGGGTATAACACATTGCCAGTGCTGCCATCATTCCACTGCCATTGAAACCCCCACACATATGGTGGGGCTGGGGCCAAATATGTGTGGGTGTCACCTACACAATACATGTGTGACCTTATGCACTGCAGAGCCCAGTGTATGTAACAGTGGTATATGGCCCTGTATTATTGAGTCTAGGGGGGAGCACCATAAATGACTCTCTGTGGGTGTATGTTGCAGGCAATGATTGTCATTTGTATGGGTGGCACATACAATGTCCAGTCGTTCAGAGGTCAACTGTAAGCATAGTGGCTTTTCCATATTGTGTGCACCTTCCACTTATGTATCTTACTGTACATATAACTGCGTGTGTATGTGTAGTCACATGTATACATATATATGTATATATATACATACATACATATATATATATATATATGTATATATACATACATACATACATACATATCTATATATATATATATATATATATATGTATACCTGTATCTGCATATCTGTGTTTGTGTATCTGTATCCTGGGAATGTTGATGGCTTCCACATAATACATTACCCATGGGAACCAGACTGTACTGAATGATATGTTACCAATACCAGCCTGACATCATACAGGTGGGATGTAGTACAGGTAACAATGTGTGCCCATGTTGTCACAGGCCTTTGTTATGGGATCTCCAACACTTGGTAGTGTATTGCAGGGCGGATGTGTTTGGCTGGGGGATGCCTATTTGTACAACTCATATAGTGTGCAGTGCGTCTCAACCCCATTAATGTAATATGTAGCTTATTACACTCCTCTCCCTCACACCTACATGTGCCTTGCAGTACCAGCACAATAGTGTTGTACCAATGGGTCGGTAGGCATGGGAATCCCACTGAGGTCTACCACATGTGTGTATATGTGCATGTGTGCACATTCACATACTCCTATTACAGTACACATTGCCACACAGTAGTACAGATATTGTTGTTGTCACCCATAGGTGTGGCAATGCAAAGCAACACCCTACTATGCCTGTGGCGTGTGCAACACATGCATATCCCTGTGGTACCAATGTTGTGATATGCAATGGATTGTTTTGGTGTCATGGCCAATGTGTGATAGTGGAAATGTCAGAGTATCAAGATGGGTTCCAGGGTGTACAATATCCAGTGGGGGATGTGGGTGCTGTGTACACTGTCTTTACACCATGGTACACCTGGTATATGGCCCACATACCACTCTCTGGTAGCCAATGTCACCATCACCCATACAAGTAACAGATAACAGGATACAGCCCAGTTACACATGTGCTGTGTGCAGCCTACCTGTAACACATTGGACACATGGACTAGCTAGTTAGCAACAATACAACCAGGTCTCTAAGATGTGCATCTACTTGTTATGTGTCAGTCAATGTGTATATGATGGTATGACACACTATGTATTCTCCATATACAAACATTACATTCACCATTACCATATTGTACGTGTCTGTGGATGAGCTGCATGTAACATGTGACCTGGTGCACACCTCACCCTACAGATGGTGTTGTGTGTGCAATGACAGCCACACAGTTCAGTAGCACTACATACCTGGGTAGGGGTCTAGACACAGTGCCACCAAGTAAGGATGTGTGTGTATGTGGATGGGTTGACATAAGGGTGCAGATTATACCTGTACCAGCAGGCCACCGGTCAATTTTGCACGGCCAATAACTGTTATACATACCTGTGGCATGTGTGTAACTGTACACCAGATATGTCACTGCCATGGTGTCACCACACTGACACACTGACATACCCTTGCGGAATATGACTGCAGACCATCCTCCTGCTGACACATGTACACCTACAGCACAAATGGATAACAACATGGGGATAACAATTGGTGTTACCAACAGCTGAGATGCATCATAGCTGCATGGCTGCACTACCTGACATGTATGCATTACACATTGCCCCTGAGAACATCTTACACTGCAGTACATTGCAGCACTCTATTACAGTCACCATGTGCATCAGAAACATATTAGCCTGTCCCTGCATTGATGTTATAGATGACAGGGATGTGGCTCAGGTATCATCATATGCACAGGGTGTGTGAAAATCATCTTAGCTGAATGGCTACACTACCTGACATGTATGCAGTACCTATTACCCCTGAGTACATTCTACAGTGCAGTATATTGCAGCACTCTATTACAGTCACTGTGTGCATCAGAACCATATTAGTCTATCACTGTAACGATGTTATGAATGACAGGAATGTGGCACAGGTATCATCATATGCACAGGGTGTGTGAAAGTCATCTTAGCTGTATGGCTACACTACCTGACATGTATGCAGTACACATTACCTCTGACTACATTCTACACTGCAGTACATTGCAGTACTCTATTACAGTCACCGTGTGCATCAGAACCATATTAGCCTGTCCCTGCATCGATGTTATGGATGACAGGGATGTGGCACAGGTATCATCATATGCACAGGGTGTGTTGCTGGTGTACCAGAAGCCAAAGGTGGTCCAAACAACTGTCATCATGTGTGTGGGTGAGGGGTGTGGTTCACTGATTGGGGCATGGTGATGTGGTGTATGCTGGTATGGGGTAGCCCTAAGTGTGGTTGCATAGTGTGTGGGTATGCATGCACACAGTTCTTCCATGTGGCTGCTCTATATGGGTGATGTTGGACAGCTGCAGACCATACTTGGCAGGGTGTGCAATTCACTGCCTCCTGCCATGGACATGCTGACTGTGCCTGCCAGGGGTTCCATGGGCATGTGCAGGTACAGACCTTGAGGTGCTACTCTCCCCTGATGATGACATATATCCACTGGACCTATGTCCCACCTGGGACTGGCCAGGGCTATGTGCATGAGGCCTGCCATGGTGTGGTGTGAACAGCAACCCCAGTGGTGTGCTGTGGCTGGTACTGCCACTATGGGAGTGGCTGGACATCCTGGCATATCCATGTTGACCACCAGCTGCTGGTGTTTCTGGCCTATGTCCACGCGGTCATCACACCACTCCCACCACACATTCTAGCACAGACATACCATGATTGAGAAGGCCCACAATCTAACCCCACCATCTATCCATGACCTCGATATATTCATGGAAGGCACCAATGAATTCATGGAGGTTTCCACTTACAGCTGTGAAAGTAGACCTTTGCAACCTCAGGCCTGTCTGGTGTGCATTTCCATACATGCTTGTGCCTCTATTATGGCCTGAAACATGCTCCTGGTGGTACCAGTTGTGGTGCCTCTGCCAGGGGCATGATGACCTGTGGTCCTCCCACAAGCACCATGGTACATCTGCCATTGTGGTGGCCTTCTGGACATCTGGCTATGCCGGCTGTGACCCAACACAGTTGGCATGGACACCACACTTTCCTGGTCATTGCTACCAAGTGGCAACTGTCCCTCTGCAATGGCCATATGTGATGAGGTTTTTAGGGGCACTGTAACTGTGTGCGGGCTTGGGATGACTAGGAGGGTGATGACACATGTTGGCACAGTGTCAGCCTCTGACAACACCACCTGTGCCTCACCTGTACCAACATTATCATCGGTGTCTGTAGGGACACCTACCTCAGTTTGCATGCAGGAGGGACCCTGACCCACCTCGCCACCTGTTTGGGAAACAAATACACACTTTAAGATCTGTACAGCATTGCATAACAGTACACAAACTCACACACACTCACACTGACAGCCACATTACTACCTCACATTCCCTGGGTTTACAGATAGTCCCACATTCAATTACATATGTTCCCCATCCTGCACGACACTTGCTAATATACACGCATTACTACTGCCCATTAACATATCATTCCTCTCCATGCCTACACGTGTGGCTACAACACCTGACCTGTTACTCCATCACCTCCCTGACTTGGGTGGAACAGGTTGTACATGGTCTCATTGCTGTCATCCCGTATTACCCTGTGTATGGGCAGTAATGGTGTACAAGGCCACTGTATGGTTAGGGCTGTTACATTCGCTACATATGTCTCACACCAGAGCCTCATACTACAGTCTTGATCAGTCCATGCCACATCTGCTGCACAAGTGACCTATCATGCGGACAACAGTACTACCTGGGTACACTCACTGATGTGCTGTGGTAATTCCCCATTGCATTTGTAGTGCTGCATATGTGGGTAGCTGGTTATCTATTTGCTGCTGGCAATGTGATGTGTATACCTGGTATGTACTTCACCTTCCAATGCATGCTCCATGCTACAGACCTTGTTATGCTATCAGCTGTCCTGTGTTCACATACCAGACAGGTTGTCCTGGTGTCCCATGTCTCACTCCATGTACAGCACAATCCCAAGGGGAAGTACTGCCATGTGGTCAATCCAACTATCGCCTGTGCACACATGGACACCCACTCACACACACACACACACACACACACACACACACACACACACACACACACACACACACACACACACACACACACACACACACACACACACACACACACACACACAAACGTACACACACATCTGACATGCATCATTCACACTCCACTAGATTGCACTTGCACACACACACACACACACACACACACACACACACACACACACACACACACACACACACACACACACACACACATGCCCCACACCCCTACATGTGGAGTTGCACAACATTTGTACACACAGTCCTCCCATTACCCTTCTGTCAACATGTATTACATATGGTGCTCAACAGTATGCAGTGCAACTATAGTGACCTCATGCTAGAGGCAGTATACATGTGTGTGAGGCATGGGCTGTGTTAGTAGGTGATGGCCCTTCCCCTTGTTAACACTGCACCCATGTACAAAGTGTTACTGTGGGCCTGGTCCACACCCTGCCTTATACTGTGCACCATACCTCGCAGGTGTAGAAACCATTGCTGTATATGTAGTCCTGTGTTCATTATGTCATCTCCACTGCTCACACCCCCTATGTATTATAGCAACTCATACCTGGGATGATATGTGTACAGCTATCATTTGTGAATGCCTGATGTCTGCTTTACAGATCGCAACATCAGCAGTGCATGTATGACCAGTACAAGACTATTACACTGACAACCAGCGGACCTTACCATGGCTGTGGGGGGTGCCCTACACATGTCCCAGACCCCTACATGGTTGCAAAGTCTACTCATGTGCACATCCCTTGGAGTGCACACACTGATGTCATGAGTGCTGTAGGGTCAGGGTTACGTCTGCCACATTTACTTAACTTGATTGTGTGCAGCTGCAGCCATGGTGGTGTTGATTCACACATGTCCTTACTGTAGGCCATGTGTCCTACCATACTCCACATCTCTGTGGACACATTGCACATTGACAGGATGTTAGTTATCTTGTATGTGTCTGTTGTACCCTTCTGATACCCCAGCATGGTCTCTACTGTGATGCAGTGCATTTCACAGCAACAAAACATGAACATGTACAGCGTGCAGCTGGGTAGGTGTGTTAGATGTGTGCATGGGACATTCCATAGCTATTACATGCACAATGTATCATCATGCATGAACACAAACCATACTCACCGGCTATGGGCTGCTGCCGTGGTGGTATCCTGGAGGGACCTACATAGGAGTGTGAGAAAGTTGATGTCAGTGGTCACAGCTGTGGCAATCATAAAAGGTGAGTGCAGTATTACATTACATAAACAGTAGAAATCCACAATATTACAGCTTATACACAACTGTTTATTACTACTACACAGCAGCAGACTTTGTATATGACATCTCAGATTTGCATGATGTACCTGTACAGATGCAGATGCATACACAAGAGTGGTGTACTGATGTGCCCTAGGCCCTTATCTTCACACTCCTCAACTGATGTGTCATTGGCACATACGTCCATAATGTGCCCTGCCAAGTGTTGTTGCTGCAGGCAGGCAGGTGCCACAAGGCTGCTGAGAAGCTCCTCCATGTGGGTGAGGGGTAGATGGGTGTGTTGCCCCTCCGTTGCAAGGTGGTCCCCCCTTATGGCAGCTGCATGCCATCGTACATGGCGAAGCAGGTTGGTGCAATGATGCCGGACCTGCTCATAGCTGCAGTTATGCAGTCCAACATCATTGACCCTGTGGACTAGTTCGTTCCACAGGGTGGTCCTCTCCTGCTGGTCATGAGCTGTCTGTCCAAACAGCTGTTTGTAGTGCTGTACCAGGTGGTCAATAATGATGTCTGTCTTAGCGGCGCTGTAAGCGGGAAGACGACTATGTGACATGTTCCCTGGAAGACATAAAGGTGGAAACAGGTCTGGGCCACCCATAAAGCAGGATTACCATAGTTCTTAATACACGTATTTGTCTTCCCCCACCATATCAGCTACAACAAACCGTTCACAGAATGCAATTGTTATATCAGCTGCTTACTTACCATTGGGACATATGTTGTATTGTACCAAGCTTTGTGCTATGTGTATGTGCCGCGCTTTGTGCTATGTGTTTGTCATTGTCAGTGCCACTATATATATATATGTATAAATATATATGTCCATATAAGTGCAAATATATGTTGTACGTTGTTGATATACCTATGTCTATATGAGTGTCTGTGTATCTGTACACATACATACACGTCACATTCTGTATCACACAGATATTTATCTATATTTGGAGTGCATACAGACATCTGGTCCACATTCTGTAACTGTCTTTTATTCACAGCTGCACTGTTCTAGCTTGCTGGAACACAGACAGGTGTCACATGTGAACACAGACTAATATTAGGGTGGTATATATGGTTGAGATTGCTGGTACGCTTATTATATACCTATGGCATTTGTACATGCTGCATTACACATTAACATGACAGTCCTGCAAGTGGTGTGCTCTGACAGCCATGTGTCTATCATGACTGCAGTACTTCCACCACCAGCTATTGTCCAGACTAACATAACACACACAGATATTATGGCTGATATCTTTCTCATTCATTGCTGATCTGCACAGTTGGTGGGTATGTCTCACTACCTACAGGGACAGACAATATTGTCCAGAGCAGTAGTTCAGCGGAACATCATTACAGGAACTACAGATGGCACATATCAAACATTCAACATCATATATTCTATTAATCTATACCACATACTACATTACTTTACATGCAGTTATGTTTTACATACCTTTTTCTTTTTTGAACGGGTGTGACACCTTCCCGCTTGTGGCTTGTAGGTTTTTTTTTCCCACTGTGTGTGTTTCGTTTTATGCTAATTTTTCTTTTTTCTTTTCTCTTTCTCTCTCTCTCTCTCTCTCCACTACAATGATTGAGTTGATTTAAATGAATTGCAGCATGGCCTTTGTAGGTGATGCACATGATCAGGTGATGAGCTTTGCACCGATCAGTGTGCAACAGTTGCTAACTGCATGCAGACTGCTGTGTAGTGATTCAGTTAACCCAGTACTATAAATTGCTGACTCATGTGGGCGTTGTCCCTTCACCTTTCCAGTATGGAGGACAGCCTTCCTGTATGTGGGCAGCAGTGTTACAGACGGCAAGTTGCAGTACCTCTTACAGCAGGACTTGCAGACTCAAGCCAACTACACAGTTGTAAAAGGTGCCAGACCTACAGACGGAGTGAGTAGTGTTGTTATGTGCATTGTATATTGCTGGTCTTGCAGTGTTTGCATGTACATATTAGTTTAGGATGGAATGCAGTCCGGTGGCATAGCTCTCAACTGTGGGCCTATCCACATGATGGTCAGTGGATTGTCTGTTTGCTTTTGCCTATGTATCACACAGGTCTTGTCCAAGATATATCTGTGGCAATCTGTCTGTTGCATGCTATCAGTACATGGCTACATCCATTTGTGTTCCTGATCTCCTATTCCTGCATAAGGGTATGTTGCAACAAATCCTGTAACACCAGCAATTTGCAGGGTGTATAACAGCAACATTGTGAGTATGGCCCTGTGTTCCTGACTCTGTCCTCCACATATATTGCTGGTTTTGTCCTGCTGTGATACGGTTAGGGGTTGTTCGGTAATGGCCTATCATTATTTACTGCTAGCATTCCTACTATCATCCCAGTCATATTGTAGACTCCCACAACATTTGTTGGTCAGGGTCCATACATGTGACAGATATATAGACATTACCACAGGTAATAAATTTCCCCCTAGGCCTTGACTACAGGGCGTAACTGGAGGCTGCTGAACTACATCTGTTATTGTTTATTGTTACTTATCTTGACGGCAAATCCGTTGTCTACAGTTGTACAAATTGAAGGGCTTACCTGGACAGCATAGTATGTTATATATCCGCACTGTCTGCATCTACTGTTTTGAGTGAGCCTTGCATTCCTCACTGATTAAATAAGTCAAATTCTATGTGCTGTAAGTAATGGTGTACATTATTGTAAATTACACAAATAAAGGTTGTCTGTGTATACATACCTGTGTGTCATCTCATGTCCTTTGAATTGTGAGTGGGTATATGTGTAATGTACATATTCCCTTTTTGGGAATGGTTGCCATAATACACATGTCACAGGTACCAGTTACAGGGCTTGTGGCTGAGGGATATACTTTGCACCCAATACATCCACACTACTTCTACACATGTATGGCTACTGATACCTTTTGTTTGTGTATATGTGTATGTGCCTATATATCACATATATCTTATCTATATATATATATATATATATATATATATATATATATATATATATATATATATATCTATATATATATAACTTGATATATATATATATATATATATATATATATATATATATATATATATATATATATATATATATATATATATATATATATCTGTATACCTGAACATACTTGTGTGCATATCTGTACCATTGTAGTGTACCCCTTCAACATTGCACATTCCCTACGGTAGACTGACTTTTCTGTATGATATGTTACAGATATTGCCATACATGTACAGGTGACTTGGATTACTGTTGAGCATTGTAGCTGTCTTTTTGAGGGTCCTGACATCATGTACTGCATGTGCTGGATAGTGGATTGCACAGCATATCCGTTAGGGCTGGGGGGGTTACATAGCAGTAATTACCAGGTGTCCTTCATTCGTGCCCCCACCCCATTAACTGTGCTTATGGTCTGGTATGTTGTACTGAGTGGATCAGGAGTTTGTTCACATGTGCAAATGCTATACACATGTCTATCTGTATAAATGTGTATACATATATATATATATATATATATATATATATATATATATATATATATTTATATGTATATCTGCATAATTATATAAGTGAAATCCCCATATATAGAGAGATAGATATGGACATTGATATAGATCTAATATGTATATGCATATATCTATGTGTATGCATATATATATATATATATATATATATATATATATATATATATATATATATATATATATATATATGGGTCTCCTTCTAATGACCGAAACGCCGATTCGCCGACAGGTAAATAACCGACATAAAGCGACCGACAACGCAGTTGACCGACACGCTCGAATCCGACAGACGGAAGACCGACAAGGGGAATGTGTAAGCCGACCTGGTAAGTATGCGATAGTGAGGGATTTAGGAGTAGGGAGCGGACAGGTAAGTGTGCAATACTCAGGGATGTAGGGTTAGGTGTGTGATAGGTGAGTGTCTAGTGTCGGAGTTTGGGGTTCGTGTGTAAGTGAGTTAGGGTTAGGGTGCAGGTAGGGAGAGTGTGCGGTAGTGTCGGAGCTTGGGGTTGGTGTGTAAGTGAGTTAGGGTTAGGGTGCAGGTAGGAGAGCATGCGTAGTGTCGGAGCTTGGGGTTCGGGGTGTGTAAGTGAGTTAGGGTTAGGGTGAAGGTAGGAGAGTGTCGGTAGTGTCGGACCTTAGGGTTAGGGTTTGGGTTAGGGCTAGTGGATATGTGTTGTAGTGTACTGTGTTGTTTACGGTAGTGTGTCGGTGTTATGGTGTTCGTGTTTGGCGTTGTCGGTTTGTGTGTTGTCGGTTTTCTGGCGTCGGTTATTTCACTGTCGGCGAATCGGCGTTTCGGTCATTAGAAGTAGACCCGTATATATATATATATATATATATATATATATATACACTGGACATATTTATCTAGGTACGAGTGCTGATATATGCTTATTTGTGAGTCATACAGACTACCTATAGCTGTCTATCTGTCTACATTTACAGATATATATCTGTCCATATGTCCATGCATGTTCGGCTTATATGTTTGCCCTGTAACTTATTCTCTTGGCAATTGACATAGATGGTCTTAGGACTGAAGTCAGTCACTAGTGCCGACAAGTTCGGGTTTCAGACTTTTCTTCTCCGTCAAAATACTGCTTATCTATGCTTACTACTGCTTATTTGTGCTTACACCTGCATACTAGTGCCTTATTCATTGTGACACTGACACTTCACATGTGCATTTAATGCAGTACTCCTGTTCAAGTATAAATGTCATTTAGTAGGTTATACATCAAAACAATGTTGATATGCAGATTTCACATGGAAAATAGACTGTGCTGCAGTGGGACTCGAACCAGGAATGCATGCGCATTAGGCAGATGTTCTGCCCACTACACTATTGCTGTTCTGCTTCATTTGCATATTTCTACCTTAATGTCATACCCATGCTCCCACTCCCTGGCCCTCGAGCTCCACATACACAGCATCCATCCATTCTCCAGTTGCTAGCCCTGCCATACCACACCTTCACACAGTTCCCTCTCTGCACATTTCAGTACTCCCTCCGTTATCGATGCAACCTTCTGCAGGCTCTTCATCCATTTAGTCCACGTACATTCAAGCCTTCCCTTGATCCTCCTCCAATACTGGTGGGAAACATCTTTGTGACCCACAAAGTCTCGTTCGTCCCATCAGGGCTGGACTTGTTGTGTCACAAGTAGACTTTGCTGGTCTACACTGCTTCTCCCACTGGTAGCATCCTGCCAGGGGTTTGAGAAGCAGCGGTTTGCTCACACACCGGACCAGCCTCATCTCACGGTTCAGTGGAAGAAGCACACTCCCATGGCTTTCCCTGTTTTTCATTCCTCTCTTCAGTATTATGCAAGACTACTGTTCTCACAGTATGTATGGACAGGGACTGTTCATTGATACTCATAGACTGCTCAAAATACTGTGATTGAGCTATGTGCACATGTTTGTGGGTATTAATCTACATACTTACATACATTTCCTATACTGCTGACTGACTGTGCTGGATGATATGTTTGTGATAACAGCAGCTGATTATATATCTGCCATGCCTTTGTGGTAACTCAACTGGAATATAGTGTGCTGGGTGGGGGGGTAACCTGGGAGTGCTGATTATTTTGTTACTGGGCATGACGAGAGCTGTTGGCTACAGAGTGCCTAAAGCACTGTGGGGGAAATGTAGGAGGGTATGCGCTGGTGTGCGCAAGGCTCAGACTTGCTGACCTCCAGTTATGGCGTCTTACACTGGGTTGGTATCAAAGGAAAAAACTTCAAAGACCAATTCACGTAATGTTCAAGCAAGGCACCCTTTATTAACTTGCAGCAAGGAGACAAAGCATGCTGGCAGAATGGTTTGTCTGAATATTAATAATTAGTATGGCATTTTTATATAGTTCTTTCCATGTCACACAGAAATGTTACTTCTATTGCTGACGTAGTTAGACACAGCTTTCTGTATTGTTCTACAGAAAATGTTACTAGACTAATTGCTGACTAGTTGAGAATAACTGCTGATTTACAAAATATTTGAGAAAAACAACCTGGCCTTGGGGCTTATTTTAGCCCACGACAAACTTTCTATTCTTCAATTGTGCAGTTCTAATATATGTGTTACATTTTGCCTAGATTCAAGGTACATTTTTAGCTTAGGTACAAGTAATGCTGACTATGGTTTATACTTTCAAGCATCCATTGTGTTTTTTTATCAAAGCTTCTAGCAGCTGTGTACTTTCTCATGGCATAAGCAGAAAATCAATAACTCTTTGTTAAGTCTCATGACACTAGTAGAAATGTAACACTTCTTATTATTTTCATGACCTTAGCAGAAATCAAATGCTTCTTGTTACGTTTCTAATAGCTGTGCAGATTCATGTAGTGTGAACAGAATAAATGTATTAACCCTTTTAAACCTCAAATGCACTAAGCATGCATATTACTAATACATATTTTTCTAACATTTCCCCCCTTTTAATACTTTTATTCTACTTTCAAAATAAGCATAAACAGTTTTTTCCCCTAACCTCTTCCTACTCAGGATTTGCAGTTAAGAGAGTCATTCAGTTTAAACTTATGAAAGCATTTTCAATTTTTTAACAATTCTTCAAGTTCAGCACCTTGGTATAAGGTTTCTGAAACTGACATGTCTATAAAGTCTTTAATCAGTCTTTTCATGCAGGGGATGCAGCAGCACACACATACCACCAGCAGGATCATTCCTACACAGATGGCAATCAGGATGTTCATTAGGATACTGCCCCACCCCCCAAACAATCTCTGGAAAAAGTCTGTCAATGGATTTGGTCCTGGCTTGGTCATAGCCAACACCTGCTGAATTACCTCAAGGTGATTGTCTATCTCGTGTTTGTGGTCAGGAATATACGAACAGCACTCCTCCTGGATTAAAGCACAAGTACCTCCTCTCGCCACTAGGGTGAAGTCAAGAGCCATATGGCTTTGAAGCACTACAGTTCTCATGGCAGTCAGTTCATCAGTCACCAATTCTAGGGCAGAAAAGGTTGCATTGCTCATTATTTTGAGAAGTTTAGACAGTTTTCTCAGTTCCCAGATTGATTTTGTTGCTCCATATGCTGGCAGTACACCTGCCCACGAGATGGTGGTATCACCCAAGTCCATATGTGACAGTCCATTGTTTCCTAGCCCCACAGCATGATGGTTTTTCCAGCCCGCATTGATTTGCCATTGGGTTGATAGGCTTCTTGATTTCTCGTCGAACATTCCGAATTTTCCCCTGAGGTAAAACTGCTGTGTGTCGTATGGCTAGAACCAGGTACCCCAAATAACAACTGCCGGACCAATTCTCAGGTAACCACTTATATGCTTTCCTACCACATACAAAGTAGCAATCTTCTACTTTGGTAGTAACTTTACTATATCCTGGCTCTGGATGAAACATTTTTTTGTCAACTATAATCAGTTGTTTATAGAGGTCATCATTATGTTTTACTTCATCAGTTGTCCTAGGCATCAGTTCAAAAAATGAATCATAGCTTGTGTTGCAATAGGAACCTGTGTTGTCAGCTTTATTGTAGCATCTATAGGGAACAGTCATATTGCAATTTCTCCAACCCACCTGAACTGTATAATTTTTGTAAAAACACACAGTCCCCTTCTGTCGAACAGACAAGTGCAATGCTACTTTATCTTGTGATGTGACATCTGATGTTTCATAGACTAAGTTTTCCCAGGTCTTGTTGGCTCCTAGGGGGACTAAAGTTAACAATAACCCCCCATATGCTGTTGGCAAAGCTGTGCAAATCCAGCAATTTGAAACATTGAAGGTCTCAGCATACACATATTTGATTGCCTGGTAAGTGTTGAAGTTTGGGTGCCACTCTACGTGCAACTCTCCACGCTTATTCAGTTCAGTTTGTGTGGCTGGGAAAAGGAATGGCCACAACAAAAAGATTATTGTCACTAGTACAGTCAACAGGATAATTATGCAATACTTCTGAGGAAACAGTTGTTCTGCATTCCTGTTTTCTCTGACTCTTCCGAGTAGGTGTATTTGGATTTTTCTGGATTCCATCATTTTTGCTTTTGACATGTGATCTTACTCTCTGCCCTAATAGGACCTTTAGCACCAATGGTTTCTTCACTGGGATTGAGACAGATCAGTCCTATTGATCTGACCCCCTTTTGTAGCCAGACTTTATGCTGAGGGCCCCGATGGAGAGGTAAGATTTTTGTCCAGTTCAAAGTTTTTAACTAGTTTGCAGTGCATCAGGTGGATCCACGAAGCTTGCTCTGCTATCTTGACTGCAGTGGGTGTCGAAAGAAGCACCTGGTATGGACCTTCCCACCTTGGTGATGACCAATTCTTCTTCTTTATAACTTTTATCCGCACCCAGTCTCTGGGTGTCACTGCCACTTCTGATGTCTGGGTTTGTTCTCTGTCTGAAACAGAATTTGACTGCAACAGATGTTTAGAATTCATTAACTTCCTCATATATTCAGCTAGTGTAAAATCAGCTTCCTGGTCTGAGGACATGAGAAGTTTCCACTGGGGTGTATAATAAGCCCTTCCAAATAGTTTTTCAAAAGGAGTCAATCCTTTTGCAGTTGGAACAGTTCTCATGCTCAACAGCACCAAGGGCAAACAATTCAACCAATTCTTTCCTGTCTCAGCTATTAACTTTCTCAATTTGTTTTTTAATATACCATTATGCCTTTCAACTAGCCCTGCAGATTGCAGATGGTATGAACAATGATTTTTTAAAGAAATACCAAAATGCTTACTTAACTGCTGTATGGTTTGGTTTACAATGTGTGTACCATTGTCACTGTAGATCCTTTCCGGAATGCCGAATCTAGGGATGATTTCTTTGACAAGTACTTTTGCCACCATGGCTGCATCTGGATTTTGGTTGGAAAAGCTTCCACCCATCTGGAAAACATATCTACAATGACAAGACAATACTTCTTATTTTCACATTTGTTCATTTCTATGAAATCCATACAGATAGTGTGAAATGGATATGGTGGTGTAGGGAAACTCCCTTGCTTGGGCTTTAACGCCCCTTGTGCATGATGTTTGTTGCAAATCTGACACATCAAACAACATTTTTTAGGGTAGTTTGTAAATCCGTACATTGTGAACACCTGGTTCACCAGCTGTACCATCCCCCCTGTTGAGACATGGCACTGCCCATGGCTCAACAAAGCTGCATATCTAAACAAATTAGATGGTAGTATTGGTTTCCCTTCTTTAGAGATGTACAGCCCTTTTTCGAGAATTGCTCCTGTTTTACCCATCTTTGTTTTTCAGCTTGCGTAGTGAGTGTCTGCATTGTTTTTAACATTTCTAAGTCTAAAATCTCAGAGGGTTGTAGATCCTCATTTAAAAGAAATACTTCTGTAGTTGCTTGTTTTGCAGCTGTATCAGCTCTCGCATTACCTTTTGAAATCCTATCTTGTTGCATGGTGTGAGCTGTGCATTTACAAATGGCTACTTTCTGAGGTAATTGAATAGATTCTAAAAGATCTAAAATAAACTGTGCATGATTTATAGGTTTGCCAGTAGATGTTATCATTCTTCAGTTTTTCCACTGTTGCGCAAAAACATGTACAGTAGAAAAAGCGTACTGGCTGTCAGTAAAAATGTTTACACATTTACCCTTTGCTAAGATACATGCCCGTGTTAAGGCAATCAATTCTGCTGCCTGTGCAGATAAGTTGTGTGGTAAAGGTTTTGCTTCTATAATCTCAGTGTCAGAAACTACTGCATATCCTACTAGGTTCTGTCCTGCAGGACCCCTTTTGCACGAACCATCCACGTAGTATGTTACATTGGCATCATCCAAGGGAACATCCGTGAGATCTTTTCTAGGTAGTGTCTTTTGCTCAATTACCTGCAGGCAGCAGTGCAGTGTGCTGTCTGCAGGGGTCGGGAGCAGAGTAGAAGGGTTCAAAGTCATGCATCTCTCAATTGTCATATGAGGTTGGCTCAAAAATATAGTCATACAGGAAAGATGCTTAGCAGGGGAAAGATATGCCACCTTTTCTTGTAGTAAAATAATTGCGACTGCATGAGGCACTCTCAAAGTGAGAGGGTGGAATAAGACTACTGAGGCCGAAGCCTGTACTGCCATTGCAGCTGCAACTACTGCTTGTACACAGTGGGGTAAGGACCATGCCACTGGGTCTAGTTGTGATGAATAGTAAGCAATGGGGAGTTGCTTATCCCCATTCTGTTGTGTTAACACTGATGTCATATAACCTTGCTTACAATCTACAGTTTGGAAAAAACGTTTATGGTAGTTTGGTAATCCTAGAACTAATGAGGACTCTATTAACTGTTTCAGTTTGCAGAAAGCAGATTCTGCCTCTGGTGTCCATTGTAACAAATCCTGTGCTGCCATATGCTTCTTATATATAAGGTCAGTTAGCGGTGCAGATTCCAAAGCATAGTTTAGAATCCAGCTCCGGCAAAAGTTAGTTGTACCCAGGAAGGACATCCTTTCCTTCTTGGTAGTGGGTTTTGGTGCTTGCAAAATTTGCTACTTTTCTCTCCTCGTCTAATGTTCTGCCTTCCTTGGATATTACATATCCCAGGTATTTAACTTGTTTTTTCGAAAACTGCAGTTTACTTTTATTTACCTTATGTCCTTCAGCGGCTAAGAATTGTAGAAGTGCTATGGTGTCTTCTCTACAATCCTGCTGGGTGGGGGCTGCCAGCAAGATGTCGTCAACATAAAGTAAAATCTGACTGCCTCTTGGTGGGGTGAATCCCACTAAGTTGCTTGCCATTTCTTGTGAGAACATCATTGGACTTTCACAATACCCCTGTGGTAGTCATGTGTATGTATACCTTTTCCCCTGAAATGTGAATGCAAACCAATACTGGCTATCAGGGTGTATCGGTATTGAAAAGAACACATTGCTGATGTCTACCACAGAAAAATACTTCTGTTGAGGTTTTAAATCATTCAACAGGGTGTGTGGGTCTGGCACCGTGGGTGCCCTTGGTATTACTGCATCATTTACAGATTGTAAATCTTGGACCATACGCCATTCTCCATTTGCTTTTTTGACTGGAAATAAGGGTGTGTTACATGGTGAATCGGGAGATTCTACTAGTATCCCTCCTTTAAGTAAGGCTGCTATAATAGGCTTTATCCCTGCCTCTGCATCTTTTCTTAAGGGATACTTTTTCTGTGGTCTAAATGCTGACTTTGGCATGATAGTAACCGGTCCTGCTGTATGAATAAGTCCTACATCTGACTTTCCTGTTGACCAGAGAGTCTCTGGTATATTTTGTAAGGCATTTTCTTCCTCCTTCAACAGGAGTGTCAATCAGCTGTCCTCACCAGACTGCAAGTGCACAGCTGGGTTGGTCTGAGTTATCCAATTTAACTTCTGTACTTGTATTCCCTGTTCTGACAGTTCTACCTCTGTCTGTTTCTCCCATCTTGTGACTTTTTCTCCTATGTCTGCCCATTCTATATTCCTGTTTTTGGTTAAGCTAACATGTGGTAATCGATTAGATTTATAAAGTGTAAAGAACTCCTGGGGCAATGAACAGCTGGCTACACTGTTCCCTTCTGTGTCCCAGTATAGGTTACACAATATCAATATGTTTGCATGATTCTTAAACAATTCTTGCTCATATTCCTTATCAGGTCCTGGTGTATGACAATAATACAGGGTACAATGCAACAGGTGTTGCATATCAATGTCAAGGGAGGGGAACTTGCTGATGGCTACATACATTAATTCTTCGGTCACAGTCCCTGGGCCAGTTATAACCAAGTCCTGGCTGTACCAATAAAACATTTCACCCTCCAATTGCACTGCAAAGGTATCAATTTGTCGCTGTGCTTCCATACCCTGCATGGTTGGGACTACTGCTATACCAAATAGTTGCATGAGGTCTCTGCCCAAGAGGTTTACTGGGCATTTTGCAGAAACAGCAATTTTGCTTTTCTGAGTCAATCCTGAAACTGGATCAGTTATTGCAATGTCACAGGAGAGTGGCTCCCGATGCAGCTGTCCGTTAGCTGCTTTAACCAGTATGTAATCAGGTGTCTCTGTGTTTTCTGGTAGTTTAGAGGGATGTATCAGGGTTCGTGATGCCCCTGAGTCACACAAGAATTTGACTCCCCTCCCTTCTACCAAAAGTCTAACTTCTGGTTTCGTGTCTGCTAAATAGAGCTCCAAGCTCAATAAAGCTAGGTCTAATATTTCATTTTCTTCACTGTCACTAACTTCTTGCACTTCCTCTATCTCTTCTGTCACATCCTCTACTCCCTCTATCACATTCTCATTTGTCCTTTCTTTGCTATCCCCTTCTAGTGATTCCTGACTACCATATAGTCAGTCCTCATCCTCTTTGTCTTCCGTTGTTGCCTTCTTATTTTTCCTGCAATCCTTTGCCAAGTGTCCCTTTTTACCGCATTTAAAACATTCACCCCTTTTCTTTCGCCCTTCAAAGTCCTCTGATCATTGATCAGATTGTTTGTTTCCCTGTGCATTTTTCTTGCCCTTTTTCCCAAACTGTACTACATAAACTTCTGCTCCATCTTCTACAAAAAATACTTGAGCTTTCTTTTTCTTTTTGCTATTAAAATGCCTTTCAGCATGCCTAGCATATTCAAGCAATGATTGTAACCTGCTTGTACAATGGTCTACCATGTGTTTTGTAATAAAACTGCTTATAGGTGCAATACTGCCCTTTGAAAATGTATTCTTTAACTGCTGTTCATATGGGGAATCTTGTGTTTGATCTTCAGGAACCTGCATTCCACAGTGGTTATTAAAACATTCTAATAGTCTGGCATAATATCAGTTAATAGTTTCACCTTCTTGTTGGATGCAATAATGCAAGTCCAGTCTGCCCTAGGCTTCCATTTTTCAGAGATGCGGTCTGTAAGACCTTTTACTTTGTTGTCTAATTCTGCGCTGCTATGTGGAAGGGGTCTTTGTGCAGCATCACGGGGATTCCAGTTGCCACTAATCATGTGCCAATCTGGCCCCACAATTTGTCTAACTACTTTTTCTACCTCTTCTCCGTTTAGGTTATAACTCAGCCTCATTCCTTGTAAATCTTCTGAGAATTTTCTAAAATTAACTTTTGGATGGGGAATTCCCTCAGTGGCTTTCCGGATATCCTCCGGAGTCCAAGGTCTATACACTAAAATAGTTGGGTCCTGATTGTCCTGACCTGCCCGAGGGTTGGGTACTTCTATAAGTGGACATATTTCTTCTCCTTCACTTATAGATCATGAATTCTTAACCATTTGCCATAACTCAATGCCTTCATTTGAGTTACCTGCCTTTGTTCGAGACCTGGTCTCGATGGGATCTCTAATATACGGTTTTACTTTTACAGTGTCTCTATTTTCAATGACGACAGGATATCGTGGGGGTGGACTAACTTATTCACTTGCTTCATATTCCGGTAAGGGAGGTGGAGGTGCTGATTCTATTACTAAGTTATAGTCCTCCTTGTCTAAAAACATTGTTTTTGAATTTTTGTTCTTTTGTTCCCTACAGTTTACTTCCTCAATCCACCTGTGTGCCTGAGGAATTCCTAATTTACGTTGCTTTTTTACCCGACCTTTGGAATTGGTTTTGAGCTGTTTAACAAGTTTGATAAGGGAGGATTTTTCTAATTGTCCATCAAATTCATATCTATTAACCCATTTTGAATAATATTTAATATTGTCGGCGCGCTGCGACTGCATGTATTTTGCGTCTTCTGTTAACGGTGGATTTTGGGGTCTTTTTGTGCAATTATTACCCATTTTGTTCTACCCGTTTGATCGTTACATAACTTATTTTATTTTTCACGTGGTACCACAGATTTTGTTATAGTCTCTTCAGAATGACTGTCTACTTATTTTGTTTCTCCTGATCTATAACAAGACAGTAATCTTTTCTGTCCCTGACTTGTAAGAAAAATACAGTCCTGACAAAAACAATACAAATCTAGTCCCTGATCTAAAACAGAAAACAGAGAAAAGTAGATTCACCTTACCTGAGCCTACGTGATTGATCACCTGATTCGCGGAGACCCATCCTTCAGTCGCAGATCAGAAAGTGGCTGGCTTCTTTTGAATGACAATTCAGTCGGAGGGCTTTTCAAATAAGAAGAACCGATTTGGTTTCTTCCCCGTACGGTTTCAACCACTTGGCCCGTCTGATCCAAGGTGAAGAGATGGTTCCGGTCCGAAGGACCAATCTGTCAAAGGAAAAAACTTCAAAGACCAATTCACTTAAGGTTCAAGCAAGGCACCCTTTATTAACTTGCAGCAAGGAGACAAAGCATGCTGGCAGAATGGTTTGTCTGAACATTAATAATTAGTATGGCATTTTATACAATTCTTTCCATGTCACACAGAAATGTTACTTCTATTGCTGACATAGTTAGACACAGCTTTCTGTTTTGTTCTACAGAAAATGTTACTAGACTAATTGCTGACTAGTTGAGAATAACTGCTGATTTACAAAACATTTGAGAAAAACAACCTGGCCTTGGGGCTTATTTTAGCTCACCACAAACTTTCAATTTTTCAGTTGTGCAGTTCTAATATATGTGTTACATTTTGCCTAGATTCAAGGTACATTTCTAGCTTAGGTACAAGTAATGCTGACTACAGTTTATACTTTCAAGCATCCATTGTGTTCTTTATCAAAGCTTCTAGCAGCTGTGTACTTTCTCATGGCATAAGCAGAAAATCAATGACTCTTTGTTAAGTCTCATGACACTAGTAGAAATGAAACACTTCTTATTATTTTCATGACCTTAGCAGAAATCAAATGCTTCTTGTTAAGTTTCTAATAGCTGTGCAGATTCATGCAGTGTGAACAGAATAAATGTATTAACCCTTTTAAACCTTGAATGCACTAAGCATGCATATTACTAATACATATTTTTCTAACAGTTGGCCTCCACATTGCTTAACCAGTGTGGGCATTGCTTACCGCCGCCCAAACAGGTGTAATCCTGCTTGCTGCCACATACCCCCGTGTTACTTCATTAACATGTTAGCATTATACATGCTTAAGTCAGGTGTACAGGTCAGGTATGACTGTTGACAAAGGTTAGTGTACGGTGAAGTGGGATTCCAGTTCAGCAGTTCTGGATAGGTTACACTCAGGTATGTGGGTTAGGTTTAGTTATGCCATACATGTGTTGTAGAGTAGATGTAAATAGTGAAGGTGTAGGTGGTAAGTAGAGGGGGGGGCAATTTAATAGTATAGTAGGCCATTGGACTGATTGGTGGGGGAGCAGTGGTGCAGGTTTGAAGGATGTTGGGATTTGTATGCGAGACAGGACAGGATGTGTTGGTGTCACTAGTTGGTGTAGGAGTATGGAGTGTTAGTTGGGGGGGGTGTACTTCACCAGGTAGTGAGCAGGTGGTGATCCGAGTGTGCTTCAGGTTTCCTTTCATGTGTTATTTACATGTGTCATGTGGGACAGCTGCTGTAATACACATGGGTTGGGGATTCCAGATTCTGCCAATATAGTTGTGAGGAGGGTTTCACGTACTTGTGACTGTGAACATTACTAGTAATGAAACAAGGGTCAATAGGTAAGTGGTGTTATTGGGCCACACAAAGGGGCTGGTAGTAGGGGATATGTCCAGGGATGTGCAGGAAAGCTGACGGGAAGGTCCACAGCTGGCCATTTCTTTTACAGTGACAGCTGTGTAAATACCCTGCATTTGGGGGTAGGTTTGGACACTCACAACCCTGGTTGGGGGTGAGGACAGCAATCATACCTTGTCATGCCAATTACTTTGGCCTACATGCCTACAATGGGGTGTTGCAACCATGTGTTCTTTGGTGTCATTTGGTGGGTTTGCAACAACACATCTGGTTATACCGTCCTTTGTCATGTAAACTAGACTTTGCTGCAGTGGGACTCCTGCCAGGAGTGGCTGCTCATTAGGCATCGGCTCTGCCCAATGCACACTATTGCTTACATCCCTGGGGCGGTCCACATAGAACCGCTTCTTGCCAACACCTGAATGCCTAGGCCCATAATTTCATACCCATAGTCTCCTAGTCCCCCCCCTGCACCTCCTCTTCAGCACTCTTCCTTACTCTGGGTGCAGATCGGGTCTAAACACACCACTACACACTGCCCACTCTCCTCTTCTCGGGACCCATCACATACGTTGTCTCACCCCATCTGGCTTCCCCAACCTTGTAGTCCGAGAACATGCGTGCCCTGCCATAGGTTATCTGTGAAATTGCTGGAAACCCGAATATCCATAAAATTTTTGGGTTGTCCCGCAAGGGACATTCTTGCCTTTGTTTCAAAATTAGACTTGGCGGGTCTCTCCCACTGGTAGTATCCTGCCTGTGGTCTAGGAAGCAGTGGTTTGTTTACTTTTATTGTGTGTTTGTATGTTTCACCTGTCTAGCTGGGGAGGTGATGCTACGTGTTACATGTTTGTTGATTGGGCCCCTCACCCCCATTGGCACGGCCTGTGAATATATGTAATTCTTAACTGCTGTATCATATCCTAGCTTTATATCTGTGTATATTTACACACAAATACATATACATATATATATATATATATATATATATATATATATATATATATATATATATATCTATATAGATATATCTATAGATATATATATAAAAAATGACATGTGGATGTATGGGTGTCTGCATATGTATATATCTATAGGTGGGTATTTATATATATATGTCTGTCTATGTATGTATACATTTGTACTACTGAGAGGGAGAGGTATATCTCAATGTAGTTATGGGTGTGTATATATATATATATATATATATATATATATATATATATGTATATATATACACACACACACACACACACACACACACACACACACACACACACACACACACACACACACACACATACCTCTACATATTTAGCTACATATCCTGTCATGTTGCCTGTTATTGCTGGGTACTGTTTTGTGTGCATACCGGCCAACCTTGTGTGCCATATATGCTTTGCGATGCCTACAACAAAATCCATTAGTGTACACAGAGTCACACATGAAATCTATTCTTAGTACCAGGTCATCATTCGTCCAATGCGGGGAAGCCCAAACATTGGGTATACAACTTTCTTCTACACCCAGTGTTACATAGGTACCCATGGCTATGTGCAGGGACTACATTGTGTGTCAGACCTAGGATACGTGGGTCGAGACAACCTAAGGGATGGGCCCTGAGGGGGGGTGTGGTGGTGTGGTAGCTACGGGCTGGTAACCAGGGTTGAAATGGTGGCTGCGTGTGTGCAGCAGGTGGGGGGAAGCGGAACTGTGGGTAATGAATGTATGGGCTGGGGATGGCCTTGGTTGGATGGGCCTGTACTGCTTGGACCGTCTAGTGGGTGGGGGAGAGGGGGATGTGATATCAACATGTGGAACATAACCGGGGGATAATTTAAATCTATATTTCAAGGACATATGTACATTACATTCAGCTTGGTAGTGTTTTGCATGGAGGACATGTTTGTCTGGGTGGGGGGTATGTCAATTCATATGTTACGTATATTGTTTTGGGCCTGTCAAGGTCTTTCATGGTGCATGTGGACATATATGTGTCTGTTAATCTACCGTTGCTATCTACAGATGTGTGGCCATATATACCTCTGTGGGTTTATATATTTGCTTACATATTTCTAACTATGTCCGTATATACCTATGGGGACATTTATCTGTGTACAGATGTGTAACTTGCTGTGTATATGTGGACGTATGGATGTTGACATATATGTGTAGTTGTCGGCATTTGCATGTATATCTGTTCATATATTTGTGTGTATCTATATATATGTGTATATATATATATATATATATATATATATAAATATATATATATATATATATATATATATATATATATATATATGTATACATCTCTGGATATTTATATGCAAATATATATATGTATATATATATGTGACTACATCTATAGATATGTTGTATCCATTTAGATAGTAATATATTTGCACACACACGTCTGTCTAGCTGTAGGTATACATTCTCTGTGTTATTGTATGACTGGACTGGATGATATGTTTCTGAAAACATCAAATTTATTTGTATCTGTTATGGCTTAGTGGTAAATCCTTTTGTCTGTGGTGTGCAGAGTCCTTGTTTCAAGCCTTGCAGGAGCTGTTTATTTTGTTGGTGGTGTAGAACACTGGCAGTTGGATACTGAGTGATTAAGGCACTTTAAAACAGTTGTAAGCAGGTTTGTGCGGGTTTGCACGGAGGAAAGCATTGCCAACTTCCGGTTACAGTTTCTAACTCTCAGTTAGCTTCTGCTTTGCTTAATCTGTGTAGGTAAAGATTACCCCTGTGCAAATGCACCTAAACATGCTTACTAGTGCTTATATATGCTTACTACTGCTTATTTGTGCTTAAACCTGCTTACTAGCGCCTTATTAATACAGTAGTCCAGTTCACATTTAAATGTTATTTAGTAGGTTATACAGCAAATATATGAGAAAAAAATGTTCATATATGGATTTCACATGAAAAATGATACGTGCTGCAGTGGGACTCGAACTGGGACTGCCTGCTCGTTAGGCGGATGCCCTGCCCACTACACTATTGCTGCATTGCTTCAGTTGCATATATCTCCCTTGTTATCCTCTTCGGCCTTTTAAGCTGCTTTAACCGTAACTAAGCGATGGGCAGACCGCACACCTACGGTTAGCTGTACTCAGATTTAAGATAAATATAACAGGTTTTCTTCTGTTTATTTCTATGTACTGTTGCTGTTGTACACATGGGGGACTGTTTGTGGGGATATGCTGATACCTATGCGTGGCCTTGCTCATTTATTTCCACTGTCTGCTGTTCTACTTTGCAGGGGCATGTTATTCTGAGAGCTCTGCACTCAGATATGCCCCCTGCACTCATACATGCTCCGTGTATGCCTAGAAGGTCGGGTAGCGCACCTTCATTAATATGCATGGCGCGCTGCCGTCCTGCTCCTAAGTGTCCACTTCTGTGAAGGACTAATCTAGTCCTGCATGGAAGACTGGTAAATCCGGGGGTTTATCTTTACCTGGGTACTGCCTGTGACTGTAATGCTACAGGGGTGGTATACCTTACATATTATGATTATTGCCATTACTACTATATAGGTAAAACTGAGCATACTTTGAAAAATAGAAGGTACAAGCACAGTATGATATAATTAAACACAATGATAAAAATGCATTATATAGGCATAAATCATTATGTGGTGAAATTAAATAGTTTTGTTTCTTTGTTCAAGAAAAAGTTCCCATTAATCTCCTGGGAGGGTGCTGGAAATTAAATTTAGAGTACAGGGAACTTGGTGGCAACTTCACCTTAATGCAGTCATACATCCAGTTTTAAATGATGCAGTTTCAATAATTGGTGTTTTAAGGTTGTGTGCTGCCAAGCTGTAGCTGTGATTGTATCCGATATCACAGTTATGGATTTAACATACACAAGGGCACAGTTGCCATATATTTGCTGATTGCAGTTTTTTGAAGTTTTTCTTAAATTGCATTGATTATATATGATGGAATAAAATAAGGATAGCTATGAAGAAGATGAAGAATGGAAAGGCTGTTGGCCCAGATGACATACCTGTAGAAGCATGGAGGTGTTTAGGTGAAATGGCAGTGGAATATTTAAACAGATTGTTTAATGAAATCTTGGAAAGTGAGAGGATGCCTGAGGAATGGAGAAAAAGTGTTTTGGTACCGATTTTTAAGAATAAGGGTGATGTGCAGAGCTGTAGTAACTACAGAGGGATTAAATTGATCAGTCACAGCATGAAGTTATGGGAAAGAGTAGTGGAAGCTAGGTTAAGAAGGGACATGATGATTAGTGATCAGCAGTATGGTTTCATGCCAGGAAAGAGCACTACAGATGCGATGTTTGCTCTGAGAGTGTTGATGAAGAAGTACAGGGAATGTCAGAAGGAGTTTTTGTAGACTTAGAAAAAGCATATGACAGGGTGCCTAGAGAAGAGTTGTGGTATTGTATGAGGAAGTCAGGAGTGTCAGAGAAGTATGTAAGAGTGGTACAGGATATGTACGAGGGTAGTGTGACAGCGGTGAGGTCTGTTGTGGGAGTGACAGATGCGTTTAAGGTGGAGGTGGGGTTACATCAAGGATCAGCTCTGAGCCCTTTCTTATTTGCAATGGTGATGGACAGGTTGACATACGATATCAGACAGGAGTCCCCGTGGACTATGATGTTTGCAGATGACATTGTGATCTATAGTGAGAGTAGGGAACAGGTGGAGGAGACCCTGGAGAGATGGAGATATGCTCTAGAGAGAAGAGGAATGAAGGACAGCAGGACTAACACAGAATATATGTGTGTGAATGAGAGGGAGAATAAAGGAATCGTGAGGATGCAAGGAGTAGAGGTGGCGAAGGTGGATGATTTTAAATACTTGGGGTCAATAGTTCAGAGTAATGGTGAGTGTGGAAGAGAGGTGAAGAAGAGAGTACAGGCAGGATGGAGTGGGTGGAGAAGAGTGTCAGGAGTGATTTCTGACAGACGAGTACCTGTAAGAGTGGAACAGAAGGTCTACAAGAGGGTAGTGAGACCAGCTATGTTATATGGGTTGGAGACAGTGGCATTGACAAAAAGGCAGGAGTTTGAGCTGGATGTGGCAGAGTTAAAGATGTTAAAATTTGCACTGGGTGTGACGAGGGTGGACAGGATTAGGAATAAGTATATTAGAGGGTCAGCCCAGGTTGAAAGGTTTGGAGACAAAGCCAGAGAGGCAAGATTATGTTGGTTTGGACATGTGCTGAGGAGGGATACTGAGTATATTGGGAAAAAGATGCTAAGGATGAAGCTACCAGGTAACAGGAAAAGAGGAAGGCCTAAGATAAGATTTATGGATGTGGTGAGAGAGGACATGCAGGTGGTTGGTGTGACAGAGCAAGATGCAGAGGACCGGAAGAAATGGAAACAGGTGATCCGCTGTGGCTATCCCTACCAGGAACAGCCAAAAGAAGATGATATATGATGGAATAAAACACCTTCTATGTTTTTAAATAATGTTTCCATGGTTAATTAATGGATAATTGTTATTGGATGACTGTGACAACATGACCAGTAAGGACTAATATAAAAACAATGTTGATTGTTTTGCTAACTAGTTCTGATGAAGTCCATTGTGTTTAGTATGAAAAGGCTTAACTAGTTACAATAAATTGTGTTCTTTATGTATTAACTTTGTGCAGTTGAATATCTGGTCCATTAGACTACCTCTGCACATTGGTGGTTCATTATTAGTTTATAATTCAGTGTGCAGCATTCACATTTTTGTTGTGGTTCTTTATTATCTTCCAGTATTACAGTCACCACAGTTTTCCTCCAGGATGTTTGTGTATTCCTTCTTTTTAAAATACTGTTAAACAAAACTGTTTCAGATGTTTATCACCTTTTCTCCTCCTAGCATCCACATTTCCACATGAATATCATCCATTCCTGGAGATTTTTCCACATATTGATTATACCTTACCATTTTCCCCTCTCTTCCTGTCTTAACTGTAAATCATTGAGCCTCATCTTCCTGTAACCTTGGCATACCTAAGTCTTCCATAAATATTTCCATTTCTATTCTTTACATTTCTGTGTTTTAACAAAAGTTTGGCAACAGCCGTTTCTACCTTCTGTTGTTTAAGTTGGCGTGTTAAATGTTTTCATGTTCTGGGGTTGTTATCAAAAATCAGTTGCTTAACAGCAATCTTTATAAACTCATACATGTTATCCAGACACTCTCCATTTGCATCTCTTCTTGCTCTGTGATAATTCCCTATATTCAGTAATACTTTAACCTTTGTCGGCATCTCTAAATAATTCTTGCTATTTCTTAGCAATATCCCTGTTTTTCTTTTTCTTTTATTTCTACCCTATTTTTAAACTACACTTTCATTTTACCCCATTCACTAGCGATAATTTTTGAAAAAGTTTCTATTTTCCCTAGTAACTCTTGAATAAGTTCCATAATCCATTCCTTAAATTCTTCTTTTTTAACAGATAGATGAGGAAGCACCAATGTCTCAATTTTACTTCATTGCCCTACATTTTTATCCTAGTTGTATTGGAGGATGATCTGAAATAGTTATTGGATGTGCATCAAAGCTTTCAATTAAATGAACATGTTCCTGTTAAATATAATTTCTGTCAAGTCTAGCCCTGTTATTGTACATTGGGAAACAATATGTAAATTCTCTCACAGTTCCAATTACTGAATTTGCATTTTCCTTAACAAGTAAATGGAGGCTACTTTTGAACTCAGTTTTGAAAAGTTTTCTATTTCCTTTATGGATGTACAGGTTAATAAAAATGAGGGCACATTATTGAAATATTGGCAGTCAAAGTTCCAAGTCCTAACATGCAAAAAAAATGACACTTCTCTTTAAAAAACATCTTTTTTGTGGTGAGGTAAGCCGCCTGCACCACCCTGAATGAGGGGGACAAGCCCCTGCACACACAGTCTCCACATTACAGGACCAGTTATAACAGGTACCGATATTTTAAGTAGTTGCTTTAAAGTAGATGTCCTTCTATAAAAATTTCTTTCTACATAACTTCAGTTGTCACCCACCAGACATTATTTATAATATTCCAAAATCCTATTTCCTTAGCATTAGATGTATTTGCTCATCTAATGATGATTATAAAGAACTCTAAGGACTTACAAAGGAGCTATAAGCCATACAGTGTTTTAAAGACAAAACAGGCAGATTTACAAAATAGAAGCCATCTTTTACAATATGTCACTCAATGAACAAGATGGGCTTTTATGCTTTTGGACTACCTCTGGGGTCAGTACCTCTGGTTTTACTTCCATTATACATACAATTTGGGGTATATTATTAACCGACCCTAGTATTGTTAATTTGATTCTAGCTAAATGTAGTTTTTCATTTAAAAGGGGTAAAGCAACATCTCATTTTTGTCAAGCCATAAAAAATAGCCTTCATAGATCAATATATGAAGCAAAATACACTAATTAGAAATATATTACAAGGGTGTTTACCATGTGTATGTATATTTATTGCAAACTCGTTATTAAAAATCATACTTTTATATATCAGCTAATACTCATTTTTAGAATTCCTTATTTAATTACCTGTTATAGTAAATGTATTGGTGATTTGGACGTATTCATTTTACATAGTTAAATCTTCCAGGAAATTAAAAACCTGAATTTCTGAACATATCAGTGATATCAAATGTAAAAAACCTGAATTTCTGAACATATCAGTGATATCAAATGTAAAAAAAAAAAAAAAGCAGCATAAATATATTTACACACCATTAAGCATCCAGGATCTCATTTTACCTTTATTGGTATTGATATAATTAAACCCCATAATACAATTCTGCAGGGATGGCAGCATATTTTGAACAGTAAGGAACACAGGTGGATAGTTGCTTTGGGAGGACTTTTTTACTTGATTTGATCAAGTACTATCAATGGTTTCATTAATATTTATTTAGTTAATGAGTTCATATGCCATTATATACACAATTAGGTTTGTATATATTATGTTTATGATAATTTCTATTGCTGTTTTGAGACTTTTGTTGACCTGTAAATGAGGTCATTGTTGATGTATGGTTAGCTCTGTACTCAGGAATATGTACTGAAACACTGAAACTGATTTACAGTTGTATTTTCACTGGTTATCGTGGCACACTGAATTAAACTGCATTTACGCTTTTTATTAACTGAAGTTATTTTGTCATATGTGCTAATATTCATTTGTTTTCTTACGCATGAATATAGATAGATAGATAGATAGATAGATAGATAGATAGATAGATAGAGAGATAGATAGAACTATAGTTCACTTTGTTGATCATTCATGTGGTCAGTGAACTGAACAGTTGCTTTTAGTGATTGTTTTAGTGAACATCCATTTTGCTGAAAGAGGTAAACGGCTTTGCATTTGGCTGGGACTGTGCATGCATAGGAACGTTTGTGGGTTAGGGTTAGAAAAAGGGGTAGGTAGGGGGATAGTTTTAGTCTTGGGCATGTGTGTTAATGTACTGTACATTTCAGAATTAGGGATTGGATTGTGTGTGTATGCAAGTGTTTACCAATTAGGGTTAGTGTTAGGGCTAGGTAAGTGGATATCTTAGTGTTGTACATGCTTTGGTATGTATGTTTAGGGTGTCAAAGTGTCTTGTGTCATGGTACTATTAGTGCAAAGTTTTTCATAAGGTGGTATTTAGGATTACACACTTGTGTAAGGTGGTGGAAGCCCTCCCACATCACCTTGCTCAAGTGTGCTAACCCAATCCCTAAACCTGCCCCACATCGAACCCAAACCTCACTCATTAACTTATGAAAAACCCTTTCTCTACTATTTAAATAAACTGTGTTAGGTGCTACTGTGATTTTATTGTTATTATTATTATTATTGTTGTTATTTTAGATTCATTGATTAGAAAAGAAAAAATGTTGTTCTTTTTTGACCAGTGTGAATTCAGCAAGCTGATTTTTCAGCAAACAGCTTTGTTGATTTGCAGTGATCAGTGAAAGTAGTGTTTATGTTTACTCTGAATATTAATATCTTTAACTACATATATCCTTGTATAGAGACAGACAGATGGGCACACATACACACACACACACACACACACACACACACACACACACACACACACACACTCACACATGCACTGGCTCACACACATACCAAGCTAAAGATTGAATTCCGATTTTAAAGGGAGGCTTATTCCATAGCAGCAATCTTGGAAGAAATTGCATGCTTTTTCATGACAGTTTATACTGATATTCATTTTAACAGTAAGTTCCACAATTGGATGTTAGCTATCCAGTTTTGAATTCTAGGCAGAAATTTTCAGATAGAGCTGAATCAGACATTGCATTTTAGTCTAGGCAGATGTCACCTCTAACTAGCTATAATAAACAATATAATCATAGTTCATGAAGCCTTTCTCAATGCTTTCAGTTTTCGAACTGTAAGATGTTTTAAAGAAGCATTACACCTTCTAAAGTTGCTTTAGCTGGCTTGTCCAAAGGTTACAAAACTTGTCAATGTACTCAGTAGTATATTAGTGAAACGCAGAGCAGTAGAATGATCTCCCTTAAATGAGTAAATATACACGCTATTTATTTAGAAGTGAAGAGGAAAACAGAAGATGGAATATTTAAACCCCTCTACAGTTTGGGTAGGGAATTTGGGGATGTTTCCTCAAACATCAACAGGGATGAGCAAGGTAAAAGAGAGGGTGACTCATCTAATGCCTTCCATCTTTCCTTTGTAACTAGGTTTTCATTAGATCACCAACAAATATATGATATTCTTAAGAAAAACTGGTACATTTTTTCCCAGATGGACATGGTAGACAAGGTAGGGTCTACACCCCATATTATTTTTAGAAGAGGTGTTACCATCAAGAATTTATTGGAACAGGGTAACTTGGTGAAATCTATGGAGCACGGTGGCACCAAAAAGTGTGGATTTTGTGCACAATGTTGTATGATTTGTACTGACATTAACATTAAAATCAACATTTATTTTAGACCTTTGGGCAAGCATAGCTGTACCAGCAGGGGAGTAGTTTATGTAGCCCTGTGTAATAACTGTCAAGGATTTTATGCTGGAAAAACCAAAAGATGTTTTAAAGACAGGATTTATGAGCATGTTGTGGACATTAGAAATTGTAACAACAACGCCTTGTTCAAACATGTTCAACAGTTTCCTGCACATGTTTTTAGATTTTTGGTCCTTGAAAAAGTTACACAAGAAATACGTGGGGGACCTTGGGAAGATTACTTAGAGTTCAGGGAATTGGTTTGCAAATTAAGTTAAATGCAACCACATTTCCGGGACTAAATGATGCATTGAGTCTCAGTAGTTTTTTTTAAATTAAAAGCTTATTGGAACTAGATATGGATTAAGGAGAGAGAATAAAATAGAGGGTGTTTTTTTACTATTAACAAGCAGTTTTATTATTGACATTTCTGGTGGTTATATTAGGCTTGTAGGAGGTTGCTGCTATATTTTTATATAATTCTCATATTTATACACACACACACATATATATATATATATATATATATATATATATATATATATATATAAATATATTTTGTTATGTGATTACTTGTTTTTAATTTTATTTAGTATTAGGAAGGGTATTTTGGTTTACAAAAACAGTTTATATAACTGGTGGTGCACTGTTTTAGATGTAATTTCAAGATTTGTTTATTGTTCAATTGGATTGTCATGTGACTTGAAGTTTTTATATAAAATGGCTTCTAGTAACAATGTATTGCTATTCTGATGAAGTCAGCTGATTGATGCAGACGAAAGCACTAAATAAATTGATTTTAAAGTGCTTGGAAAGTTCCTTTCTTGGTTTTAGAAGATACTGTCGTTTGGTTCTTGGTTTTTGTTAAATATACACGTCAAACTTTAAACCATCGTCTGCAATTAACCCTAGATCATTAATGTGCCAGTGTTAATGATTTTACAATGTATTCTGTAATCATAAGCTGTTCTTTTTATCAAGTCGCACAATGCTGTACTTGGGGGCAATGATTATTACAGGCAGAGCCATTCCATTGCTTACTTTTTGTATCTGAAAAGAGTAGACATGAAGACAGTGACCCTCTTGTATCCATATAGGACACTACTCGTAAGCACTTTTTGGATAATTAAGCAAGCCTCCACCCTGACTTGCTATGTTCTGTAGCTTAACTTCTTATACATGAAATGATATCTAAAACTTTTAATCTGACAATTATTCATGTATGTGGAATAGTGCTGAATACCTTAGCCAAGTGAAAATAATTATCACGTCACCATTTCTTTATTCATTGCAATTGCAATCTCTTCAAAGAATGACACAAGATAGAAAAGGCAAGATTTTCCTTCTGCATTTAACAGAATTCACTCTATTGTGACATTTTTTTTTAAAGTTAGAATCTTTACTGTAATATATTTTTTTCCAAATAGAATTTTATTGATTTTACAGTACATGAATATCACACATAAATGCAGTTTAACAATGAGCAATGACACAGAAGAGAACATACAACTACTACTAACTATATACAATATATACAATAGTGCTGCTTAAGACTAATATGACATCTAAGAGAAAACCTAATGTAAAATCTAGATGCAAAGGGCAATTACTATAACTGAACACAATGTATTACCCTTGTTTGAAATTTATAGGAGGGTAAAAGAGAGGACATAATACTTGTCATGAGCCACCCTACTGCCAGGGTAGGGAGAAATGTGGAAGAAAAAAAGGAATTAAACACACTTATGGGAAAAGACTATATAGTAGCGATGAACTACCTAAGCTTATATATACTTAACTGTCAGCCAAGTGCTCACATATGTTATTCCAAAATGTCAGGTAATAAGCACGCTTTCGAGAGTTAGTTATTAGAAGTTTTTGTGACATAATGTATTTGATAGCCAAACATCTAAACCCTCTCCAGGACTTCTTAGTGTGATCCAACCAATGTTTGGTAATGTAGAATTTGACTAATAGACAGAGTGTAATTAAGATATGCAATCTTAATTTTGACATTTTAAGGTTAGTAACATGTAACAATGCCATCTCCCACAAGAGGGTTGATTTGTGGTATCCCATCTTGTCAAGTCTCACTTTGAGGGAGCACCAGATACTGTGGGAGTATCTGCAAAACCATATTATATGTAGGATATCTGCCTGGGGGTAGGAGGAGCAGGGGCATGCAGTAGATACATTTGGGGTTAAATTTATTTAGATGGACTGGAGTAAAGTATAAATTATTGGTAATCATAAATTGTGTATAAGTTGTTGTTGTGTCTTTCGGCTTTTCCTGGTTAAGGGTCACCACAGTGGAACTCCGGTCCGCTAATGATTGGCAGTAGATTTTTACGTGTCGAGTTGCCAGCCCTGATGCACAACCTTCAACGAAGGTACGCCCATTCATGCATGTCTCCACACAGAAGACGCTCTAGCTGAGAATTGAACAGGACAACGTCTTACTGTGAGGTGACAACGCTACCGCAGCACCACCACCACAGTATAAGTAAGCTTCTTAAATGGGGAAAAAATAAGCGTGGATTTAATAGCTGCTAGCTTTTGATCTATTAATATATTTGACCCTTGTTGGTAACAATAGTCCGCAAAGACCATTTTATCCTGGAATTGAATTGTGCTAATAAGTTTATAGGAGAGGGATAGCATACTTTTCTTGCTAGCTAGAGTTTGTAGCAGGTTGGTAATCTGATTAAAGTCAGATTCATTAATGGTGTAACCTTGAAGTAGAGATGCAGTGATTTCCCTTATTTGCCTTAGAATTATGGTGTATTTCTTTGATAGGTTAAGGGTACCACATAGTTCTGTTAGTAATAGACGTCTATGTTTATGAATATCCCATAGCGTATATTCTTTTATTAGATGGTAGTCAATCATACTGACTATGTTACAGTTCAGCTTGATATTAGAATTGAGATGGATGGGTTGAAATAGAAGTAGCGCTTTTCCAATTTCAGGGAGTTGAAAATGTCTTGGAAAGACTTGATTTTAATCTTCAGGATATGATGCAACTTCAGATTTTTGAGCGATAGTGGGCTTAGGAAGGGGAGAGCTTTGGGGTTGAAATTATTGTTCAGTGTGTGATTATGCCATATTTTTACCCAAAAGGGAATCCAAATTGTGTGGTTTGGGCAGTAATTGTCAATAGTAATTAATCTACTAGCATGCAGGATTCTGTAATAGAGTACAAGGTCAGGCATACTTAGGCCCCCTTTAGCTTTTAGATAGGTAAGTCTTTGGTATGACACTCTTACCAATTTTGGGGCATCTATATCATGTTATCGAAAGTTTACTTAATCGAATCAATAAAGGTCAAACTTTACTGATCGATTAAGTAAAACATCGAATAACATAAAAAAAAAAAAAAAAAAAAAAAACTAAATGCCGTAGGCAAGGGGCAAGCCCCCCTGCACCCCCCAAACCCCCTACTTAAATAAACCAATTCCAAGACTGCACTACATTGAGGTAAACGGAAATCTCCCTTTATGGAGATTTCCGTTTACTTGCACAATGTTCTTCACTTTCGTTATTGTCATGCCGACAATATCAGACTCAATATTGTCAGCTTATGACAATGTGAAGTAGACCCATTTTGGGTGCCAAATGAACCTCGCAAAGGCTTTCTGAATTTTAGTGAGAAATGCATTGGGGGTGGAAGACAGAGATGAATGAAAGTGATAGAGAAGCTTTGGGAGGATGTTCATTTTAATGATAGATGTTCTAGATAGCATAGGAAGCTTCATCTGTTACCATCTAGATAGGTCTTGTGAAAGAGCCATCCATAACTTAAATAAATTGGACTTCAATGTGCAGGAGGATGAGTGGTCATAGTAGATCCCTAAATATTTGAAGGAATGTGCTATGTGGAAGGGTGAGTCTGGAAAGAGATTTTCCCTATGAGTTGGAGGGTTGATTGGGAAAATAAAGGATTTATTTTGGTTAATTTTCTAGTCCGAATTAGTTGCAAAGGTATTTAAGGTAGTTATTAACCTCTTACTGTCCGATATCAGATGCTCAAAATATAGATTCAGGTTGTCAGCAAATGCAGTCAAGCTGATTTTGGTATGTAGTATTCTGGGGATTGAATGGTGTGCATTTTGTAATATGGATAGGAAGAAGGGTTCTAAATATAAGTTGAACAGAAGAGGGGAGAGAGGGCATCATTGTCTGGTGTCATTTGAAATTTTTATCGATTGTTATGTATTGCTTATTGATATATAAGAACGTATAAGAGCTATTGGATAGGATTTTAATAATATTGACAAACTCAGGGGGTATGTCAAAGTAGGAAAGTACTGTAAATAGAAAATTCCAGTTGACCCTGTCAAATGCCTTACACGCATCTAGTATCATTGTATATCTCGGACTATTGTGACATTTTTAATAAAGTGAATTATGACTTTTTTAATTTTATATAGAATAATGGGTGTACAACACTGTAATTCTCATCTCTTCCATTTTAACTTGACATTGTAATCATGTCTGTTGTTGAAAGATGAAAATATATATTTTCATATTAAATAAACATAAATGCCAAGACTATATCATCTACATATCAGTGATTTGTTTATTCTCATTGAGTAACTTACATGATTTCATGAGTGTGACTTGCTTAAATTTTTTTTATTTTCCACAGCTGAGAAGGAATGTAAAATAATGTGCAATAACTGAGATTACATGGTCAAACAATAACAGTTGTTGTGAAACTTGGGATGACCAGACACTTCTCCAACTTCCTGTGATTTAAAGATGCAATTATTAGAGGTGTTTTATAACATTAAGAATACAGAAAAGCTGTGTTTGTCTTACCAGTGTAAAGCATTAGCAAAGATTATTTTATACTATTTGTACAGGAGCTAATAAGTTGATGTGAATTCTCTACTTAACATGTTATGTTTTTTTTCTGAAATTCTTCCTATAAATCAGTAAATATTCTATGCTTTATGATTATGTGGCATCTTCATTTGCTATGATCTGGATTTTGACTGACTAGTTTTAGCTGTCATGTTTTCTATTACACATCAGTGCAAATGGGGTGACAATAGAGTAGTACAAATGCACAGCCATGCAGAGAAACTGATAGCAGAAAACCAAATATTTATCAAATGCACTTAGCGATTTTGGCCATCTGCATTGCAAATCTTCTGACTTACATATCCTTTAGTCTGTCTGAAGCTCCCGTGAAGTTTATATATCAGGTACCTTCTGCAGCTTTCTCTGATAAGCTAGTTCAGGTTCCAAGAAGCATTTTCGCAAACACCATTTCTGCAATTATTTTTTATACATATTTTGCTTGTTGATTTGTCCATCTCAGTTGAGTCTGATTTTCAGTGGGTCAGAACATCAGAGTTCTACAATAGGTAAAAGGAGACTGAGGGCATCAAACCTAGGACTAGGGAGTGAAACTGAAGCATTTTCTACCCACAATCCACTGCTGCAAATTGCTATAGGAAATGAAACTTAAATCACGTCACAATTTTAATCCTCTATTCTAAATTGTTAAACTACATATGTTAAACATTCCCCCTTACCTTGCCCTTTACACCCTTGACTAACTGTTTCTGTCATCTCCAGGTCCATCTTGGCCAAATATTCTTGGACTGTACAGTGGGATCACAGCACGCTTCCATTATCCCTTGTATTGTCTGTTCTTCTCCATCGTTTTAATAGACTAAACATTGCATATTGTTCATCACATTCATGACTTTCCTCGGCATGGAGATAACCTGGCTGATTACTTCAAGAAATAAACACAGCATTCTGAGTATTGGTGATGAGTACTTCATATCAAGGAAAAAATACTGCAGGGTTACCCAGAGGTTACTCACACATCTTGTACTGATTATCCGTTCTGTTTTTGCCATCATTTTTCATTGCCAAGTGTGCTGGTAATGATCACTTTCCTGTACTATCCTTTCAAGCTCAATCCCAGTTCATATTTACTCCTCAGATTGTTCCCACAAAATGCATGACTCTGTATTTCTTTGCATGACTCTGTATTTCTTTAAAAAATGTATAAACAGCTTTATATTGCAAAATTAATTGTTCTGCATATGAGTATGGCATAAATAATATTTTTCAAAGAATACTGTGTTCTATAAAATTCATTGTATCTCATCTCACTGAGAGATATAAAAGTAGTAAACCGTGGGTACAAAAACCATTAGTGGGAAAGTCAATTAGTGTAAAATTGAAATAAGTGAAAATGTTTAAAAGTATGAATACTGAAAGGGAGAGGAAAAGATTATCTGGAAGGCAAGGACAGATCAAGAATTTAAGATATTAAGGCTATATGAGACTAGCACTCTACATTATGCTAATTTTTTTTTTTTTTTTTATATTTTCACTACAGTGAAAGTTCTAGTCCCATTACAGCAGTGTGACACAGTAGTGATTGACACTATACAGTGTGTCCACATAACTGCTATTACACATCGCATCACATCATTAAACAATTAAAATCACTGTAGCTCTTAATAAAACAAGTTTGTAGTATGCTTTCACAGCCACCCCCTTTTGTGGGGGAGCTACTTCTCCACAATAAAATGATGTACCTCAGAATAAGAAGAATGCTGTAGGATACCACAGTCTTGATTATTTTGCATGCATGAAGTCAGTGACCCCTTTTATGATTGTACTTTGAAGGTCAATCATTCAAGTCTGGTAATTATAACTGAGACTGGGAAATTCAATTTTCCTGATATATATATATATATATATATATACACCAGCCTCAGACTTGATTATAATTAGTGAGTGAGGCTAGCAAAGTTTCCCCTAGCATAAATAGCTGAGGCTGAATTCTACTTCAGTCATTTCTTTCTAATTAAATCATTCATACTAGAGTCATTTGCATTGGTGATATGATACAGTACTCCTAGAAAGATGTACAGATTTTTCATATATATATATATATATATATATATATATATATATATATATATATATATATATATATATATATATTTATATATATAGGTTCACTACATAATCTCGAAATTTTGAAATATGGACTTTCAAAATCTCGAGACTATGTAGCCAAAACCCCTAAATAGTGAAA
>NC_056744.1:539638672-539641172 GCF_019279795.1 Protopterus annectens
CCTGGGTGATGTTAATATTAACTGGTCAATAATTCAGTCTCCTACAAACTCATTTAATATAAACTTGTACAACTTCAATCAGCTCATTAACTCAACAACTATGCCTTTCAAGAACTTCCTTACTGGAAGCACCTTGGACTGGATTCTAGTTTCTCATCCACATTACATCTCTGATAGTGGCACTCTGCCCGACCCATTAGGCGACCACTTTCCCACTTTTTTCCACTGTCTTCCCTCTTCCATACAACTAATGCATACCCACACCTTCACTTGCTGTTTAAAAAATTTTAATCCTAGCACATTCTCAAATGCACTAAAAAAATGAACTGGAACCCACTAAAAACCCTTCCCTTAGAAAATGCTGCTACCTGCTTTAACTCAACTTTCCTCGACTTGCTTGACTCCTTTGCTCCTCTAAAAACAAAATGCATAAGAAGCAATCCTGTACTTTGGCTAACCAAAAATACCTTACAAGTCATGCAATTCCAGGATAAAGCCTGGAAACGCTACTCCAAAAATAAAATGATCACCATCCTTAATGAATTTAAAACACTTCGTAACAAAGGATAAAAACGCATTATCTCATATTACAAAGTCTACTTCCCTACACTCCAAACAAACCATAACACCAACCCCAAAAAATTCTGTTATGGAATCTCCCCATTCTCAACCCTGGCAAAAAAGAAAATCCCTACCCTGATCCAGATGCCTCTGACTTGGACTTAGTCACCCAATTTAACACTTTATTTATCGATTCCATTAGTAAACTTACGTCAACCTTCACTTCCCATTCAGCTTCCCCACCCTTATTTCCACCTGCCCCCCCCCCAGCATCTCCTGCTCCCAACCTCCTCCTTTCTCCTTCAATCCCATCCCTTCAACCACCATAAAAAAACTGCTAACATTGAAACCTGGCTCAAATGCCCCTGATGATATACCCTCATATTTATTAAAAGTTTCAGCAGAAGGCATAGCTCTTTGCATCTGCATTCTTATAAATTGATCTATTGCTGAATGTCAAGTTCCCCAGCTCTGGAAAAAGGCCTTTATTATTCTAATCCATAAATGTGTTAATAACAATAATATCACAAACTTTTGACCTATCACTGTCTTATCCCCCATTTATAAACATCTCGAAAAATGCATCCATCTACAACTTCTACCTTACCTCATAAACAACCAACTTCTAACACCTACTCAACATGGTTTCAGAACCAGCCACAGCACTACCACAGCTCTCTTCTCCTTCCTAGAAACCATTAATAAGGCCCGTGACACTGGCCACATTGTGTCCACTCTCCTCCTTGACCTTTCTAAGGCACTCGACACTATCTCTCATAACCTTCTTTTCACTAAACTCTCCAAACTAAATCTATCCCACTCTTCTATTTACTGGTTAACCAGTTACCTCTCAAACAGGCAACAAGCAGACAGATGGAAAAAAGCCACCTCCCCTTTTCTCAATCCTCCCACAGATGTCCCCCAGGGTTAAATTTTAGGCCCCCTTCTATTCAGTATATTCATAAATGATTTCTACCAAGCCAGCCCAAATGCCAACCTTGTCCAGTATGCTGACGATTCAACAATAATCTGCTCTGCCTCTTCTATACCCACCCTAGTTAAATTAACCCAAGATGTCTTCTCCTCCACTGAGCAATGGATGATGGACAACCATCTAGCACTCAATGCTACTAAAACTAAACTCATGATATTTACTGCTTCCAAAACCACCACCCTAGATAAAGCCTCATTCTAAGTCACCAGTCAAAATAATACTCCTCTCAAAATAGTCTCTAATGCTAAACTACTAGGAGTCCTGATCGATGACCAGCTAAAGTTTGATAATCATCTACAAGTAAAGATAAAAAAAAACACAAAAAATGGGCATGCTATACCACCACAACCATTACATCTCTTCCTCCACTAGGCTCACCCTTGCAACACTTACCTTATCCCATCCCTCCTATATGGTGCCTCTATCCTTACTAACCTGCAATCCTCCCTCAAGACTAAACTCTCCAATTGCTATAATAAAATAACAAACTTTGCATCCAGCTAGATCCACTTCCCATCACTGCACTGCCCTATACCAACTGAATTGGCTTGAGCTGTCCAAATACCTCATTTATATTCAACTTGTCCAAGCACACAAACTTATTTTCATCTCCTTTCTCTGCCCCTCTCTTGCCACCACCTTTAAAATGCACCAACCAAATAGACTTTTGAGATCTAATTCCCAAAATCTAATTGAGCTGCATAAACCTGCCCATCCACCAGGCAAACATCTGATGTCCTTCTCTCTAGCACGCCATTGGAATTTCCTCCCACCTCTCATCCACACCACCAGCAGCCTCTCTTCATTCAAAACCTTACTTCACATACATCTAACTTTACTATGGGAATGCTCTTGCTCCCACCCCACATAATCTCCCTACACTATAGCTATTCTCTATAAGCTATAATTTACAATAGCCTCCCATTGTTTTGTACCCCTAATAAA
>NC_056744.1:539643672-539756172 GCF_019279795.1 Protopterus annectens
ATATATATATATATATATATATATATATATATATATATATATATATATATATATATCTATATATGGGTCTAGGACACATGCTCGACTAGCATATGTCCGAATCACAAAACATCAAACACACATACATGAAAGCGATTAAAATCAAAAAGTGCTCCCGTGTATGTGTAGTTCAAAAAAAATTAAAATCTACATTTCTGCAGGGGGGCTTTTCCCCCTTACACACCCCTACTTTATTATTCTCACTCTGGGATCGCACTACAGTGGGGAAAAGGGAATTTTCCCTTACCCGCACTGTAGTCCAATATATGAAACAGGCACACATACATGGAAGCGCTTGTCGATGTTAAGCGCTTTCGTGTATGTGTGTTCAAATATTTGCATCAATAATTTCAAAACCATGCTATGTACAAGGTTTTAAAAGATTTCATCTTAAAGCTTACATAATGGCAAACTCAACTGTATTAATAACTGACCTCTGTCTAGTAGTGCAGGTAAGTGGATATTAACTGTTGTTTTTATGATATTACTTTATATATACATAATTTTCACATTTTTCTAAATATCTCAAAAACCAATTAAGTCAGACAGAACTACTTAGCCTCAGATGAAAGCTTTCAGCCAGATGAATAAAATGCTGCTGACAGTATGTGTGTAACTTGAGTGGTTACTGAAATATTGTAAGTTGTTTACAAAATATTACAAATGTAATATGTTTACTGTGACTTATAAAATTCAGTTTAAGACCAAGAATCTAAAGAATACTACCAATATAAAAATAGTTTGTGCTGAAATGTTCGCCATTTCTACTTCTTTCATACCCGTATGGTTCCAGAGATATGAACATTTGTTTGAAATGTGAGGACATAATTTGATTCTGTGAAATGTTAGGCTCTGCCTATTGGAAGTTACAGTGCATACTTCCTGAGCTCGACTGGAGTGAATCCTTTGCATTTCCATGATAGTTTGTAGACTTTTTTGTGTATGAATAATGCAGAGATGAGCAGAAAAGGTACAAGTTAGTTAGAACATTTACTTCTGCCCCTGTACATGAGGAACATTGATGATAAACCATGGGTGAATTTGTGGCTTCTCACCCATTTGTCAAAATTACATTTGAGTAGACAAAGAGAATTACATTGCTTTACATGGAGAGTGAGATGGTTCCACAGAGGTGGTATCCTCTGTTATACATACATACATACATACATACATACATACATACATACATACATACACACCTGTCCCAACATGCCCTATGTATATTGGAAAATAGACTGGGAGGTCTTGAGCAGGTGTCTGCATATTTTTTATGGTTTAGACCCTTGATTTGTTTTAATGAGAAAGCACTACTATAGTTCAAGCTGTGATAAGTACTGGACAGGTAGGCATGGAAAGGAGCATTATATTCAAACATCAGTCTGATGAGAACTGTACACAGTGGAGTAACTGTATCCTTTGACCTGGGTACCAAACCCTTAGAAATGAGTTATGTGATAAAAAGGAGCTTCCTTACAATAGTGAATACATGGTGATCAAAGAACATTTGGTCTACATAATATCCCACATCCCTGACTACTGGATCAACTTTTAAGGATGTACTGTCTATGTGATAGCTAAAAAGGAAAGTCATACTTATCAAGGGACACTATTATACATTTCTTGGAATCTTGTTTTTTGTCAGTTTATTTGTTTATTTATAATTCAGCCCACAGAGTTGAATATAATAAATTACCCCATTGACTATGTGTCAATCATTCCTCTCAAGTGTACCTCATTACGAGGAATGTACCTCATTTGGGGTCTCAAAAAGTTCATGTTCCTTGAAGTTCCTCAAAGTTCCACATTGAAAGAGTCTGTCACACATTCAGTGTTAGGAATTTTTTTAAGTGAAATCCATGGTAGATAGAAATTAATCATATTAATTCATTAAAGGACGATCTTTCTGAGTAAAACTAGCATAGTTTAACCATCCTATGATCTTCCTAGTTGAAGTTTTTAGTAAGCCATTAGTATGTGTTCCACATTTTGCCTATTTGTTCCACATTATGGAGAGTGTTCCTCATTTTGGAGATGGAAGGTTGAGAGCTATGGTGTCAGTCTACAAGTGTTAACTGACAGGAAGGATTTTTGTCATGAGGAAGGGAAGGCATCCTGTTAAAAAGAAAAATCATATAGTACAAAGAAGTCACTTAATTTACTTCAGGACTTTAATATTGCAAAAAAGCTTGTGTTTCTGTCTGTCATCTTCCTATTCAAGGTAGAGACCGTTTGTAAATGCATGCAGCTTATCACCATGAGAGCAATAATGATGAACTAACTTGCAATCTTCAACATGCAGCTGTCCACATCTTAATCAGTCAGCTTCCAACAGCACATATTATCAGTCAGCTACCAACAGCACATATAATCAAAATGGAGACTTGCCACGCTCGGTCTGTGTTGCTAAAGTCTTCAGTTGAGGATCCGAATTCAAAGTTAACATGTTCACTAAACAGATAAAAGAACTATCATCAGTTTAAGGGACATGCATAAACAAATCTGAAAATAATTATCTTATATTTCAACCCATGGCAGCTATCTGGATCTGAATGTATAATGTAATTTGAGAACTTTAGTTCTCCCTACACTGTTTATTTGTTTGTCTTTTCGGCTTTTCCCGGTTAGGGGTCGCCACAGCAGAACTCCGGTCCGCTAATGATTGGCAGTAGATTTTTTTTTGTACAGTTTATTAATACACTCATAACCCTGCCTATCATGTTCTCTACTTTCCTATTGCTTCTTAAATATATTTGCATTACATCTCATACTCTTTGTCCTCCTGTCATTTCTCAGCTAATTCCTGTGACAAATATTGCCTCACATCCCTTTATACTTTTCTATATGCCTTGGTGTTACCTCTCACCTTTTTCTTACTTCACATACAAAGTACTTCCAATTCCTTCCAGAATACTCGAATCATAAAACTATTTATACTAAGTTGTTCAGGCAAATAGTAGTTCTGTAGTACCTGTAGTAAATACCCTGAATAATTTAGTATAGTTGTGATCGTGCATACAGTATAAATGAAAATCTGCTGTCAAACCTTATATATCACTGTTTTTCTTTAAACACCTATGTTCATTTCTACCTGTGTTAATTTGTTTTGAAACTTTACTCCATGGAGCTCCACTGAAAATGGCCTACTAGCTTAGCATAGCTATCACAATTAAATAAAATAAAATAAATAAATAAATAAAATAAATAGACAGATAAAATAAACTAGACCATACTGTATGACAGCTTCGGATTGAGGCCTAAAATGGCAGCAACTCAAATAGCAGAGCCATCAAGGACTAGGGAAGTATATCTCTGCAGCACTCTCGGTGTCTGTAGCTGTAACACAAGGATTGTACATGGCTATGGATAAGCTTGTCAAAAATGCATAGAGCATAATTTCTCTGTGGTAGTTTCTACCTTTCATTTGTATCTAATGCCAGGCAGAAAGAAATAGAGCATTCCTCTTAAAATGATAAATATGAGTCAACAAGTTATTATTGTATGATGTATAAGTATTCGCTTTTGGAAGACTACATTTTATATGATGTGCAACATTAGATCACTGCTGCAGCAACGTAGGCCCGAACGACACTGACTATTCAGTTTCTCAAAGCTAAAGATCACCTTTCATGTGCCTTAACTGTCCAGAGATTGAAGGGACCACCGTATTAAAGAACAGTTAGAGCACGTTAAAATTCAGAACTTGCTTACTGCTAAGGTGCACTCATTTGGTGGGCCTGTGAAACTCTTGGTTGAGTAGTGATCTTTCAAGGCTGAACAGATAAGAACCTGTTAGTTAAAATCTTCCATTTTTTTTAATATTATGAGGAAAATTTCTGTCTTTCTGACTAAAATGTTTTTGGAGTGGCTTTGCATTTCTAAGGGAGTTGTGATGTGCAAATGCTTGTGTATTTTTTACATTTGCCTACAAGTTTTGCAGTTTGTGTGTCAGGATCTTGTACTTGTGGTTGTGGGGGGGAGGGCACTCAGTGGTTTTTACTTGCATCAGAACCACTTGTTCTCTACTTACCTTTTAACAACTCATTCAGGCTTCACTATCCACTTTTGAGCTCTCATCTTTGACCTAACCTATGGATCAGCTACTGGTGTCACAATTTTACCTTTCCCTGTCTGGAAGAAGAAGAATATTGCTGGGGAGTCTTTGCGAGTCAGCCCAACTCCTATTGTGCCTCTGCTGTGGCTGTTCTAGGCTCTTGAGATAGCTCATTTTTTTCTGCTCTGGTGTACACCCATCATGGACCAGGAGATACTGACTTCCTCTATGGTTGCAGGGATCCCCTTGGCAGGCAATGTAGAACCACTCTTGTTGATCTCAGGGGATGGAATAGGTGTAAGTTCTTCACCTTTATTAAATTATCAATTAAGACAGGCACAGAATGTGTCAGACATTTGTGATGCATTATGGCTAGGCTTAAAAAGGCCCTTGTGGTTGGTAGCCTAATAAACACCTATGAACCTATGAACAACTACCATTCACTTCAACATTACTAACATTGCTCTAGTCCTGCCTCCCCCTAAACCTTACTCCTCCATCTGAACATTATTCTCCATGTTTTGTTCTCATACATTCCATGTATTTCTATGCAATTTGTTCCTTCCCTTTTCTAACTATCTGTCCTCAGTTCCCATTTACAATATTCAGTACTTCAGTTACATTTGGTTTAGATTTTGTTTTCCATTTTCTAGTAAGTGCTTTTTGGCAGCCAGTAGCATTAAACCTAGTAAGGCCTTACTATATCTAGGCAATTCAGATCCTGTATTCCAGCACAAAAAAAACTATAATTCCCTTAGTTATATCCATCTGATCTAACATTTCTGATGGACTAATAGCATAGGGATCCTGAATATGGATAAGTATGCCTTCTGAGTGTCAATCTTTTTCCATGGAATTTCCCAAAAAACATGAACATAGTGAGAAAATATTGCCTTCTCCTGCTTCTGTTTTTATGAACAAGGATGTTTTGCTTTTTATGAGACTTTATCAAAGAAGAAAGAAGTTTTTCAGCTGGAGTAGAATGATGCTCCTGTTGCACAGAAAATGTGTTATGATTTGTCACAGTAGTACATGCTTAAATCTACAGCTATTCATTTCTCTTTCATATGTGTTAGAGAATGTTATTGTCACTTATTCTAGTTTACCTGACAGCCAAGCTCTTGCCCCCTGGAAAAATGTCAGGTAATACAGGGTACCCAAGGCTCAAAGGTATTTATTTCATGACCGTAAAGAAGATCCAGCAGTGATTTTCCCTATCCAAAAATGTTTCTGCAAAACATATTGCAGGTGTTAACCCTTTTGCCCCTGTCAAGGACGGGAAAGTTTTGACAACATGGGAAAGAAAGTGTGTTCTTCTGCTATGTTAACTTTTAGGATTTTAAGTTGTCAAGCTCATACATTAAAGTTGCTGCGTTTATTTTTTAAGGTGATCCATATAGAATGATGTCTTTATACCCTGGTGTTTCCTAGTAAGGGAAATTTTGGCATTCCAACTATTGTATATGTCTGGACATGCAAATAAATCATTATATTCAAAGCTAGGTCTGATAGCTGAATAAAGTGGTACTATGACTTCATTGGGCATGGATACCATGTCCTTACTTATATGTTGGGTGACATAGAATGATTTTCTTACTACTTTGACCACATGTTGGCCAAAGGCCACATTACTGTCTACATATGATCCCTGACTACTGGGTCACCTCTTAGGAGTGTCTTATAGAAGGAGTAATTAGCCTGGGTGGCAATTTTCCCAAAAGGCACTATAATGCATTTCTTGGCATTGAATTTTAGTCTGCGGCTTTGGCACAAGCCATTTGTCTGTGTTAGACCTTCTTGTAAGATGCTTGTGTCTTAGGGGGAATCTATGATAGCTCCCAGTTTGCAGTCATCTGTGAACTTGGTTAGTCAAAGGCCTTGGGAAGAGTCTTTCTTCCTCCAGTAAAAAAATAAAGATGTTCTTACTATTCTTCCTGAGTATTTTCATTGAAAGCAAGATATCTGCAAGAGAATGTCTCAGGATACAGAGATACCTGAAATATATGATTCTCGTGTCTCCCCTGGCCAGATTCCACCTGAGAAAATGCTACGTTACCTCGGGTCAGTCTAAACTCAGAATCCTGTCCCTTTATCTGTTCAAATCCCTGTTTTGGAGTTTGTGAGGAGGGAGGTTTTCTAGTGGGTAGACCAGATCTGATGCACTCCTGGTCTGCCATTCTCCCTTCTAACTCCTCTCCTGTCTGTCACTGCAGATGTATTAGACCTGACATAAGAAGCAGTTTCCAAAGTTGTGAAAATGCAGTCTATGGATCACTGCAGATGTATTAGACCTGACATAAGAAGTGGTTTCCAAAGTTGTGAAAATGCAGTCTATGATCAACACTTTGAAAGATTTAAATAATTTCTGGTCCCAGGACCACTACAAGCTTCCATAGATAACACCACATTGATGTGGTACATAAACTAACAGTGGGGTAGTAGATCATACCCCCTTTGGAGATTCACTATGAGAGGCTGGGAAAAAGCAGCTTGTCTCAGTTTGACTCTTTAGGCTTCATCCATTTGATCAAAATATCACTTAACTGTAGACAACTTAAAACAGGACCAAGACAGACCCCCCACAAATAGAAATGTCACTCAGAGTCTTCAATGAATTGATCCAGCTGTGGGGATTATCTCAAGTAGATCTGTTTGCCTCCTCTCAGAACCAAATGACTAAAGAGATTCTTCTCCAGGATTCCATGCAAACAGGCCTAGAAGACAGATTCCTTCTCATTCCCTTGGATGGTAATGTTTCTATATGCTTTTCCAGCCTTTCAACTGATATCTAAAGCTCTTCTGAAAATCCAGAAGAACTCCCTAAAAATTGTGGTGGTAACTCCTTTTTGATCCAGGCAACATTGCCCCTCCTTTTATTCAATATATCCAAAGACAGTTACCACAATTTTCCTTACAGATCAGATATGCTTACGCAAAACAGGGGTGGTTTGGTACACTCCAGCCAGGAAACTGTCTAGTTAACTTCCTGGATGATAGAATTCTGATTCCTTTTAGTCACCCTTTTTCTGAGAATGTACAGCAGTTACTAAAGGAGTCAAAAAATTATTAGAAAATCACATTGGTTTAAGTAGAAAATATTTTCTAATTGGTGCCAGTTCAAAAAACAGGATCCTCTTCAGTCCTATCTACTTCTGGTTCTTATTTGTGTAAGACACTGTACTCTGGCTTTTATTATTCCTCTTTCAATTACATTTGTTGGCCATTTCTGCTGGTCTACCCTTAGATCTACCCCTTACTAACCATTCTCAGGTTAAGCAGTTTAAAAAAGGGTGTTGCATAATTAGCCACCTAGAAAACATGTAGCTTTTCCTTGGGATCTGAAGTTTGTACACTCTTTCTCCATTTGAATTAGCTCATCTGGATAATTTCAAGTTCTTTCTTTTGTTTTTTTTTTTTTTGGTCTCCTCGAACCTTGTTACCATTCTGGCCCTCAGGTGCCTCACATTCACACTTGGTCTATCAGCCATCTTACTACCCCTCCAAACTACTCAGTATTTGCTGAGGACAGACATGTATCCCAAGGGCATCCTGGCAGCAATCTATTTGTGCTTCCATTCAGGGGGGGGGGGTTATTTTCTATGCCCTACCGATCTTTTCCCTTTTCCTCACCCCCATGCTCACCAACCTTGTCTGAAGGCAACTCTCCTCTTCGGACCACACCTCCCCTTGGGAAGCATCATTGCCTATTGCACTCCCTCCCTCTCAGGACAGAAGTGCCCATCCCTCCCTGCCTGCGTGTCTGTCAGTCACCCAAGCCATTAAACGAGCCTGGTTTGGCTGAGCGGTACTCTCTCACTCTACACTACCACATTGGCTGCTAATATGAGGAGCTTGATATGGAAGACTGTTTTACCCATTGCTCTGACTTCTGCTAGGAGCGTATCTGAATTACAAGTGTACAGTGAGTCGGCCGTATCTCTTTTTTCACAAGGGCAGGGTTTCTGTTTGAACTAACCCATATTTATGTCTAAAGTAGTCTCAGAGTTTACCTCGAACCAGACTATTAATTTCCCTCCCTTTTTGTCCAGTACCCAAGAACAGAAGCAAAATGATTTTTCACACTCTGGATGTCAACATGCAGCTCATATACTACCTAGACAAAACTCAAGTCTTCAGGAAAACTCACCAGCTGTTTGTCTCCTATGAAGTTAATAGCAAAGGACAACCAGTGTCAAAGCAGGTTATTGCCATAGAATTGTCTCATGTTATTGCTTTTTGTAATATCCACCATAATAAGTGACTCCTAGGCAATGATAGGGCCCAGTCCACTAGAGCTTTGGCTTCTTGTGTGGCTTTTTGGAAAGGAATGGACTCTACAGAACTATTCTAGAGGCAGTAACTTAGTCCTCTGTGCATACTTTTACAAAGCACTACCAATCACTTCAGAACAGGCTTTCCGAGAATCCTTCTACAAGGGTTCTTGGATTCTTAGTTTTCTTTTCCTCCTCCCTTCTTATTTGCTAAACAATGATAATCTGCCTAGATGGCTTAGGCTACTGCAACAGTGATCCAATGGTGTATATATTATAGCTGTTTAAGTAAACCTGCCATACTAGTAAATCTCTCACAGACCACAGTTGCATTAGCCAACTCCCCCTCTAGCATCCTTCTTCTGTTGTGATTTTTGTTTGGTTTTACCAGTGTGCAGATCTATATACTCTTGTGTATATAGTTTACCTTTTGACATGTTTCCTAGTATTACTACTTTCAGGGCTCTTGGCTCCATCTTGCCTCCTTTTACTGGGCAATAAAGCTCTGAGTATTTTGACACTGACTGGAGCTCCCCTGAGCTGTGTATAATTAAAGTGCATAGAAGGCATCTTCTACCTTTGAAAAACTGACTAATCAATGGAGATTGGGCCCAAATAACAGGCTACTGTAACAGTGATCTGTTAGAACATGTACTGTTGTGGTAAGTTGACTTACAAGGTATACTTTTCTAAACATGGGTATTGCAGTATATCATACTGTGTGCCATAGTCATTCTAAGCAGCTTCTTTAAATATTTATTGCTGAAATGTACTGTCATGGCACAAGCATCATCTTTGGGTGAAAATACAGTGAAAAAGGGCTGTCCACTAAAAGTTAGTCAAAAGTAAAACAAATATATATATATATATATATATCATGAGGCTAGATGTCTCTTACAGACTGGTAGGAAGCTAGTCACCTGTTGTAATGTATTTAGGTACACTGTAAAGCTAAGAATAAAAGAAAAAAAATCCAACATATACAGTCTGAACCCAGACAACTTGTAAACATAAAGTTCTGGGTTAGTGTGCCCCAGTTAGGTTTCTATGATGGCTAAATGCTTTCTTCCTCTAACGACCTTCAAAACAACGTGATCAGTCAAGAATAACAACCTCCTTCTCCAAACTATTTTCTCAGTAACATTGAAGTTAAAAAGTTACAGAAGTAGACAGTTGTTCTTGTCTGAAATAATGATTTGTCCATCTGTCAGTACTACCACAACTTTCAATATCAACTCTGTCTGCAATATTCTGTCCCTAATTTCCATTTCCTAGAATGTGGGTTCTGGTGTAAGGGAGTTCAGTTTTCCCATATACCCTTCCCTAAATTCGTAAGCTTCAGCTCAGTAGGTTAACTCAATTAGAAGTTGAAACAGCAGTTTGAAACTTAATGGTGGTTGGTGTTTCTTTGGTCAGGAGAAGGTAGGAAGCTTCAAGTCTGGAGTAAATATATTTATTTTTCCATTAGGTAGGTTGATGAGCAATACTTGTCCCTATGTTTTAACTTCCTGTGCCTCTTCTTTCATCTTTTTTACAAGTTGAAAAAACAAAGAAACCACAGTCATCTTGTTGCTAGTGGTTATAGCGACAGGGCCCAGACTCATTAATGCCTACACTAAGTGTACACCAAGTGTACATAGTCTGTATTCAAGGATATCCCTACCACATGTTTGTGCTTTCTAGTCACTTAGAAAGATTACACTAGGTTTATATGTAGTCTACACTTTGTGGTAACCTTTATGAATACCATATCCCTCTATATTTAAGGCTGCAAGAAAATCAGTAGGAATACTAAAATTAGGAAGAAGAAGGCATGGGTTATGCTTGTGTTGTCTGTTCACTCAGAACGGTGTACACATAGTGTACATTTAGCATAGGTGTTAATGAATCCCAGGGTTAATCTTTTATAGCGTAATAACAACTAAGTTTTCTGCCTTGTTGGATGGCTAGTAAGACAGCATGGATATAGGGTACACAGTAAATCTAACTCCTGCCAGAAAATGGGCCATATCTTTCCTAAGAAGCATGTTGCTGTAGTCTTAAGTGAGGGTCACACATTCTCCATCTATTACATGGCTGGCTTAACTATTTCTCATATTTCAGGATGGCTTCACTCAGACTGAAATGCAGTAGATAAAAGATAAAGTTACTGGGTAAGTTTGCATGCTTGATTCAGTTCTCCATTCAACATGCAAGACCCAATACTGTGTGCTTTGACACTTTGAAAATTAAACTGCAACACTAACTAAAAACTGCAAATTCCAAACCTTTCTGTTACACTTTTAAGGCAATTTTATGGGAGCAGTTCACTGCTCTGCACCCTGTGTGGAATGAGCTGTGCCCTCTACCTATACACAGTTCTGTGACCACTTTACCTTGGAATAGGGATAATTCTCCAGGTTTCCACACTGTAAGAATTAGTGCATATTTCCTCTCTTTGCATTTAAGTTCTCATTTCTTAGAGAGCCAGAATTACATTGTGCAGCCTTTCAACAGGAATCATCTTGTTTCCACTAATTAATCTATAAAGTATGTCTGTCGCTGGGGGCCTTTTTGGTAATAAACAGTAAAAGTTGAGCACCCTTTTTACCTTTTGGCATATGTATTAATCTCAGAATATTTCAGTGCTTCCTTTATTCTAAGTATTCCACATACCATCCAAATACATAGATCAGGTCTGCAGTTTGACAAACTCTTCAGAGTGCTTCCTCAATAACATTTTCTGCAAATTCCACTAATCAAATTGCTATTGACCAACCTTACGTCACCACCCCCCCCCCTCCAAGAATTACTGGTGTATTTCTAATATTTGACAGTGATCAGAAAACTGCCTCTACAATCTTGCAAAATAATAATTTTCTCTTTTAATCATTTCTTCATCTATAAAAAAATTAGATAAAAAGAAACTTGTAATTAAAGGCAATGGACTGTAAGTTTGCAATTTATACTGAACAACAGCTGAAGACATCACTTAAAATTTTTAAGATAGCAGAACAACTTACATTGTTCAATGACAGCATTTGTCACATATTCTTTGACACTGTTTGTAAGCTGAAGCGCTCTAAATCAGTTAATTAGAAACAGAATACTCCATTGGGTACTGAAATAGCTATAAACAGTATAGTGTTGCATTCATGACCCCATGAATTCTCTAATATTTTATGTTGTTTTTCAGTATCAATTGCAAACTTACAGTCCATTGCCATTAATTACAAGTTTCTTTCATCTCATTTTTTTATAGATGAAGAAATGATTAAGAGAGAAAATGATTATTTTGCAAGATTGTAGACACAGTCTTTTGATCACTGTCAAATATTAGAAATATACCAGTAATTCTTGGAGGGGGTGATGTAAGGTTGGTCAATAGCAATTCAATTAGTGGAATTTGCAGTCAACTGCAAAATGAAAAAAATAATAATTAAAAATAACAATTAACAATGCCAGCTTTCACATAATTAAAAAAAAAAGTATTTTTGGAACTCCACACTCCCAGATCTCTGAAGATACTATCTCCCAAGACAGGAATTCTCTTCATCAACAATATTGTGATTTTACCATCATGTTTGATTTTCAAAACTGCCAAAAAGAGTGTTAGTTAAAGGAGATTGTTTCATAGGTTCATAGGTTGGTACTAGGCTATTGGCCCTAGAGCCTATACAAATCTAGCCATAACAATTCCCTGGCTATTTCTTCCTACACTATTTACTTCTCTGGAGCCCTGTCTAGCAGGGCGACTGACGTGATCCCTGAGGTGAATTTCCTTTCTCCCATTCAATCATCAAGGTTCCTTTTGAAGAGGGCCAAAGAGGTGCTCTGCTTGACATCCATGGGCAGTCTATTCTAGAGTCTGGGGAGTCACAGGGTCAGAAACCTATCCCTTCAGCATGTTTTGTTTATTGTGATGACAAGGTTTAGATCCCTAGAGCATCTGGCTATGAGGGATTGGGATTTCTTTAAGTGTAGCATGTCCAACAGCTCTGGGTTTGACATGGCCTTGTATGTTAAGCAGAGATTGCCTCGGAGTAGACGATATGCAACAGTGTATAGCTGGAGTTTTTTAAGGTGTTCAGCATAGGATATCTGCTTTAGGCCTGTGATTCTTTTAGTGAGGTATTTCTGCTGCCTTTCCAGTTCTTGCAGATGTCTTGAGAGGTACATACCAAATGGAGTGTTGTATTCTATAATGGGTCTAATGAGGGATGAGTACAGTGGGACAATGACCTCCTTTTTTCTGGATGAAAAGCCCTTAGTGATGAGGTGTGCCACATAGAAGGATTTCCTGACTGTTGTGGCAATGTGGTTATTGAAGGTGAGACCACTGTCCTCCTGTGTCCCTAAGTCTGTTATCACATTTTCTGTGTTTAGTGTACTGCCACCTATGTGGTAATTCACGGGTACATGTTTTTTTCCCAAAGGGGATAACTATACATTTCTTGGCATTGAGTTTGAGCCCATGGCTCTGGCACCAAGTATCTGTTTCTGTAAGGTCCTTTTGTAGAGTATCTACATAATTTGGGGATTCAATAATGGCTCCCAGTTTGCAGTCATCTGTGAACTTTGCTAGCCAGAGTCCCTTAGTGTTGGCCTGTGCTTCAGAGAAGTAGATGCCAAACAAGAGAGGTCCCAGGACTGAACGCTGAGGTACTCCACTTGTCACTTGTCTGGAGCTGGATTTGGAGTCAGCTACTTTTACAGTGTGGGTTCTGTCAGTAAGCCATTTCGCAACCCATCGAGTGATGTAGGGATTAATGCCCAGCTTAGTAAGTTCATCTATGATTCCAGAGTGGGGGATGGTATCAAAGGCCTTGGCGAGGTCCAGATAGGCTGTGTGGACTGCCTTACCCTCATCCATGGCTCTGGAGACTGATTTGAAGAAGTTAATCAGGTTCAGGAGACAAGATTGGCCCTTCATGAACCCAAACTGGGTGGGGTCCTGTGTTTTAAGGTTGCCAATGTCTTTGTTTATAAGTTCCATGATAATATGTTCCATGGCCTTGCAGATCAGGCTCGTCAGACTGATGGGGTGGTAGTTCCCGGGATCCAAGGTGGATCCCCCATTGTGGAGTGGGATAATTGTAGCTGTGCACCACTCAGTGGCAACATATGTTATTGAACAGCTATTGAAATTAGCTTATATATTTAGATCATTTATGTTATTATTTACTTACAATTAATTGCTTACTTATCAAGCTAGCTAGCTAGCTCATTATCCTGCACTTAAATAAAAGGTGATTTGATCAAGGTTAGTCTGCAATCAATGTCCCATTTCTTGGGTCACTTACTCTCCTGTCCACTATGAAAACATTGAACCTTTCTTTTTATTAATATGCATAGATTTCACCGGATTTCTAGTGCTCACCCAGACTCTGCTACACTTTGCTGTGAGGGAAAGGTTAGTTTGCTTTTTATTTGTTGTATTTTGTATTACTTTATCGCCTTTTTCTATTTTGAATACACGGATTTGTTTTCTTTTCCTTGTGTTTTACTTGTATTCTGCTATTAACGGCATATTAAAACTTGAAAAGATACCACAACTCTGTCTCTTGTGAGTCAGACAGAAATGTTTTTCTCCATCTGGTTACTGTTGTATTCATAAACACCACTGTCTTTCTAGTTGCCTGCCCCTTATGTTAATTTGACCATACATCTCATTTCCTCTCTGCTTTTACTGTCTTGTGTGAGTAAGGGCAAAATTATCATTTTGTGAAATCACTCCCCTTCAACTATTTAAATTTATTGGCCATCTTACTGTATTCCATAGTACCAGAATACAAAAGTGACCACCCCCTTTCAATCCATCTTGCTGTTTTAAAAAGTGTGACTCTCCACTAAAACTTAACTTTTTAGACAGGTAAAACTTAAGTTACCTACTTTCACATCTAATGCCTCTACTGCACACTGCAGTGTTTAGGAGAAACCATTTTTTTTTCATCTTACCTTTAAGCATCCCTGTGACTAGCACTTGCTCTAAAACCTTCTGGAAAGCACTAGGAAGCCTTAAACTGATACAAGCACTCAACTCTCCTTGTTAATAAGGAGAAATTAATCTTAGGCACTAAACAGCCTATAATTGCAAAGTACCTTGTTAAGGTAAGGGAAAACAGCTCTTGTACTTTACAAAAAAAAAAAAAATACCAAACCAGGCATGTCCAAGGGTCAGCTTCCGGTGATTTATCCTGTCCAACTGGTGAATCTGGCATACTGGGGCAATGCAGCAATTGCCTCATGTACACAGACAACCCTCTCCTCCTCCTACCCAACACTACAACCTGCAAGAGATGCACTTACACAGCCAAACTGGAAGCAAAGCTCTCTCCACCTAAGATTGTGCTAGACAGTCAAGAGGAAAAGGTTAACACCAGCACTCCACCTCAAGCAACACATAGCCTTTCTAAACCCATACCACCAACACCCTCACATAGCAGCACTAAACTCTCATATGCAGAGGCCCTTAACAGTAACCTGCCCAAGCCACAAGGACCTCCGAAGCTGAAAAGCAAACAAACATCAATCACAACAAAAATGTCACATAGCTCATAACACCAGTGTGCCACCCAACAACAGCCCCTAAGGCAAGACAACGTACCCAACACTTTAGTCAGAGGTGACTCTATAGTCAGGCACACTGATGTCCCACTCACCAGGCACACTGATGTCCCACTCACCAGGCTGAACAAGGAGAAAATTACAGTCATCTGCCTGTATGGTGCTAGGATCCAACACATAATGCATGCACTCAAGTCACTCCACAACAAGTACAAATATAATTCTGTCATTGTCCATGTTGGAGTGAATGACTTGAGACGTACCTCCCTCGAATACATGAAAAGAGACATGGAAGAGCTCTCAGATCATGTGGACCAGGCAGGTATGACCCTAGCCCTGAGAAGTGTCCTGCCTTCGCTCAGAATGATACCACAGTATAAGGACAAAATGACTGACTTCAACAATTGCCTAAGCTTCTGTTGTCATTCAAAGGGGATCCAGTATCTGTTTGTCTGGGATGACATGAACGACAGACCACAATGCTTTGCCAGAGATGGTCTGCACCTGTCACCCCTGGGATTCAGGTTACTGGTTAAGGCTCTTGCCACCCCTATAGTGTCTTTTTTAGGCAACGTTCAAAGGACAAAACCACCACCATAACAGGTACAAGCATGCAAAATCTGAAGGTAATGCTACTCAATTATAATAGTCTAAACCTCAAAATGCACTCTCTCAAGGCACTCCTAAAAATGGAGAACATTGATATCTGTGCAGTAACTGAGACCTGGTTCAAGGCTCCAGAGAGCACCCCTACAATACCAGGCTACAACTCTTACCACACTTTTCGGCCACCGAACCAGGACCGAAACACTAAAGATGGAGGAGTGTCTGTATTCACTAAGGATATTCACACCACCAGGCTAGTTGCCCAACACAATGCATCTGAAATTCACCAGGTGCAACTAACACTAGGTAAGACTGCAATCCAAATTGTAGCTTGCTACAGATCCTCCACCACATCCCAAGATTCTCACTACACCTTTCTAAACATACTGGAAAATATTAAAATACAACCAAACACCCTACTACTAGGTGATTTCAACTACCCTGCCATTAACTGGGAAAACTACTCATGTACCAATGGTTCTTGGAGTTCATAAATTCCAATGCCCTGGATCAACTAATCCATAGTCCCACCAGGGGCTCCTATATCCTAGACCTGGCCATTACCAACATGGGAAATCGATTCTCCACAGTTATAGTCACCCCCTCATTGGTCAAGTCTGACCATAAGTTAATTGCCCTTGACATCCACATCCCTCCCCAACCTCCCAGTAAGGAAACCTCCGTAAAAAACTTCTCCAAAGCCAACTTCATGCAACTCAAGTCAGAAGTGGCAAACTTCATGACACACATGCAGATGGGAACTGAAAGTTCGACTGCCGAATCCTACACTAAAGCACTGTATGAGCACATCCACTTGTGCATGAATCATGCCATCCCAAATAGAACCAAGATGCTCTCCTCCAAAAAAAGGAAGCCAATCTGGTTGTCCCCTGCCATAAACAAACTTTATAAGAAAAGGAAGAGACTGTTGCAGAAAAGAGGAAAATCCCAGGATGCAAAAAACTCCCTTACCAGGCTCAGTAAGAAGCTGAGATCCCTCATAAAATCCTCCAAAGCTAGCTACGAAAATAAAATTGCCAAAGATTCCAAAGACAACTGCAAGGCATTCTATAGCAATATCAAGAATCTAAATGGCAATGCTCAGATCTGCTCTGAGCTACAACAGAATGGCACTAAATATACTAATCCCAAGGATATTGTCAATATCCTGGCAGATCAATTCCTTTACCCCCTTTCACCCCCTAAAGTGCCATCTCAATACCGAAAGATTGCCAAATTCTGGTAATAACGACCACACAGGTTAAAAATGCACTCTTCAAAGCTAAGAATACAGCATCCATGGGACCAGACGACATCCCAGGCTGTATACTACATAAACTACAAAATGAACTGGCACCTCACCGTGTCATATTCAATCATAGCCTCACCTCAGGCTTTGTGCCCACTGAGTGATGCACAGCTACAGTTATCCCACTCCACAAGGGGCGATCCACCTTGGATCCCAGGAACTTCCACCCCATCAGTCTGACGAGTCTGATCTGCAAGGCCATAGAAAATATTATCATGGAACTTATAAACAAAGACATTGACAACCTTCAAACACTAGACCCCACCCAGTTTGGGTTTGTGAAGTGTCAGTCTTGTCTCCTGAACCTGCTTGACTTCTTCAAATCAGTCTCCAGAGCTGTGGACAAGGGTAAAGTGGTTCACACAGCCTACCTGGACCTCATTAAGGTCTTCAACACCATCCCTCACTCTAGAGTCATAGATAAAGTTACTAATCTGGGTATTAATCCCTACGTCACTCGATGGGTTGCTAACTGGCTTACTGACAGAACCCACATTGTAAAAGTAGCTGACTCCAAATCCAGCTCCAGACAAGTGACAAGTGGAGTACCTCAGGGTTCAGTCCTGAGACCCCTCTTGTTTGGCATCTACTTCGCTGAAGTACAGGCCAACACTAAGGGACTTTGGCTAGCAAAGTTCGCAGATGACTGCAAACTGGGAGCCATTATTAAATCCTCAAATGATGTGGATATTCTACTAAAGGACCTTACAGAAACAGATGCTTGGTGTCAGAGCAATGGGCTCAAGCTCACTGCCAAGAAATGTATAGCTATCCCCTTTTGGAAAAAACATGTACCCGTGAATTACCACATAGGTGGCAGTACACTAAACACCGAAAGTGTGATAAGAGACTTAGGGACACAGGTGGACAATGGTCTCACCTTCGATAACCACATCACCACAACAGTCAGGAAATCCTTCTATGTGGCACACCTCATCACTAAGGGCTTTTCATCCAGAAAAAAGGAGGTCATTGTTGCACTGTACTCATCCCTCATTAGACCCATTATAGAATACAATGCCCCATTTGGTATGTAGATCTCAAGACATCTGCAACAACTGGAAAGGCTGCAGAAATACCTCACTAAAACAATCACAGGCCTAAAGCAGATGCCCTATGCTGACCATCTAAAAAAACCCAGCTATACTCTGTCACATATCGTCTACTCAGAGGCGATCTCTGCTTAACATACAAGGCCATGTCAAACCCAGGGCTTTTGAACATGCTCCACTTAAAGAAATCCCAATCCCTCCAAGCCACACACTCCAGGGATCTAAACCTTGTCATCACAATGAACAAAATGTGCTGGAGAGATAGGTTCCTAACCCAGAGACTCCCCAGACTCTGGAGTAGACTGCCCATACATGTCAAGCAGAGTGCCTCTTTGGCCCTCTTCAAAAGGAACCTTGAAGATTGGATGGCAGATAGGAAATTCATCCTGGGGATCACGTCAGTAGCCCTGCTAGACAGGGGTCCAGGGAAGTAAATATTGTGGGAAGAAATAGCCAGGGAATTGTTATAGCTAGGTTTGTATAGGCCCTAGGGCTGATAGTCTAGTACCAACCTATGAACCTATGAACCTGAACCTATGAGGGATAAAACCTTGATTGCACCCCAGATGACCCTTGTTCAACTTACAGCATGGGTGCTGGGATACGTGAGCAGTGGAGGCTGGGAGTTCACAGGTTTATAGGAGAATACTAGGCTAACTGCCCTGAAGGGCCACTTTAGAAAGGTGGTGTTGCCATTAGACAGCTTGCAGTCGTCCTGCAAGGTAGCTTTGGAACCATGTAATAGAGGAGCTGCTAAGGTTTATGGTGGAGAGAATGTTAATGAGTTTATTGTGATTTACCACATTAAAGGCTTTGGATCGGTCCAGAAATATAGTAGATACATATTGTTCATTGTTTCTATGGTGGTTAACTGTATTGGTAAAGGACAGTAATGTGGTGGTGGTGCTGTGAAAGGGACAAAAACTGTGTTGGGTTTGTGACAGTAGTCTGTGTATAAGAAGGTAGTCCATTAGTTGGGTATGCACTACTATTTCTAGTATTTTGCATGGGGGGACAGGATGGTAATTGCGTGATAATTTGTAAGTTCAGTGGAATTACCACCCTTGTGTAATGGTAGAATATTGGAGGTTTTCCAAATAACTGGTACCTGGCCTTCAGATATGGACCAGTTGATGAGTATAGCAATTGAATAGGCTATTGCTTCTGCTGAAATTTGCAGAAAGTCAGACGGGAGGTTGTCTGCAGATAGAGTGGTTGGTTTAAATTTTTGAAGTTTTTTTTTTTTTTTTTTTTTTATGGATTTAACAAACACTGTGTGTAAGTTAAAGTGGGAGGTGTCCTCTTGGGAGCTGGTGTTGTGGTGGGGTGCAAAAGGGGTAGATATGCTGTCAAAGTCTTGAGAGTTTGCTACAGCTTGAATAGTTTCTGTATTTACTGAATTGACTTGCAATATTGTCAGAACTATTAGTTAATGTTGTATTGGGGGTAGCTGATTTACCTGGATGAAGTATGTTATTAATTGCAGCCCAGAATTTTTGAGGAAATTTTGTTTGTTAATTATGGATATTGTGATCGTAATTGATTTTGTCTAATCTAACTAGTATTATTTTTTTTTTGCATTGTTATACCATTCTGGGTATGTTTTCCTTGTGAACTGAGTTTTGTTTTTGTGAAATTGCTCCCAAGTTTTGTCTCTAGCCTTATGAAATGGGCTATATTCTTTAGTTAGCCAGGGTGCATAATTAGTTTTAATTCTAATAGTTCTAGGGGGTGCATGGTAGTTTATACACATACATTCCCTGATAGTAGTCAAGGCTCGAGGGTAGTAGGTACAGGCTTCTGCAAATAGAAAATGTATTTCCCCTGGGATTGGCTTTGGCTTAGGACTTAGTGCCATGACCGTGAGGAAAGATGAACAAGGAGAGGAGCTGCTGGCAGCTAATGGCCAGATGTGGGTATGGAGGACAAAAATATGGATAGAGATCTAAACAGGCTCCATGGCTCTGAGTTTAGTGCAGAGGATTAAGACTGTGACCTGCTAATAAGCTTCATTTCAGTAGTCCAAGGTTTGATAACCCCAGTCTTTATGTGTCTGTTGCATGGCTATATGAAAGTTACTTAATTAAAGAGTACTTCTGAGTAACATGTGCTTAATTGGTCTAAGCCTAAAAAATCAGGTAAGAAGGCAGGCAGATACATACATGTATTAAAAACTCTACAATCAATTGGGAGCCAGTTAGTGAGTATAGAAGTTATTTAGAAAGGAAGTAATGCTCATTACTGTAGTATTCCTACTACACATCTGCAGTTATTAATTATGATTTTGCATTTTTGCAACTGCTACTGTCATTAGTATAGATTTTTTATTTATTTGACATTTGCTTACCAGGAACTCCAACTGGGACAGACCCCATTTTCAGTGGCGGTCAGGGGTGAAATGCTCCGGATGCATTTCTTTGCAATGTGGAAGGAAACAGAGCACCCAGAGGAAACCCATGTGAATGCAGGGAGGCCATGTAGACTCTGCACAGAAGGTTCACCAGCTGTGACGATTGGGGAGAGATGAGCAAAGGCTGTCAGCCTAGTCAAATAGAATTTGATATATAATTCTGGCATTTGTAAATAAATGTAAAATACAGGCATATTTTCTTGATAATAAATGTAAAATGCAGGCATGTTTCTTGAGTGTAAAGAATACTGTGAAATGTGGAACTGCAGCATATGTGACAACATTGCACTCTACTGGCCCAGTGAAGCATGTTGTGACCCTTTCATGTTAGAATTCAGCTTCAGTGCGGCTTGATGAAGGTTTCATGCCCATTCTTTTAAGGCTAAAGTTTATTGCCAAAATTTGGATGTGGAATTTACTGTATTGCTCTAGTTTCTGTTAGAATATACATGTGAAATGTCTTCTATTGTTGTAAGTCTCAGACCAGGTATTAAGATGATGCAATATGAATACTGGGATAACCAAAGTGTCAGAAATGATGTAATTTGAGAGGGCCTTAGAGACATGTTTACCACAAGTAAGCCAAACAGTGTCAAATCCACTAGTAATTCAAAAAAATCAACACTGCCACGGCTGGAAGTCACACTTTGAAGATCTTTATTAAGAATTACAGATGAAATCTCTGTATGTAGGGAAGAAAGCGCTCAATCATCTGTAATTCTTAATAAGGATCTTCAAAGTGTGACTTCCAGCTGTGGCAGTGTTGATTTTTTTGAATTACTTAGAGACATGTTTGTTAGTAATGTTTAAATACTATTTCTCACAAGAGACTTGAGAGCATTTTGATCTTGATATCCAACTTATCAGCACTCTGCCTTATGCTCACATGTAAGTTTCTAGCACTGTGATTTCTTGTAGGAATAGTTAAAGCTAGTAAAGATTAATTAGGTATTTTTCTTTGAAATCAGATCTGTCCTACTGTATTATTTTAAGTTTCTGTGTTATCTCTGAACTCTTAGATATCTCTGTGGTGTAGTAGATTTGTCTTGTGTTTTAATTATTTATTATTAAATATTTTTAAAACCTTCTACCTGTGGCTGGTTTGTGTAGAGATAAGCTCTAGAGTACATTGCATATTTATAGAGGTTATTGTAATAGGCCAGTCTAAAGTAAGCCTTGACTGTTAGTCATACTATCATTGGATAATAATATTGCACAGTAATAATTGGACACCCTTTTAAGGGCCTTTTAGTAGCTGATATTATTAACTGGGTGGTGGCAGTAATTACTACCGTATAGTCAGGGTAAAGGGGCACAGCTGGAGAATCTGTGTCAGCCTTTCCCAGGAGTGTCTGTGAAGTTGTATAAATACTTATCTCAAAGTGTGTGTGTGTTGTGTCAGCTACTTGGCAGGGACACAAAGCACTCGTTGGACAGAGAGGGTACTGGAGGTTGTAGCTTGCCCAGTTAGGCTGAGACCTGGACCCTATAGCTGTGCCAGTGGGGAGTCTTATTGGGGACCTGGTGAGCAAGGGAGCAGACAACCCCAGACTGACTGTGATCTCTGTGTGCACTTAAGGGAAATTGTACTTTACTCTGTGTATTAGTTATCCTTTTTTCTCTTCTATGAGATGACCACCCTGGTGTTAGTGGTGAGGATTGAAGCTCCTTGATTGCTGGGCCAAGGCATGGTTGTCACAACCGCCAAAAATCAAACCAAAAAACTTTTGCTGTGAGGCAACAATGCTAGTCAATGTACCTGTGCTGCCCCAAAAGTAACTGAGATTATCCAGTTGAAAGTCCATTAGAAGATTTCTGTGACTTTCAGGAATGTTACACTGTAAAATTCTATCCTGTTTAGGATAACTTTTTTTCACTGGCATTTTTCCTTATGTTCTTTTCTTTCTGTCTTTAGCCTTCTTTATAACTATGGCACTTTTCTTTCACAAAGAGAATGACAAGCTAGTGATGCAGGTCTCTCGCTACTTTTTAACTAACATTTTAGCATCCATAATCCAATTTACTCCCTACAAAAGTCTCTAAATTCTCTTAGGCTTTAAAATCTCAGTTACTTTTGTATACATTGAAAAACTTTATGTTTATTCACTTGCTCTCATCACTTCATGACCTTCCACTTGTAGTTATTTGCAGGATAAGTCTACCATTTTGCTACATAATGATGTTCCTCCAACTGGCCATAAAGGATCAGAACTCTGTCTTTCGGCTTTTCCCAGTTAGGGGTCACCACAGCAGAACTCCTGTCTGTTAATGATTGGCAGTGGATTTTTACAGTGTCGAGTTGCCAGCCTGACGCCCAACCTTCAAAGAAGGCACACCCATTCATGTACACACCTACCTGCATGTCTTTAACGTCACTTGACAATGGGGAGGACATGCAGACTCCACACAGAAGGTGTTCCAGCTAAGAATCGAACGGGAGAACCTCTTGCTGTGAGGTGACAATGCTAACCGCTGCACCACCATGGCCTCTACCATAAAGGATCAGAATAAATATGTTAAATTCTAGTAACATATATTTTCTTCTAGCCATTATATTTCTAATAGAACTTTTGAGTGACTTTTACTTTGCTGTTCTTATTATGTTATTTTATAAAATAGTAATATTTTTGGTAGTGTTGAGCACGCCTCTCAACTTTAATGATCAATTCTAGGCAAAGTTAGAAATAATGCTGAAATTGTGTAAGCCTAAAAATAAGGGACAATTTTAAATATGACTCTAATTCACATAAAGGATCAATAGAACAACAGGTGTTTGCATCAACATGCATTTTCTTTTTTTTTTTTAAACAAGTTTATTATTTTTAACATACAAAATAAATATCATAACAATTTTATACAAGTAATTAAAATAGAAGTGGTTATAACATTCAATAAAATAACCAAAGTATTTACAAAGACATCCACTACAATCAAATCAATTAATTAAACTAAAATACCATGCTATTGTAGCTAAGATTTTTTTAACAGATTTTGTAAAGTATCCCATATAATATAGTAAGATGTTTTTCTAGCTGTTCTTGATTTTATTGTCATCAGTTCCATATGGCACACTACAGTCATAACATTTTTAAATTCATTAAATGAAGGAGGAGTATCTGAGATCCAATTTCTAGTTATTATTTTTCTAGCCACTGCTAGAATGGACCATAACAAGGGAAGCTTAATCTTTTTTACACTTTGAGGAACAGGAGTGTTGAATAATATAAGTGATTTAGAAATAATGAAATTATCTGTAAAAAGAGCCTGCAAAAAATCATTAATTGATTTCCAATATTCTTTCAATTTTATACAGTCATAAAACATATGTGCCCAATCAGCATTAATTTCAACATTACATCTTTTACATAGATTGTCTTTATTATTTATTTTATTCATCATCAAAGGTGTATAAAAAGATCTATGTAAAAATTTCCAAGTAAAAAGTCTCCAAATAATGGAAGAAGTAGTTTTATAAGCAGATTCCAATATATATTGTTTATCTTGTTGATTTGGTGATTCACCATTAATGAAAGTGAAATAATTCCAATAGGTATCTACACTATAATAAGTTTCTTCTCTGATAATTTTATGTATATATGAAAGCTTACCTTTATCAGAAACTTTGTGTTGTATATTTAATATCAAGTAATCAATCAGTATTGGAATAGATTCTTTAACTGTTATGGACATTAAATCAATTTTATTAATAAGATGTTGTCTAAAGGTCTAAACTTCTAACCAGCAAGTTTCTCTCAGATCAAATTCTTGTTTTAAGTAGTCTAAATTTTTAACTTTATTATCAGATAGCAACTGATACCAATACTTTAGTTCATTTTCTGTGACTAAAAGAGTTCTTTCTGAAGTGGATGACAAAAGCATACCTTGTGTATACATTATAGGGAATAGAATAAAATTCCATTCCTTATACTTAGGATGCATAAATATAAAATTACGATAACTAATAATAATGTTTAATGGATAACTAACTATATATTTTGGTGTAATAGGTGAAGTACAAAATTCTTTTAGTAACCATAACATGGAGTTATTTACAATCATATTTTTATGTGTTAAAGAAATTTTCATGAAGTGAATACTAATTAGTTCCCAGTAATCTTTCCATTTTGCAACATATGACTGATCTATTAACAAAGTAATAACTTTTATAATAGAAGAAATAGTATATAAGTTAAAGTCTGGAAAAGAAATGCCCCCTTGAGACCAACTATTAATATGTTTCTTTAATGCAATCCTAGGTCTATTAGGTGCCCATAAGAAATTTAGCATTAGTGTATTCAATTTCTTGATATTTATTTTTGTAGGTGGGAGTATTATTGATTGTATTAAGTATAATATCTTGGGAAATATTATCATTTTGATAATTGTAAGTCGCTCTTCCATAGTAAAAAACATATTATTCCAACTATTGAATAGATTTTGTATATTAAGAAGACAAGTACTATAATTATTATTATGTATAATAGATTTGATATCCTTAGATAGTATTATACCTAAATATGTTATCTGACCCGAATTGGGTATATATTTGATAAAATCACTAATAAGGACATTTTTTTGTGCATATATAGGTAATATTTTAGTTTTTTCTTCATTGAATATTAAACCAGAAATATTTTTAAAATTCATCATTTTATCGAATAGGGACTGCATAGAAGAATTAGATCCTGCTGATGTTATTAGAACATCATCTGCAAAAAGTTGAATTTTAGATGTTGTATTTTCATCTATATCAAATCCTTCTATATCAGTACTGTTTCTGATCAGATTAGCCCAAGGCTCCATTATTAAAGTAAATAATAATGAAGAGAGCGGACATCCTTGTTTTGTACCTTTTAAAATGGGTATTTTTTGTGAGACATATGTTCCTATCTTAACGTAAGCCAGTGCTCATTTATATAAATGCTCAATTAGATTTACAAATGCATCTGAAAAGTTTGTGCACTTCAGTAAGATAAACAAGTAGTCCCAACTTACTGAATCAAATGCTGAACTAATGTCGAGACTAATAAGTGTTAAATCTTTCTTTTTCCTGTTTGCAAAATCTATTAATGTTAGAGTTCTCCTTATATTATCAAAAGTATTTCTATTTACAATGAAGCCTGTTTGATCTATATCTATAATGCCTGGGATGATTGCCTTCAATCTATCAGCAAAAATACTCATAAACATTTTATAATCAACATTAAGTAATGAAATAGGTCTGTATGAAGTGCATTTAGCTGGATCTTTGTTGGGTTTTAAAATTGGCAAAATAAATGTGTATTGCCAAGATGGGGGAGTTATTAACTCATTTTGGGCCAAAATAAAACCTTATGTAATAATGAGTATGTACTTTTAGAAAGAATTTTATATATTTCAGGTATAATACCATCATTACCTGGTGCTTTGTTTGATTTAAGCTTGTTTATTTGTGTAACAACCTCTGCATATGTAATATTTTTATCCAATAGTTTAGTCTGTTGTTCATTAAGTTTTTTATTCATGTTTGTAGTTATAAATTTCTTTATTTTATCTTTAGGTTCCATGTTAATGTTATTATGATTAATTTTGTGAAAGTGATTTCTAAATTCATCTAATATTTCTGGTAGACTAGAAACATTCTTCTTTTTTCTTAGAGAGAAAATTTCTTTGATGTGGTTTTGCTTATTCAACCTTTTTGTTTTATTTTTAAGTCTATGTAAATATTTGGGACTTATTGAGTAAGACAAAAACTTGTATTTCTCTAAAGTTATTTTAACTTTATGAGTTAAAATTTCTTTGTATTTCTCATTTAGCTTGTTTATTTCTTCAATAACTTTTTTGTCCATAACATTTTCTTTATTATTATGTTTATAAGAGTCTAGTTTACTTTGAATATCTAATAATTCCCTGTCCCAAGATTTCCTTTTATTATTATACCATCTGATACTTTGTCCATATAGATATGATTTTAAAGCATCCCAAACATAAACAATGGAGACTTCAGGAGTATTATTTATGTCTAAAAAATGTTGCACTTCTGAAAGTATATAATCTTTATAGTCTTTTAGTTGAGTTAAGTATGCTGGTATCCTTTTGATCTGAACATTATAAGTATTCTTTATCATGAACTCAAAGACAATTGAATTATGATCTGATATAGGACACTAAATGATTTTAGAATTAGTTAATTCTGTTACCAACTGGTTAGAAATAAAGACTCTATCTATTTTTGAATAAGTTTTATATCTGTTAGAAAAAAAGGTGTATGGTAAGGATTTTGAGTCTATCTGATTATTAATATCATTCAAATGATATGAATTAACAAACTCTTTTAAATATTTTGCGTTAGATGTAATTTTCCTTTTTCCTATAGTAGTAGTATCATTTTCATGTAGGATACAATTAAAGTCACCTGCTAAAATAATATCTCCTATAGAAAATGATATGATCTTATTAAGATGGTATTTCACTGTATTAATACCAATTCCTGGTATCCAATATACATTGATTAATGTATATGTCTTTCCATTAATTTGTATTGTAACCATACAAAACATTCCTTTATCATCTTCATAAGTCTTGATAGTTTTAGGTATGGGCATACTTTTATTCCATAAAATAGCCACTCCTCTTTTTTTCTGAGTGTGCTCTGAACTAACTAATACTGTATATTTATTAGTGGCTAATTTATCAATATCCTTTTTCAAGAGATGCGTTTCTTGAAGGAATACTAAGTTGGCCTTTATGTAAATTAATATATCTCGTTAAGCTTGCCCTTTTACATGGATTATTCAGTCCATTAATGTTTAAAGAAATTCCTTTTAGAGAAGTCATTTTTCATTATTTAAACATATAAGACTTATAATCAGAATAACAATTAACAAAATAAGTAATGTTAGACCTCCTCCTTTAGGTGTACCTTTAAATGAAGCTGTATTTATTGAGACTCTTATGGGATATTGTATAAACTTCATTTTTGCTTGTAGTGACAATAAGTTTATAAAATGTATTGTGGATGTCAGAACTATATACAAACAATAGTAAACAGAAGAAAATAGTATAAGGATAAAACCTTGTACCCAGCCTGGAGTTAAAAACTCCAACTTTGAGTAGCACATACCACTCAAGTTAACCCCCTACCCTAAGCAGCAGTACCTCAGCTGCCACCTTATCAATTTAATACAGATTATTATTAACTAAAGTTAACCTTTTTCAATTAGATTATCTAGTAAGACAAGGCTAAACACTTGATAAATCAGCATCATATAAACAAATAGGAACATTTAAAAACAATTCATACTACTATGTACATCTATTTAGTATAATACATTTATAAACAAATAGCATTCAAATAAACTTGATATTGGGAATCAAGAAGAAAGAGAGAAAGAAGAGAAGAAAAAGAGAGAGAGAGAGAGATAGAAGAGAGAAAAAAAAGGAACATATCTACATATTAATTTATTCAAAGTTTGTAAAAATAAGTTCTAATGTTCATTTGGAATCAACAACTTAGGTTATTATGATTCAGACATTACATATATTAGGTTATTCCTATTTTCTGTCATAGAAATGCAGTTAACAGCTTCTAAGAGACTTTAAATTACTTGCATCAAAGCTTTTCTTCTCATACTTATTATTGCCAGTTAAATAAAATATTTAGGTTCATAAGTATGGTAACAAATCATATTGCATAGCTATGTAAATTCCCAGAAATACTTAAATCATTGTGAAGAAAGCCATCTGTATTTTATACATCTGAACTGCTGCTTTAAAATATGTCACATGACAACTACTTCTAAGATAAAATCATAAAGATATTTATGCTAGTCAGTTAGATAAGTCAAATGAATTGTAGTATAATATATGTTTAAATCACAAGTATTTGCACACATTAGTATGTTGCAGTCATATAAACTTTCAAAAACATATGTATAAATGTTTTACTTTCTATGCCTTCTAAAATATCACACTAACTTACAATGACATACTGGATCATTTAAAATCATTACAACATTCATATTTTGTAAATTATAACATAAATAAGTAAGTAATTATAAAGAATAACTCACATTTAAATGTTATAAAGTTCATTATTCATTGTAGAGTCGCATTTGCATCAGTTCTACTTCCTAGTAGAGTGCTCTTCTTGAATCTGCGATGTGTCAGCGTGAATTCAGGGGTCAAAGGTCAAAACGACTGCATTCAGCTTCTCTGCGTGTATTCTGAGTGTCGAAGCTTTTAAAACAACTCGAGGACACTATTCACGAGGTAACCCACATTCCAAATTGTCTCCCTTAGTATTCTGGCGGGAATTTTAACAAATACAAGTGACTGACATTCATTTAGCTATACAAATGAAACTAAACAAGGTAAAACCTTCGCAAAGTATTTTACAAGTTATTACAGTCTCTATGACAGTGAAACTAAGCCTACAGTTATTAATATATAATACAGCTAATTTTTTGCCCCAATTCAACCTTCCATACAAATCTCATTTTATACAAGTATCAGTATTATCTAAAGCATGTAAATGTACTTATATGAAAGAAAAAGAGAGAGAAAAGAAAAGAAAGAGAATAGAAAATAAGAAGAGAGTGTGAGAAGAAAGAGAAAGGATAAAAAAGGAAGCTATAAGAATTATCTACAGTGAAATATTACTTGCTGTTTATATTAATAAAGATAGATATGCAACATATTATTTACTACTATTTTAGTTCTAATTATTAATAATTAAATCATGACTGATTATTTGTAAACATGTTTAAGCAATAGAATCATGACAGAAATAATTAGCAACAGTATTTAAACAGCATATATACTTAAAAAAAAAAAAAAAACTAATAAGTTATTATTCCACTTATCATATTTTCATCATGCTTCTCTCTGCCCTCCCCCACCCCTTACTGAATGCATAGTCTATAAAGAATGACATTATTTAAAACAAGAAGAGGGAAGAGAAGAAAAAAAATGTATCAAATTATTAACTTTGAGTCTCTTTATGGCAAAGAGAGACAAGTTGATTGATAGCTTGTTATTTGTTCCTCAGATATTTTGACTAATAATGAAACAAAAACAGTTCTTTGCACACAGAAAATAACTTTGATGATATTCTTTGTTAGAATATTTGTGGCTTTCTGTAGATGAAGTAACTGTATTTGAAGAGATTAATATTGAAGAAAAAGAGAGAGAGAGAAAAAGAAAAAAACATAGAACATGTCATTTGTTTTTTAGTCTCTTTTTCTTCTCTGAAGTCTTCCACGAAGCTTCTGTTGCCAACCTTTTTAATGAAGGACTAGCCCATTCCATTTCCTCTATTTTATCCAAAATCTTATTTTTTTTGATATACAGCAATGCAGATTCTAAGTCTTCAAAAATTCTAGGGCCATCAGGTAGAAAGATTTTTAGTTTAGCAGGAAACAGAAGGTAGGTTTTAAACTGTGCTTTTTTAAGTTCTCTTATTAATGGCAGGAAAACTTTTCTTTTAGTTATTACTAAGGAAGAATAGTCATTGTCAAAACGCACAGTTGCCTCATTAATTTTAATAGGTGCTTTAGCCCATGCTGATTTAAGTACCATTTCCTTGTCATAGGATGATAGAAATTTAACTATAACTGATCTAGGATACTTTTTGTTAGAGTTAACATTAGATATGGATCTATGGGCTCTCTCAATACCAAAAGAAAATGCTTCTGGTAAGTCTAAGGTTTTAGGAAGCCAAGTATTTAAAAAGGAAGTAATATTGCTACCTTCTATATTTTCTGGCAGTCCAAAGATCCTAATGTTATTGCACCTAGATCTATTTTCCAGGTCATCAAGTTTAGTTTGTAGATGTGTATTCTGCTTCAGCAAAAACTCAATGTTAATTTCTTCTTCCTGGATTCTATTCTCCATGTCATTGACAGTCTCTTCTATGCCTGTAATCTGAGTCTTCTGTTGTTGTAAGTCCAGATGTAACAAATCTATTTGTTTTGTAGTTTTTTCTATGAAGTTATCAATTTTAGTATCCAGTTTGTCCATTTTGGTAGTAAGTTGCTGAATTGTAGATATCAGAGACTGAAGTTCTTTCTTAATGCTGGAATCCAAAGAATTTGTCTTATTGGAACTCATTTCAATCGAAGGAGCTAACAGAAAAATTTCCCAAAGTGATTTCTGACAGGAATATTATTGAAATTTTCTTTCTTTTTTAGATATTATTCAAGAAACTGATATTCCAAACGTATTTAGAAAGAAAATTATTTCATAAATTAATTTTTAAAGTAATTATTTCCTGTCAGAGTTGTAAAATTGGTGGAGCTGAAGAAATCTGCTGCTATCCTGTGTTCATCCTTGGCCATGCCCCAAACAACATGCATTTTCTGAGCAATAAGAAGTATGAAACTGTAAAGTATTGCATTACTGATCGATAGTAATCCTCAGTAATTTGCTACCGGATCAAATGTTTTATGAGTAACAATATAAAAAATATGGGGTAAAATCAGGGACAGTTGAGAAGTATGGGTAGAAGCTTAAAAGTATTCTCTGTATTTGCATATCTAAATGTTTTGCTCATTAATTGTCTGATACAGAGTTGTTGTTCCATGTGTCTATATTTTTTCAAATGAAAAATGCCCTTAAAGCCATTTCCTCTGCCTTGTGACCTATAAGACACACAAGATGGTATCTGGTCACAGGGTACAGTATTCTCCTGCTCTACTGGTTTGCTAAGTATGTTGCTCTTCAGTGTTATTGCCTGCTTGTTCCTTGCAATAGAGTTTGTAACAACCCAGCATAACCATATAGAGCAAGTGACTCTTCTCTCTAAAAAATATTGACTCCTGCATGAATGCCATGTGCAGCACAATATTAACTATGTTTTGAATCTGAAACAAGGCATTGAAGACATTGCATGCAATAGCAGTACATAGGAGCTACTTACTGATACCACATGACTTTGAGTCTAATTGATGTCCCCCACCCTCATCAGTGGCTGTCGCCAACTAATGTCAGCTGTATCTTCATGAATTCATCTTACTCATATAAAAACTCATCCAGTCAACATGTATTTATTTTACTTCATTTTATTTTAATCACCCTTTGTTGAGTGGACTAGTCCCACTCGGCCAGTGGGCTCTTTTTGGGGAGACATGAGGTGGTATTCATGCAGACTAGAGGAAATTTAATGTGAGCAATGGGGATCTTCTACTATTTCAAAAGATGAAGCAGTAGTGCTCCTTCCTATAAGACAATGGAGGAGAAGAAACAACCCATGTTGGAAGACAGTGTACTGCAGACAGCTGGAGTGTTTAATGAGAGTACAAAGGAACTAATGCATTCTGTAAACAATGAAAAGAGGAATATGCAGATTCAAGTAGTGGAGTTCTTGGAGGGTGGAATTCATACACGACCCATAAAGGATATGATAGCAGAAAAGGAACCAAGTGAGACAAGTGTTCTTTCGTGGGCATAGGAAGTGGAATATGTATAAAGGAGAAATAAACTAGTTCCATAGTGACAATGACCAACAGAGGCAGCGGAGGATAATGAAAGTCTGGAGGAAGCTGCAAAAAGGAGAGGGATGTAGTTGATTTAAGACATTCAGGTAACACAGGAAACGAAAGAGAGTTATACTGCAGCAGTGAAAGAGAGAAATAACATCAGAATGAGGAATTCCTGAAAAGAAAAAACTTCCATCCATAAGGATTTCTACAGAAAAGGAAAGCACAATTAACAGGTATGGCATTTGGGGTAGGTAATAGAACCAGTCAGTTAAAACAAATGCTGTACATTCTCTAATACATTTGGAAAATGAAAACTTTTAACATTTAACTTTTGAATTATTTAAACTGTTAAATAAGTTTATGCTTAAGGTGGAAGAAAGAAAAAAAAATGTCTATTCTTGCAATTTTTATGTTTGCACCTGCTAAAGAAAGAAGAAATGTATTGCTGCAAAGTAGAACAGATTCTGTTTCTAAACAGGACACTGTTAATTTTTATATTTTATGTAAAGATACTTACATTGTGAGCAAAAGTTTATAATGCAAAAAATTGGACTGGGGCGTGATAGGTATTGGTAAATTTGAAGGAAACTGATTGGTAAAAAATGACGATTTAAGAGGAAATGTTTGTTAGTATGGTCAGATTTGTTTTTTTTTATTTTAGATGATGAAAAGCATTTCATTAATGAATGTAATTGCAAATATTTACCCAATGTTGCAAAAAATGAAAATTTATGTGCACTAGGTGTGGTAAAGAGGGGTGGTGATGGATGAACTGGGGGATGAAGGGCAAATAGTGTTAGACAGACAGCTTGAATATGCTTTAACAGAAACGTAATAGTTTTTCCATACCACACAACAATAATGTCAATATATGGAGAAAAGAGGAAAGAGTTCAGAAAGGTTAGGAGGTATGTGAAGAGAAGAAGTGACAAGAAAGAGTAAAATTGCATAAAAAACTGTGAGGAAATTAATTAATTTTAAGTATATTTGCAGACTAGTAGAAAATTATAAAAAAATATAAAAAATGTTATGTAAAGTAATTGAAATGCATTGGCATGACTGTGGAAAACAGACATCTAGTCAGAAGTGTATGTAATATGACAAGGTAGTGGGTAAATAGGATCATGGGCATCATAAATAAACCAAAACAAACCTCAAAAGTTCTGGGCAGGAATAAACAAGCTACTCCACCCAGGCCAAACCGCCACTACACCCCCCTCAGCTTCTCAACAAAAATCCACAGTAGACGTTGTTAATAACTTCAACAGCTTTTTCACAGAGACTATCCAGTCTCTAGCCAGCCAACTCTCTCTCAATGGCTCTAATTCTAATGTAGCCACACCCAGTACCCAAACATACTTTACCTTCCAACCTGTTCCTACTCAACTTATTCATACCCTACTTAAGAAACTAAGACCCACCACTCTGGCTGCCAACCTCCTCCCAGCAGACTATCTGCAAAAGGCTGCTGACACCATAGCATACCCCATCTCAATCTTGATCAACAGAGCTATATCTGAAGCTACTGTACCCACTATATGGAAAATCTCCCATATCATACATCACCATAAAGGAGGCAGTTCCACTGAACTGTCAAACTTTAGGCCCATAGTTATTCTGTGACCTCTAGCTAAAATTATGGAACAGTGTGTACACATGCAACTCATGCACTACCTCAATGTCCAACACGGACTGTCTGACCAGTCCAAACACAGGAACTCACTCAATGACAATTAATTCTTTTATTTAACCACAGACAAGTTTACCTAGATTTCGTCTTAAATCAAGACCTCATCAGAACTAATTTTCATAGTTCCCACTCCCTTTTAAAACCATTCTTGAATTAATTAACCAATCACATTTTAGGAATATTAAAGAAACATACCCTTCAAATCTTATATATCACAAATATTCTATATCCTATTTTATTATGCCCAATTTACTAGGCCAATTTTCATAATAACCCAATATATTATACTGTATATTTATAGAAATGTTTTTTTTTTAAATTGGTGTGTAGTTATCCAATAGGAGATAGAATATTTGTGATATATAAGATTTGAAGGGTATGTTTCTTTAATATTCCTAAAATGTGATTGGTTAATTACTTCAGGAATGGTTTTAAAAGATAGTGGGAACTATGAAAATTAGTTCTGATGAAGTCTTGTATGTAAGACGAAACCTAGGTAAACTTGTCGGTGAACTTGTCTGTGGTTAAATAAAAGAATTAATTGTCATTGGGTGAGTTCCTGTGTTTGGACTGGTCGGACAGTCCGTGTTGGACATTGTGGTTACCAGTTTGTTTGGAATTTATTCATGCACTACCTCACACAGAACAAGCTGTTGTCCAACTTTCAGCATGGCTTTAAGCAACACATCGTACAACTTCTGCCCTCCTCTCTTTCTCCAATGTCATTAGCCACAACCGCAATAATAACAAACTATTCTCAGCACTCTATCTAGATTTATCCAAGGCTTTTGACATGGTTGACCACAAAATGCTTATAAACACCCTGAAGGTCTTCTCCTTAAACAACCATGCACTCCAATGGTTTCAATCTACCTGCAGGGCAGGCAACAGGCAGTCCTATGTCAGGACAAGCTATCATCTCGCCTACCCATCACATTAGGAGTCCCCCAGGCCTCGATACTAGGACCCCCTTCTTTTCTCCATCTTTATCAATGACCTTCATTCAGTCATCCCAGATGCTACCTGCATTCAGTATGTGGATGACTCCACCTTGATTTGTTCTGACACCTCACCAGCTACTTTATTCACATTAACCCAAAATACCTTCAATACAGTGAAAAATGGCTCTCCAATCAACATCTAATCCTAAACCCCAACAAAACTAAGTTGCTCCTCTTCTCCCCCACATGCAGGAGCCTCCTGCCATGCTTCATTATAACTGCTAAAAATGGCACTATCATTTCCCCAGAAGCCCAAACTAAACTACTGGGTGTCATAGTTGATAACAACCTGAAGTTTGATGTGCATATCAATCAGACTATCAAAACAATTGATAAAAACTTGACTCTCTTTACAAAATCAAACCTTTCCTTACCCTACTTGCTAGAACTGCATTTGCCCATTCCCATCTGCTATTAACTCTTCTCTATGCCTCACCTCTATTTTCCAACTTAAACAAAGCAGATCTTAATAGACTATCATCCTGCTATAACCACATTGCCAGATTTGCTACTGGAACAGCTTACTGGACACGCCACTGTCACAACCTAAATCTTAGGATGGCTTGAACTGCCAAGCCTACTGCAGTTCAACCAGCTAATAGTGGCACGTAAAGTCCTTTACCAACCAGAAAATACACCTGCACTAAAAAATATTATCAGCCCCTACACCAGCACCCAGCCACTGCAATCATCCACTAGACTCCTAGTTCAGATATACAAATCCAACTACTCAGCTGGGGACTCTCTGTTTGCCAACTCTGTTGGAAAAATATGGAACAGAGTCCCAGCTGACTTGATCCTAGAACCCTCACTAACTCAGTTTAAAAACAAACTCAAGAAATACTTCAAAACTCATAAGTTATGTCCTTGCACTAACCCCGACTAGTGACCTCTCTATTTCTTAGGTGCCTTACCTTCAACCAGTTCTAACCTTTTTCTACCACTGCATTTCAGTAAGGGTCAATTGTATAACTGCTGCTCAGTGTGTCTTAAACCTGTATGTAATGTTATGTATGTTTAACTTTGAAAATAATGTTATGTTTTGTAAAGTATTTTATAATAAGTTAGTACTATATGTGCTAAATGCTGGTATTGCTTATGACGGCAATCTGCTTGAAACTAGCATTTACTAAATGTTCAATGTGAATTATTATCTTGGAGCTTTTCGCACCGGGCCTCCACTGAAAATGGACATGTATCCAGTCTGACTATCCCAGTCAACAAATGTAAAATAAAATAAAATAAAATAAATAAATAAATAAAATAGCAAAAGAAATATATCAGGTGAATATGCTAGGAGCAAAAGATTTGTTAAAGAAACAAAAACATAGTAAAAGGAAAGAAAGAGGACTACGTCTTTCTTTAGGACACTAAGTAAATAAAATGAACACATTATTTATTTTATGGATACAATCTGATAACTGGGATAGAGCATTGATCACAATGAAACAATTTCAGTCTCAGCCCAGGATGTGAACACATATCAAGTGGGGAAAAATACAAATAATTTATACAACAAAAGAGCACACTAAAACAAAGTATAGCTAATATGCAATAGAAACATGATTTGAGAAGGTGGTAGACAGAAACCACTACATAGAATATTTGCATCAGTTAGCAATATGTTAGGAGTTAGAGAAAAGATGCTACAGTAAAAATAATAGGCTGTAAAAAAAACAGTTTAGCCATCAAGAAAAATATGCTGTCTACATCTTACAAATTTATAATCTCAATCCTTTGTCAGGAAAAAAATTACTTACGCAGAATATTGGGATCAACAGGAATTTAACATACTAGTAGAACAGAAATTAGCGGCTATTAAATCCACAATTAAATTTTCCCCATTTAAAAAGCTCACCTATATGCAATTTATGATCAACAACAATTTATACGTCACTCCGGTGCATTTAAACAAATTCAATCCGAGTGTATCGTCTTCATGCCCCTGTTGTTCCTACCCGCATGCTGATATCCTACATATATTATAGTTTTGTAGATACTCCCACAGTATTTGGTGCTGTCTCAAGGTGAGACTTGACAAAATGCATTACCATAAATCAACCCTCTCATGAGAAATGGCATTGCTTCATATCACTAAAATTGCACACCCTAATAACACTCTGTCTACTTGTAAAATTTTACATTACCAAACATTCGATAGATCGTTCTAAATTGTCATGGGGAGGGTTCAAGGAATTGGCAGTTACATATATTACCTCACAGAAGCTTTTAATTACTTTACACAAACAGGCATATTACCAGAAATTCTGGAACATCATTTTTGAGCTTTTGACTGATAGTGAGCTTATATAACCCAAACCACTTTATGATCACCAAACTCTACTCACCTTTGTCCTTATCTAATTTTGGTTTCCCCCTCTACCTCTAATACAAGTAATGATGGCTCAAATCAAATTAAGTATTAATCTTTTTTTTTTTCATTTCACATGCTTTATTAATGTTAATCAAAAGTCAATACTGTGTGTGCAATTATAGTACTCGTCTTTTGTCATTTAGACTACTCTTTTAATTGACTCATAGCCATTTTACTGTTTCTAGACAGCACAAGTGTATATATTGTATATAACGAGTTATCTTTTTTTGTTTATTTGATCTGTTCTATATTACTGTTCATATTTAATCTGCATGTGTTTTGGGATGTATATCTTTATGGGAAAATAAATAAAAACTCTTTTTGAAAAAAAAAATAATAGGCTGTATGTGTCGGAGATTAGGGAAACTTGGTTGTGTGACCATAAGCAGAGCATTTATAAGCAGATTGTGCTGTGAAATGTTCTTTAAGTTGCACCCAAAAGGAGGAGGACTTAGAAAGGCCTTTAAGATTTGGGGGAAGATCCCTCCAGAGCTTGGCTCCACAAGTAGAAAGGGGGTAGTTAGAACATTGCACTCTGGTTTAGGCACTTGCAAGACAGGCCCTGCGTGGCTATGAGATCTAAGGTTATATGACAGAGGCTGTCAAAGTAAGCTACTGGAATAAGAAGGGCAGAAGTTTTCTTTCAGGAGCAGGAAAGGTTGGAAGCCAAGTAGTAGACTGGGTCATTGCTTAAACTGGTAGCCATTTGGCTTTGGCTAGTGTAACACAGTGGTATATACATACTTTGAAAAGGTAATGAAGTGGCAGATGGAGTTGGATATTGTTTGGGTGGTGGTAGAGTTTCTTTTGGAAGCAGATACTACACGAGGTAGGCAGGACTCAAGTTATATAATGACCAGAATGAAACATGGGAGAGAGATTAGCTTTCAATGAATCAGAAAGGAATATCAGAAATAGTAGAGTATATTAAAAAAACATGTAAGGAACAGGTAAAAGGAAGGAAAATATATGGGGAGTGAAATTGATAGGCAATGAAATGAGATATATCAGACATGGATGTTTACATGAAATAATTGGATATGGCCATAAATAAAGGCAGGAAAGGCACAGTACCAGAAATAGATATCAAAGGGTATGAGTTTAAAAAAAGATGGAAGAAGAGGAAAACATTTCTTAAAATCTATAAATGAATGAATGGAAAAAGGAATTCAGAATGAGAAAGTGTGAATGGGTGTAATAAAAGTGTTATGGAAAAAAAGAAGAGATAAATAATTAGAGACCTGTTACTTTACGTAAAGTGGCTTATAAGATAATGATGACAGTTTAGCCTTCTCTAGGCTGTACCACACAACAAAAAATAAAGGTGTACACATTTAATTGACTTCATATGATGAAGTCCTTGTTCATTTATTGGATAAAAGCATTCAATTAAAAGTATTAATTTGAGCTTTAATTGCATATGACTTTTTTGTGTGTGGAATGGACTAGAGAGATGATAGACATTATGTATTTATTTGACATTAGACATGTATGTGAGAGGTATTGGTTATCAGTATTAATTAATGGATGGCTAGGGAGTGGTGTAGCGGTAGCGTTGTCACGTCACAGCAAGAGACTCTCCGGTTTGATTCTCGGCTGGGGTGCCTTCTGTGTGGAGTCTGAATTTCCTGCCTGTGTTCATGTGGGATTCCTCTGGGTACTCTGGTTTCCTTTCACATTACAAGGACATGTATCTTGAGCATTTCTTCTCTGGCCTCTGCTGAAAATTGGCTTTGTTCCAAGTTGGACTTTCCTGTTAAACTGTTACATAAATAAAAATTAGTGCAGTATTATTCTATTTAGTAATGCTGTAATAGGCAAAGCAATAAGAATGGGAAAAGTAGCAGAAATAGTGTATTATTGTGAGGCATGTTTACAAATATTTCTGAGCTATGCAGACAATTTAGTGACTATCATAAGGAATAAGGGATCTATATTAGAACACTGAACTTTCAAAATTTTGAGTGTGCTAATATCAACCCATTTTCAGCGAATGCTGAAAATATCGAAGAAACAGAAAACCAAATTTTTTCATAGGGAAAGAATTTGGTTGTCCGTTTCTGTTGCTTCGGTATTTTCAATGCTGAGGTGGAAAGTTACGGGTCGGGTTCAGGTAAGTGTGCGATTGTGTGGATGTGAGGGTTAGGGTGAGGTAGGTGAGTTAGGGTTAGGGCTCGGGTTAGGTGACTGTGCGATAGTGGCGGACCTTAGGGTTAGGGTTTGGGTTAAGGTAAGTGGATAGTTAGTGGTGTATGTATAGTTTAGTGTAGGGTTAGGTGTAAGAGTTTAGGTGTATGTGTGTGGATTGCTGTTTGTTTGGCTTGCTTGTATTGTGTGTATGTGTTTTGGAACAGCAAATTTTTTCCCTAGGAAAAAAATCGCTGTTCTGTATGTTTGATGTTTTACATTTTTGATTAATAGGGTTCAATATTAGAACACTCGAAATTTTGAAAGTTTGGTTTTCTAATATAGACCCAGAATAAGGTTTGATTAAAAGTGATATTGCAGGAAGAAATCAATAAAACTATTAGAAGTGGTGGGGTAAGTTACGAGCAAACAAAACCAATGATAAGGTAACATAGTGTTGATAGGCAACATATATTTTACAAGAAAAGAGAATAAAATATTGGGCATAGAATATGGACTTAAAAGACATTGGAAAAACAATGGAAATAAATTTTATTTGAAGTAAAGGAAATAATGGATTGTGTTCATAGTCATTACACGGACACATTAAGGCTATCCACTCTGTCCTTGAATGAACGCAGCTCAACTGCGATTCATGCAGGTCACTTATGCTAATGTGCATTACTTGTAAATGAGCATAAGCAAATGAACTCATAATAAGATGTAAAAGAGGAATTATGTAACTCAGCATATGCTAACGAAACATTCTCTTTCCAGTTTGCAATTCATAGTGGAATTTTCTTGCTTTTCCTTGCCATCTGCAGATATGTTATATAAAGAGGAGTCTTGCCAATCCTATCTACTTTGCAATTAATGAAAATATTTCCACTTGCTGCTAGCCTTGCTATTTCTAGGTGTGAGCTGCTTGTCTTAGCCAGGCCAGAACCACGTGGGCTTAGTGGTGCTCATCAGCCAAGAATTTTTATTTTTATTTATTTTTTTTTTATTTTTACATTTGTTAACCGGGGGTGTCTGTCTGAGCCAAAAAGGCCCTTTTTCAGCAGAGGCCCGGGGAGAAAAGCTCCACAAAGAAAAAATACAGACACATTTAGTTATTTAGACATGATCAGTATACACACAAATTACAAGAGACATGTTTTTACAATGGTATGCGGCACAAACAGTTACAGTGAAGAGAACAATCAAAAAAATATTAATTTTAAAAATAAAGGTAAGTAATAGATTTGTGGTGTACGGCTGAACTTTGGAACGTAGGTAGAATACATACATAGTACACAGGTACATTACATACATTGTAGATTAGCCAGTGTCTGTGAGTAAGATTGAAAAACTATTATCAATTGCTCTAGATTTATTATGTATATGTTATCCGCTTTCACTAGCCTGGGGAGATATAAGCAGACAATTACTCATTATAACTTTAATAATCAGGAAATGTTGGATAGATTCAGAATGGACAGGGACATTTTAACGGTCTTAGTGAGTATGTATAACCCCCCCATAGGGGTACTGGGGGAATGCGTGGACTTCCTATCCATGTGGATATTAAGGTGTGTGTGTGTGTGTGTGTGTGTGTGTGTGTGTGTGTGTGTGTGTGTGTGTGTGTGTGTGTGTGTATATATATATATATATATATATATATATATATATATATATATATAGGTCTACCTGATTTAACCAAAAGCTTCAAACGCTGGCAACGAGAACACCGACACTGGAAGATCAACAATGGAAAACACCAACAGTTGACAATCCCGATGCTGAGAACACCGACATGTTAAGGTAAGTGTGCGATAGGGACGGATGTTAGGGTAGGGTACGGGTCAGGTAAGTGTGCGATAGTGACGGACTTTAGGTTTAGGGGCGGGTTAAGTGAGTTAGGATTAGGGTGCGGGTAAGGTAAGTGTGCGATAGTGACAGAGTTAAGGGTTAGGGGTGGATTAAGTGAGTTAGGGTTAGGGTGCAGGTAAGGTAAGTGTGCGATAGTGACAGAGTTAAGGGTTAGGGGCGGATTAAGTGAGTTAGGGTTAGGGTGCGGGTAAGGTAGTGACAGACCTTAGGGTTCGAGTTTGGTTTAAGGTTAGTGCATAGATGTTTATGTAAGGTTTAGTGTAGGTTTGTAAGGTTTTTGGTGTGCTTGTATTGTGTGTGTGTGTTTCGGGAAAGGTATTTGTTTTGTTGATTGTCGGGATTGTGAAGTTTTGTGTTTTTGAACTTTTTTTTTTTTTTTCATTTTTGTCATGTCGGTTATTTCATTGTCTGTGTTTTGGCGTGTCGGTGTTATCAGGTAGACCCATATATATATATACATATATATATATATATATATATATATATATATATGTCTACTTCATAACACTGAAATTTCATAACATTGAATTTCATAACATTGAGACCATAACATCGAAAATTAAAAACACTGGAAACCCAAAACATTGAAAACTCAGAACATTGAAAGTGTGCTTTATAACATTGAAAACTACATTGCCCAAGTAAATAAGATCCCCTCCAGCTACGACAATACCTAATTAACAAACACACTTTCTACTACATTTCTACAGGGGGGCAAGCCCCTGAGCCCCTCACCCCTCCCGTAAATTAAAGTTCAAAGTAAATTAAATGTTTGTTAGTTAAGTGTTGTTGTACTGGAGGGGATGTTATTTACATGTGCACTGTAGTTTTCAATGTTATGAAGCACGCTTTCAATGTTCTGAGTTTTCAATGTTTTAGGTTTTCAGTGTTTTGGGATTTAGATATTTTGGTCTCAATGTTATGAAATTTCAATGTTATGAAGTAGACCCATATATATATATATATATATATATATATATATATATATATATATATATATATATATATATTGGTCTATATTACATCATCAAAAATATGTTCTTCAAACACGACTTTGCCGACCAATATACAGCAAAAACACTAATTTCCGAATGGCCACTTCAGCTTTTTTTTTCCAAGGGTTTAAAAAACACTTGGACATTGTTGGGAATTTGCCCTTTTCCCCACTGTAGTGCAATGTTGGTGCTGGTATATTTAGTTAGGTTGGGGGCGCGAAGCCACACACTTTGTAGGTTTTGAAAGTTTGTTTTGTTTTTGTTTGGCCATGTGATTTTTTTCCCCTGGAAAAAAATTCACTGAATTGGCTGTTCAGAGATTAGTGTTTTCGCTGTTTATTGGTCGGCGATGAACACGTTTTTTTAATAACATAATATAGACCCATATATACAGACTGGGACATGTTGGTGATCTCACAGGCTTCTGCCTTGAGAATACTGCAGCAGATTTGGGAGGTCCTCCTGGCACAAGTGCATCAGTACATCTATTTCCCTATGTCACCTAAGAACCATATCAGGAATATGAGCACCTTTTATGTTGTGGCATGTTTCCTTGAAGTACTCAGTGTAATAGATTGCACCAATATTGCAATTAGGCCCCCTTCTGGTCAACAGAGTGAGCAGTACCGCAATAAGAAGGATTTCCATCCACTACCAGACAGTGTGTGTGATATATGAAGGTGCATCACCAATGGCTCTGCCAGGCATCTTGGCAGTGCACATGATTCCCATATCTGGTACACTGACTACCTCAGTCTACCACCTATTCTTGCATGGTAGGATACCCAATGGTCATCTTTTTGGTAAGTTTTTTTTTTCATTTTTTTGTATTGTATTTAAGTAGTTACTTATCATAAAATATATTGCAGAACAATAAATTTATGTATTTATTTATTTATTTATAGTTTGATAACTGGGGAGGTCCACTGGGCCCAGACGGCCCATTTTCAGTGGAAGCCGGGAGAGAAAAGCTCCGTATTACATACAATTTAAACAAGCATAGAGTTTTACATTTATGCAATTATACATACAATTATAAATGTTTTAGAAAACAAATGTAAAATTATATATAGAGTTGTAGCAAATTGAAAAGGTGCACAAAGAGTGGAAAAAAAGGGGACACAATTAACAGAGAGTGGGGATAGAAAGCTATGTACAATATTTACATGGTAACCATTCGTTAGATTCAGAGCAAGGCAGTTGTAGAAAAAACAGCATGTACATGAGGAAGTACATGTATAAGCGACATTAGGAGGAGTTAGGTAGGAAGAATGCAATTACATTTCCAATTTTGGGAGAGGTGGGAGTGGAGCTGGGATTTGAAGAGTTCAAAGCTTGTAGTGATTCTTAGCAGGGGTGGGAGGGAGTTCCATTTTTTGGCTAATGAATAGGATAGGAGAAACTGGTGAGGGGGACGTTTTGGTTTATATACAGAAAGTAGATTTTGTTGGGCAGATCTAAGTGGTCTGTGCGGAGTGTAGAATGGTAAGATATTAGTAAGAGCAGGGCATGCAGTAGGTTAAAGATTATTGTGTGGGCTGTAGTAAGTTGAAGGTAGACAAGGTGGTTAGGAAGCTCTAGCCACTTTAGCATGTGGAGAGTGGTGCAATGATGGGAGGAGTGTTTAGATTTAGTAGCGAATTTAGCAATTTTGTTGTAGCAGGTTTCTAGTTTTGAGGAGATGGTAGTAGAAAGATTGGTAAGAAGTGGAGCACCGTACAATAGTGATGGTAGTAAGTAGGTAGATGCTAGAGTTTGCCTTGTAGATGGAGAGAGAAAGTGAGCATTTTTGTATAACATACCTAGCTTCTGATGTTTTTTTTTTATATTAAGTTGGACATGTGTATTGAATTTCAGATGTTCATCAATAGTGACCCCAAGAAGTTTAAGAAAGGGGACGACTTCTATAGTGGAGTTGGCATGGCTGATGATATTGAAGGATTGCTTGTCAAGTGTAAGGGTTTTTGAGGGAGAGAAAAAAAAGGATTTTGGATTTATTGGCATTAAGTGAGAGATGGTTTTAAAGCATCCAGTGCTCAGTAGTTGCAAAGGCCAGTTGGGTTTTGCCTGGAGCTCAGGGAGTCTAGGAGTAGAGCAGACTAAAGTGGAGTCATCTGCATATTGGACTATTTTAGTTTTAGGAATGGCAGTGTGAAAATCATTGATAAATACATTAAAGAGCATTGGTCCAAGTATGGACCCCTGGGAAAACCAGGTTGGGGTAGGTAGGAAGGTTGAGGTTCCAGTTTGCCATTTCACATCCTGAGATCTGTTAGAGAGATAACTGTGGAGCCAGGTAAGGCAGTTTTGAGAGAGATTGATGTTAGAGAGGTGATTCAGAAGGTAGGTATGGGAGATGATGTCAAATGCCCTGGATAGATCTAGGGCGACAGTGGAAACAATTTCTCCAGAGTCACGAGCATGGCTTACTATGTCTAAAAAAGAGAGGAGAGCAGTTATTGTACTATGGCCAGGATGGAAGCCATGTTGGGTAGAAGTAAGGAGTTGATTATTGATGTGAAAGGGCATGAGTTGGAGATGGATGCATTTAACAAGGATTTTTGAGACTGGAGAAAGAACGGCTGTGGGTCGGAAGTTGGAGATGTTATTATGTTTTACTCCTTTGTGGAGGGGAAGGATAAAAGCAGCATGCCACAATTTGGGGACATATGATTCCTGTATGGATCTATTGATGAGAATGCTGATGGGGATGGCGATACCATCTGCGGCAAGCTTTAGAAAGAGTGAGGGAATAGTGTCAGGGGCGTTGGAGCATGGCTTAAGTTTGGAGAGAAGCTTTTTGATGTAGGAGGTTGAGATGGGGTTTAGATAAAGTGGGGGGAGGATTGGGAGTGGGGGGTTGAGGAGAGGAAGGGGAAGTTGGATTGAGTGGAGGGAAGGAGATGTGGTTGGGAAAGGTCTTAGTGAGTTCAGCTATAGAGTTTGTAAAAAAGGAGTTGAAGAGGGTAGCAATTTCTGTATCAGTTTTTTTTGTTGTCAGAACAGGGATTGGTTTTGGTACCTGGATACAAAAGAGAGTTAATGGAGTTCCAGAATTGTTTGGGATTTTTGGAGTGGGTAGACTGAAGTTTAATGTAATATGATTTTTTATCTTTTGTAACGTGCTCTTTGGTTAGGTTATGGAGTTGTTTATATTTCTGGTGGGTAACAGGGTGTTTATTTTTGTCATAAAGTTTCCAGGTTTGGTCTCTTTGTAGCATAAGTGTTTTGGTGTCTTTAGTTAGCCATGGCGCAGAGTTGGGTTTTATTAATTTTGTTCTAGGTGGGGCTTGGGTGTTTAGGATGCTTAGGAAGGTCGTATTGAAGAAGTCTATGGCTTTATCTAGTGGAAGAGTTTTTAGGTTGTCCCAATTTGTTAGTTTAAGGGTTTTGGAGAATACAGAAGGGTTAAAATTTGTAAGATTATGAGCATGGGTATATTGGTGTTGGTGAGGGGATGAGTGGGTAGCTCAGTGAATGATGGTTGGGAGATGGTCACTCATGGTGTCTGGTAATAAACCAGCATGTGAGATTTTATTAGGGTGGAAGACTAAGATCCGGTCCAAGACTGATAGATAAGGAGGGATTGTTGTTATTGATTATATTTCAGTCAATGTTCATATCACCTAATATGTAATTCTCAAACTTAATGTTAGTTGAGGCCCATAGAAGAATGTTTTCTAGAGTGGTAGTATTATTTCCAGGAGGATATAGATAGCCATAACACAAATAATTTTATAGTTATTCAGTCTGAGAATTCCTATGACTAGTTCAGCATTGTTGAACTGAGGAATAGGGTTTTGGTATGGAGATAGATTCAGTAGGCTAGTATAGATTAAGGCTACTCCTCCTCTTTTTTATTTTGGCGATCACATCTGAGTGCTTGAAAGCCATGGGGTAAAATCTCAGAGTCAGTAATGTGGGGTTGTAGACATGTCTCTGAGACTGCTCCTATATCTGGTGTAGTATGATCTAGCCAAGCATGGAAGAGTGCTATTTTGTTTTTTACACTCTGGGTGTTAATGGTAATTAGCTTGAGGTATTTGTGGTTGGTACTATTTGGAGAGATTGGGGGAGTGTGATTGCTATATATCCTTTGGCCCAGGGTTGGGGTGAATGTCTCCTGCTAGGACAAGCCAGTTAGAGGAAGTGGGAAGCAGGACCTTTGGTTTGCAACTTATAATTTGTGGGAAGAAAAACATCACTTTTGATGTATGATGCTTTGTTGAGTAGGCTAGAAGTTTTAGCTTAAAATAGTGAAGTTGGTTAGGTTGTACTAGTGAGGGGAATATGTTGTGAAAGTGGGAAGTGATGAGGTTGGGATGGGGGAGAGTAGTAGAGGTAGGGGAAAGAAGGGGGTAATTTGAAAGAGATAGGAGGTGGCATTGAAGACAGTTGTTAGGAGAAGAATGCTTATAGAGGAGATAAGAAATATCTGTGGAAGTGGAGGAGTCATTCTTAATTAGGGTAGAGTAAGTTTGGAGGAAGTAGCAGGATGATAGGTGAGTGATAGGGAATAGGAATATAGCTGAGAGTGCAGGAAGGAGAAGGATACAGATAGGGGAGGGATTAGTTAATTGACGGATGCTGGGAGGGGGAGGAGTAGAGATAGGATTGGCTTAGGGGAAGGGGAGGAGATATAGGGTTAGAATAATTGTAAGTGTACTGGGGTGGGTGGGATTTGGGAGTAGGGTATGGGGAGCGGAGTGGGGAAGACCCAAAGGACAGACACAGCAGGATGGTGAGAAAAACAACCAGTAAAGTTGAGAGTAAGTATAGAGGAAGGTAAGCAGGGTGGTAGAGGAAGGGTTGTGTAGATGTTTGTAAAGAAAATAGAGAGGCTGTAGGATGAATACGGACTGGGATATGAGTGAAGAAGAAGAGGAGCATGACAGACTAACGGTTTTAATTCTATAAGTGGAAAATAGTGAGAGAAGGTGTTAGAGACAGGTAAAGACTGCCATCTAGTGGTCAAAACCTGACATAGCACAGAGTGGTGACCACAGGAGAAGGCTGGAGGTAATAAGAAAATCAGACAGGCTTGAAGAAAATATTGCTACTAAAAGGCTAGGATAACATGGGTAGGGAGTGTCAGAGTAGAAGAAAACAAAACAGAGGGGGTATGGCTGCTGGCTATTCTGGTAGGTTTACACTACAGACCTAGCAAGTTAGTCAACAATATCATTTACATGTGGAGGGAGGTAGAACCTTGTTTGACATACTTTCTTTAGTTATCTTGGAGTACAGTTCAAGGAATACTTTGGTTTCCCAGGATGGAGTAGGGCAAATAGGGTATGGTAGTTGAATTTTGTTGGTCTTGGATGTCCAGTGGGGCATGATCAGTAGCAGAAAAGATTAGGTAAAAGTAGTGTGAATAGCTGGGGAAAACAAAATAAAGGGAGAGGTTTGTTATAAAGAACACACAGTGAATAACTGGAAAAGATGTAGGCTAGTCAACAAATCAAGAGCAATGCTGGTTCAAAACATAAGATATCAACAATAGGTGAAATGTCTTCTTGAACTAGGCACAGCAATATGAACATTTACTATAACAAACAATACAGGTTAATATAAAATATTGCAGGCACAGAGACATGAACATTTTCCTTAGTTAATAAGGCAGCTTAGTTTAAAAACATTGCAGTTAGGGAGTAGACGTTTATAAAATAAAAATAAAGCAGTTGCAGTTAAATCATTGTAGCTAGTTATCAGCATTAGGTAGAATGCCTTAAGGAGGATAGGCACAAAAACATTTATGCATTTCCATTTCCAATGCAGATGACTGTGTTGCAATTAGAGTTACTAAATATTAATATGCCATTCGTGTTAGAGTGAAGCCAAGTAATGTGAACATTAATATTATGCCGAGGAACATATGGGCAGGTCTAACACATAAGCATTATTATCAAGCAAACACAGCATTAGGTGTATAGCTTTGCCTACATGCGGCATTTTAGCTAAAAATCCAATAGTTCAGTCGCACCAGGGACAAAGCCAAGGGTAGACAGGATGTACTCTTAGCGTGCTATTTTGATGGATCCAAAGGAGAAAAACATGTTAGACCTAGTATCACAGTTCCCTTGTGTTCGTGTCAGGCGATAAATCCACTTCTTAGTAAGGAATATATGCCGTGCAAGAGTTCGAATCACCCAATTGCATTATGAGCAAACTTCAGTCCTCAGCGTGGATAGTTTTGTAGGCTAACACTTATATGTGTTTAGCAGGATGGAGCCAGAGCCAATTAAAGTACAGAAAGCACAATTACAGGATAAAGTGTGCAGAGGAGCAAAAAGTGTTCCCCGTTGACTTTGGACAAACAGTTTGAACAAAATACCTGTGCCAGGGTAGCAATAGCAAAGCAGAGCAATGCTGTTGGGCTAAAATAAGCTTATTATTGCAGGATGAGCATGCGATGCCAACACCAAGTATTTGGTAGCGCAATTAAGAATCCAAGTATTTGAATGGTTCTTTTCAGACACGCGAAATGCGGCATAGAGGGCATGTAAAACAAAAGTAATCAATCCAATTGACTGTAAGTGAAAGCAATCACAAAGCTGTGCTACAGATCAAAACAGTAACACAAGACATAAATCATAAAGGGCATATAAAACAAAAATAAGCAAAGCGATAGAGTGGGAGCAATTACAAATCTGTGTTACAGAACACAACAGTAACGCATGGCAAAAACATAGGTAATACAGAGAGAAAGCAAATACCATTTGTAAAATGAAAGCACACTTACAATGTAAATGGAAGATAAAAGTCAGGGACGCTCAGCAGCTACACGCTAGCAGGGGACTTAAAGATGGTGCCACCAGAAACTGGTTCCTTATGATAGGTTTGGGGTGGATTTGTCCCCCCTTCTCTCTCTCTCTCTCTCTCTCTCTCTCTTTTTTCTTTTTTTGTTGCCTTTCAGGAGACGCTGGATATCCACTGTTGCCATGGTCTTTGGCCTCCTGAAGAGGCATTTAAAGTGCCTGGATGAGTCTGGGGAACGCTTTTCTATGTGCCACAATGTTTACTGCATGTTGCATTCTGCATAACATGATCTTTTACCAGTCTGATGGTAAAGTGACCTAATGCTCTCACTGTAGCTCCCAGTTCCACTTAAAATATGAATAATGATGACCAGCTGGTAGTGGTAGTAAGGGATCCCATGCAGCAGGCTTGTGCACTGTATACAGCTATGCAGGTATAGAGGAGGCATCTAGTCCAGGAATATGGGCCATGACCTGAATGTCAAATTGTAAGTAATGCAATAGTCACAGTTGATTCACAGTAGTTTAAAATCAAATGAGTCATACACATCGCCTAAGCAGAGACTATGTGATGCTGCAAGTGATTTTGAAGAGGAGCTCTCATAAGAACTGGATGGTGAATTGGTCAGATATTATGACCTACTGATGCAGGTGATCCTGCAGACACTGATATGACAGTGCTGCCTGAACATGATTGTTCTGCTAAGTGTAGATGAATGCTGACATGGCCTGCATGACATATGTTGTGCTTGTTCCCTGAATAATTTCAGTACTTTTTTGAGAAGCACTTGTAGTCTCACTTGATCTGTCCCCATGTGTCCAGACAGTACCCCACACTCTTCCCCTTCCAAGATTGACTCCTGCCTGAGTCTGGCAAGTCCTAGCCACTGTATGAATGGAGGTGGCCTGGGATGCATGGTGTGTGACCATAGTACACATCAGTGTAATCATGGCATTATCCCTACTCTGGAAACCTACATGCATACCGTGAAGTGCTCTGACCATTTCCAGCTGACTCTGTGAGGCAGTGCTGTGCATCCTAACAATGTCATGGTACACCTGCTGCTAGGCAGCCAATACTTTTTTCTGTTTCCTGATGTAGCTGCAACAATGTTTGCTCCTGGTCCTCTTTTATAAAGGTGTCACTGTGGACACTGTTACCTCTGAATGCCTCTTATCATCCTCAAAGTGTTCATTTGTGTTTGGTGATACTGGTATAGGGGTGAATGGCTTTCTTTGCTGTACAAGCTGGAGTGTAATGTCCACATATGCTTGAATTTTTTGTGCATTGCCACGTCCTGCAGAGTTACTAGCATGTTGTAAGGTGTGAGAGTCTACCATTAAACTTGAGGACTGCATGTCACATTCCTCAGGCTGCCTTATAAATATGACATTTTCATCATCATCATCATCTTCTTCTTCATCACCATCATCACCAACAGCTATTCTGTTGCAGATATCCTCCAAATTTATTAATATAGTGGAACTGTTTATTTCTGCTGCTGAACCTGTAAAAATACTTGAAAACATTACTAATAAAGAAATAGCATATACTATTGTATGCTTATTGAGGAGTTTGGTGGGGCACTTACCATGCACACTGCCTTCATTGTCATTCTATGCTGATGTGCAAGGTTCACCTATTAATGGTAATTGTCATTGGGTTAATGTGACCATTCTTTGTCAACATTCAGTTCTGTATACAAATATATGTTGCTGTTTTTAAACCAACATTTCTGAGGAGATGAATGTTGTTGTGGCAGACATATGTAATAGTCAGTGTCTACACCACCTCTGATTATTCCAGGGTCATCATCATCTGTGTCATAGTCATCCCCACAGATGCAGAAGAGGTATTCTTCATCTTATGTTAATTGAATAATTATTAAAGCCCCCCCCCCCCCATAGTGGTATGGGTGATTGCATTCTGCCTGGCCCTGCTTAAAGCACAGTCTTCCATATCATGTGCTCTCCTCTTGCACTGTGCTAATGTGTGATTCCTGATACCCTCTGCATTAATGTGAAGGGCAACTTCATTTCAGGCTTTGATCATCTCAGATTGTTGGGGCCCCCCTTTACAAAACAGACATTTCCCATAGATCCTAAGGGCTGCCATGAGGATACAGTTTTTCTCATGGCTTCAGTTGTTTTTTTCTCTGACTAGATCCCTGATTTTGCATCACTATGGCACATGAAAAATTATCAGTCATACACAAAAACCTTACTCATCAGACAAGCAACACAGCATTGACCACGTGTACCTGCCATCCTTGAATAAAACATGGTAAATAAAACCACATAATTCTATGTACATGCAAAATCTTACTCTGACAAAGTAAATTTATGTTATACTAATGTTGGCAGCGTCATCCACAGCACTAAAATTAGCCCCTACCGTTTCATGTGCTATCATGTTTATTCTTCAGTGACAGTCAGAAATCTTCACTTAAGGATATGTAAATATTCTGCTAATAACACCTCCTTACTGCTTGACAATATACAGTATGTATGCACAAGTACAGGACACCAAAGTAATTACTTTTTATGACTGATCACTAATCATTTCGAAATGATGTTGTACTGATATAAACTTATAAATAACAAATTGATATTAATCATTATAGTCATAATAATATGCCCAGGAGATTAATAAAATAAATATTTTAAGTGTTTTATATTAAATTTTAATTCTTCTAATGCTTTTCCCTTACTATTTGAAGTTGATGGTTTCTTGAGACATTTGACACTAAACTTGAATAATAGCAAGTTAATATGGTGTTATTCAACTCTTTCACATAAATTCAGGTCCATTTACATCTTTTATATGCAAATTAGGCCATTTTACACTTATCTGTATGAGTCTTAGTAATACATGAATGTGTATAGCCAGTTATGGATGTAAATTGTTCTTGGATGCTCATGAACACAGACTGTCCTACATGAAGATGCTGTAGACAGCTGTATTTACCAGTGAATTTTGGAAAAAGATCTTACTTTATCTACGTTATTTGGATGACATTCTAATTTTTTGGGGAGGATCTAAGGAAGAGTTTACTGAATTTGTTAATTTTTTAGAACAAACCACTGATTTTTTAAAATTTACTTGTCACATTTATGAGAACAATGTGGAATTCTTGGATATTAAGCTTAGTGTAGTTAATAACAGTATTACATCTACTCTTTTTAGAAAGAAAACACATTCAAACTCATTTCTACATTTTGACAGCTGTCATCCTTTTTTTCAGAAAAGGAATTTGGTTAAAGGCCAAATGGTCAGACTGTCTAGAATAATTAGCGACAATGAAATGTTTGAACAGGAACTAGATACACTTATGAGTATGTTCTTTGAAAGAGGATATCCCTATGAATTAGTATTCACCATTAGTCAAGAGGTGAAAACAAAGAGGTTGACGACATATAAACCTATTATTACTTGTGACACATTTGAAGGGATTTCACCTAAGGTTACAGTCAACAAGAATGACGCATTTATTATTCCATATAACAATAGAACAAATGAGATTGTGTCTTGTATTCAAGAAGCATGGACCAGTGTTATAGACACAGATTCTGAGATTTCAACTATTTTAGGAACAACACCTAACATAGTATACAGTAAAGGGAAAAACTTAAAGAAATTATTTGAAAGTAATTTTAATAGTGATTTGTTGAGACATTCTAGGATGAGTAAGTGTGGATCATGTCACGTGTGTAGATTTTTCAATGATGGTCCCTATATAACAATTCATAATTATGGAAAAACTATCAAATGTCCAGGTCATTGCAATTGTAATTCCACCATGGTTGTATATTTAGCAACATGCTCAGCATGTCATGCTTTCTATATAGGGAAAACTACTAGAAGATTAAAAACACGTGTTATTGAACATCTTAGTGACATCAAAAGACATAAGACAACTAATATGTTATTCAATCACAGTATTAACTGTATTAACTTTAAACGTTTTTTGTTTTTTGTTATTGACAAAGTACCAGTTAATGTGCATACAGATGGAGATGTTAAAAATTTACTTGAAGCCAAAGAATGTTTATGGCAATTAAGGTTAAACGCTAGCAAATGGCCTGGTCTTAATGAACAAATTTCTATTACTAGCATACTCAAACTTCGATCACATTTTATATGAATCAACTAATTTATACATTTTGGTTTTAAATTATCAATTTTTAATATTTTAAAACACAATATATTTACTTTTGTACACAGTTTTAGTAAATCAAATTTTAAACAGACCATAAGATATGTATACTATTTATATCATTTTTAGTACACATAACACATTAAAATTAACTAAAGTTAACTATTATTATTTTATTTATAGACTTATATGTTTAAATATTGATTTTTATATGAATTAAATATTAATTATATTATCATAAGTTATTTATAACTATTTTTAACACTACCAGTATTTTTATTAATATATTATTGTTTACATTGTAAGACAGCATGGATTTTTGACTTTTTCATTATACACTTAAATTTAATATTTGCTATTATGCATTTTAATAAACATTTAAGTTATAAGTTATAAGAAATATATAAGTTGTTTTTGTACCTTTAAGATATACAAGTTATGCTGTTTTTTGATTATTAGTTAATTAATTGACTAATTACCTGATTAGTGCTGTAGTAATAGTATTTAAGGGATGACTAGCTATTCTAAATTGTACTCTGATGATGCCCTATTTAATGGGTGAAAGCGCTTAGTATCGTTTTTTTACGTGGCTTGTGGATTATATGTTTCCTGTTGGTTCGTCTTCAAATAAAAGTGTTTAAATAGAGACCGGGGCTCAAGGTTTGCTGTCTATTTTAGTTTATTAATCATTATAGTCATAATAATATGCCCAGGAGATTAATAAAATAAATATTTTAAGTGTTTTATATTAAATTTTAATTCTTCTAATGCTTTTCCCTTACTATTTGAAGTTGATGGTTTCTTGAGACATTTGACACTAAACTTGAATAATAGCAAGTTAATATGGTGTTATTCAACTCTTTCACATAAATTCAGGTCCATTTACATCTTTTATATGCAAATTAGGCCATTTTACACTTATCTGTATGAGTCTTAGTAATACATGAATGTGTATAGCCAGTTATGGATGTAAATTGTTCTTGGATGCTCATGAACACAGACTGTCTTACATGAAGATGCTGTAGACAGCTGCAGATTCTGCAGTAGTCCTTAAGCATCCCCAGCATGTAGGGGGAAATGTGTGGATATGTACAGATATGCTCTAATCTGAAGATAGTCAGAAAAAAAAAAATGTCATAGGTATTAGTTTCCAGAACCATACGGTGTAATCTTTGTCCATCTGAAAACATATGTCACACACTGTAACTTAAAACATCTCTGTAGTTCATAGAAGTTAGTGATCACACACATAAATGTATGTATTTATGTACACCCCCCCAAAAAATATATATTCCTGCTGCTACCGTAACAGGTACAAGCAAGCAAAATCTGAGGGTAATGCTACTCAATGCTAGAAGTCTAAACCTCAAAAAGCATTCACTCGAGGCACTCCTTAAAATTGAGAACATTGATATCTGTGCAGTGACAGAGACCTGGTTCAAGGCTCCAGAGAGCACCCCTGCATTACCAGGCTATAATTCATACCACATTTTTCGGCCACCTAACCTGGACCGAAACACTAAAGGCGGAGGCATGTCCATATTCATTAAGTATATCCACACCTCCAAGCTAGTTGCGCAGCATAATGCATACGAGATTATCCAAGTGCAACTAACTTTTGGCAAGACCACAATCCAAATTGTAACTTGCTACAGATCCCCCACCATGCCTCAGGATTCCCACTACTCATTTCTTGATACACTGGAAAATATAGGGTACAACCCAACACCCTAAAAATGGGTGATTTCAACTACCCCACCATTAACTGGGAAAACTACTCAAAGACTTTTGTCGTCCCCATAGTGCCTTTTTTCGGCAAGGCTCAAAAGACAAACCCACCACCATAAATAGCACAAGTAACCAAAAACTGAGGATAATGCTACTCAATGCCAGAAGTCTAAACCTCAAAATGCATGCACTCGAGGCACTCCTCAGTATGGAAAACATTGATATCTGTGCAGTAACAGAAACCTGGTTTAAGGCTCCAGAGAGCACCCCAGCGCTACCAGGCTATAACTCATACCATACTTTTTGGCCACAGAACCCAGACCGAAACACAAAAGGTGGGGGTGTATCCATATTCATCAAGGATACCCACATCTCCAGGTTAGTGGCACAGCACAATGCCTCAGAGATCATCCATGTGCAACTAACAACGGGAAAAACTGCAATTCAAATTGTAGCTTGCTACAGATCACCCACCATGACCCAGGACCCCCATTCCGCATTTCTGAAGACACTGGAAAATATGAAGGTCCTACCAAACACCCTAATAGTGGGTGATTTCAATTACCCAAACATTAACTGGCAGAACTACTCAAGTACTAACTCCCTTGTCCAGTGCTTCCTAGAATTTATAAACTCGAATGCCCTGGATCAACTGGTCAACACCCCCACCAGAGGTGACAACATATTGGACCTGGTCATCACCAACATGGGTGACCAGTGTTCTACACCAGACGTCAAACCCTCACTAGTTATATCAGACCATAGACTAATCACTCTGGATATCCACATTCCACCCTCACCCCCAATCAAGGAAACCACTGTGAAAAACTTTTCAAAAACAAACTTCCCGTTACTTAAGGAAAGGTTCACAGCCCTCAGGCTAAAGGACAACACTGTCCAAACTGCTGAATCCCTTAAAAAGGTACTCTATGAGCACCTGCAAGAATGCATGGATCATGCTATCCCAAGCAAAACCAAGACTCACTCCTCCAAGAAAAGGAAACCAGTCTGGTGGACCCCTGCCATAAACAAGCTATACAATAGAAGGAGGAAACTAGTGCAGAAAAGAGTAAAATCCCAAGAAGGAAAGACATCCCTGATCAGTATCAGCAAGAAACTATGATCCCTCATAAAATCATCCAAGGCTAGTTTCAAAAGAAAAATTGCCAAGGACTCCAAAGATAACCACAAAGTGTTCTTTAGCTATGTCAAGAACCTAAGTGGAAACTCTCAGATCTGCTCTGAGTTAGTGCAGAATGGCACAAAATATACTGAACCGACTGATATTGCCAACATTCTGGCAGACAGGTTTAGTGCAAACTTCACCCCCCCTCTCACCCTCTAAAGGGCCCATAACCATACAAGAAGAATGTAGTGCCCTGGCAATCACTGACACACAGGTTAAAACAGCCCTATCTAAGGCCAGAAATACAGCTTCAACGGGACCAGATGGTGTCACAAGTTGTCTCTTACATGAGCTCCAAAATGAACTAACCCCTCACCTAAACACTGTTCAAACTCAGCCTCTCTATAGGCTATGTACCCATAGAGTGGTGCACAGCAACAGTTATCCTGCTCCACAAAGGTGAAGCCACAACGGACCCCAGGAACTATCGCCCTATTAGCCTGACTAGCCTGGTCTGCAGGGCTATGGAGTGCATCATCATGGAACTCATTAACAGAGACATTGGGAACCTCCAAACCTTGGACCCTACCCAGTTTGGCTTTGTTAAGGGCAGATCATGCCTCCTAAACCAGGTGGACTTCTTTGAGACAGTTACCAAGGCATTAGATGAGGGAAAGGAGGTCCACACAGCTTATCTAGACCTCGCAAAGTTTTTTGACACCATTCCCCATTCTGGTATTATAGACAAGCTCACCAGCTTGAACATAAACCCCTACATCATGAGATGGGTTACCAACTGGCTCACAGATAGAACCCACACGGTGAGAGTTGCAGGCTCTAGGTCCGACTCTAAACCGGTTGTAAGTGGCATTCCCCAGGGCTCAGTCCTAGGACCTCTCCTGTTTGGTATATACTTCTCAGAGGTACAGGCAAGCACAGGAGGACTATGGCTGACCAAGTTCACAGACGACTGCAAACTAGGGGCCATAACTGATTCTCCAGCTCATGCAGACACCCTCCAGAAGGGTCTCACTGAGACGGATACCTGGTGTCAAAATCATGGCCTCAAGCTAAATGCCAAAAAGTGCATAGTCATCCCCTTTGGAAAAAACAAAGTACCCATGAACTACCACATAGGTGGTAGTCCCCTAAATACAGAAAATGTAATAAGGGATCTGAGGACCCAAGTAGATAGCAATCTCTCCTTTGATAATCATATTGCCAAGGTGGTTAGAAAATCCTTCTATGTGGCCCACCCAATCACAAAAGGGTTTGCATCTAGAACAAAAGAGGTTATTGTGCCTTTCTACTTATCACTCATTAGACCCATCATAGAATACAACTCCCCATTTGGGATGTACCTTACAAGACACCTGCAACAGCTGGAATGACCACAAAAGTACCTCAGCAAGAGGATTACTGGCCTCAAACAGATGCCCTATGCAACCCGATTCAAGAAACTCCAGCTGTACTCAGTTGCATACCGCTTACTCAGACGTGATCTCTACCTGACATACAAGGCCATGTCCAACCCTGAATTGATGGACATGCTCCACCTAAAAACAACAAATCCCGGAGAGCCACATGCTCTGGAGATATAAACCTCACCACAATGATAAATAGGACATGCTGGTAGGATAGATTCCTGTCCCAGAGACTCCCCATGCTTTGGAACAGGATTCCAATATACATCAGGCAGAGCCCCTCACTAAAACTCTTCAAGAGAAACCTCGACTGGTGGATGGGAGACAGAAAATTTACCCCAGGGATCACTGCAGTGGCTCTGCTGGACAGAGGTGCAGGGAACTAATGGCTCTGCTGGACAGAGGCACAGGGAATTAATCTAAGGGGGTGGTGAAAGCCAACACATTCTGGCTAGGCTTATAAATGCCCTTGGGCAGATAGCCTAGTACTTACCTATGAACCTACCGATGAACCTATCATTTTCTTGGGTGGCGAAAGCTAGGGTACCTTTTTGGCTAGGCTTATGTGGGCCCTAGGGCCAATAGCCTAGTACCTATGAACCTATGAACCTAAAATGAAGAAATAAATGACATTCCAGTTTAATACTTTTAAAAAGATAGCTAAAGCAAAGTACAGCAACAGTGGTAATAATAAATAATAACAAGTTAAAATGATTATTGCTTACTACTGTTTTATGTACCATATACATAAAATGAAAATGTATTCCTTTAAAAAACATCTATATGGCACACATTTTTGGTTAAACTAAGCTTGTCAGTAATAACAGTACCTGGTCTAATGCCCCTGCTAGTAAACTGGGTTTTGTTAAGGTGGTATCACCCCAGAGGGAGTGGTTCTAAACCAGTGAAACACAGCCTTGCTTATACTTTCTTTATTCTGGATCTGGTTGTTCTAATCATGGCAGCAAGTATTAAGGCACAAGGCTGTGCTCCAAGCTATTCCAATAAGGAAAACAAAATCATAGTCTACCTTCTGAAGGAGTTGTAATTGGAAAAGATCAAGGCATACACTAGAGGTTCTGAATGGAAAAAGTCAGCATCTAGCAGAAGTTGGGTGAACACCTAGAAACCCTGACAGGGATCATCTGCTCTATCCAACAGTGCCATCCCAGGTACAATATGCTGAAGAAGCATAAGCTGGACCAGCGGGCTGAGTGGGTAGACTAAGCAGAGTCAAGAAGGTCATAGTTCTATGGTAAGTATAAAATTATTTTTTGTTATATTTAACATAGGTTGAACATAGCTTTAAACTATAACAAGGTTTCATAATTGAAGGTAATTTATAGAAGAAATATGTCTACCTGTAGAAATGTATCTACAGTGTTATTGCAATAATACAAAAGAAAGCTAAGCATGTCTGTGCACAAAACTGCATCTAAATACAATCATATGGGAATTTAACTGATGAAATAATCAAATGAATAGATACAAATTTAAAATATGTATCAGGAAAATAATAGTCTGCTTGTATATGTCTACGAAACACCAGTATGCACCAGCATGAGTAAACTTACAACTACTTGTTCATGAACAGAAAGAAAAACATTTGCATTTCCATATTTTCATTTAGTATTACATTTACTTTGGTGCTGCGGTAGCGTTGTCGCCTCACAGCAAGACGTTGTCCCGTTCGATTCTCAGCTAAACGTCTGCTGTGTGTAGACATGCGTGAAGGGGAGTACCTTCATTGAAGGTTGTGCGTCAGGGCTGGCAACTCGGTATGTAAAATCTTCTGCCAATCATTAGTGGGCCGGAGTTCCGCTGTGGCGACCCCTAACCGGGAAAAGCCGAAAGACACAACATTACATTTACTTTGGTAGTACTTAAATTACATGCAGATAGTTTATACAGGCCAGAAACCATTTATTGCCATAGTGCTTGTATAAGAAAGTAATTCCTTTCACAATTATGTCTGCACATACAACGTGGCTGAAGTCTGTCAGACAGCACACCCAAATCAGAGTACAGGTTGGAGGAGGGAGGGGGCGGTTGCAATGTTAAGTGAATGTCCAGCTCATACTTTACTGAGAAACAAACAATGTCATTATCTGTATCTTACTTCTGCCAAGATTTTTAAATCATCCTCATATGCTTAGAATTATTAAGGATGAAAATTATCAAGTACACACTTTTGAACAGCTTATGACGTGAAAACACCCAAGACTTGCTTCATTGTTCTACTTGTACATTCTACCTGAACAGAAAATTCCACCAGAACTGTAGTTGTGTTTATAAGTGACATTAAAGGAAAGATCAGCAAATTATGAGAATTCGGAGTCTAATATGTACCTGAAAAAAACAAATGCATGGTAAGGAAATACTGAACTGACTGCAGTGGCTTAGAAATAATAATTATGTACTTATATGTTAATGACAAAAAAGTGAAATACTTGATAGTAAACACTATTCTGCCAAGTATAAACATTTCCCATAAACATCTCATCCCAAAGTCTGCATTAGCACTTCCATTACCCTTTCAAACAAAACTCTGCATAAGCATTTCCTGCAAATTATGTCTTAATTCAATAAAGATTTATAAAAGAAAGATGCTTTTATGTAAGAAATTGAATGTTGTGTAAAATGATGTGTAAATTTGTTGTATGACTTTTGTCTTTTGCCCCTCGCCTTTTTTCTCTGTTTTTTATTTTAATTATGCATTCTTTTGTCCTTTATTATTTTATTTCTCTTCAATTTATGTCCTTTTTTTACAAATTCAAAATCCCTTGGGAGTGACCCATGCACATACCTCCCAGATTAGGGAGTGTTCATCCTCCACTAGTCCTAGGACACCCCCCATTGTTTGGGGCAGTGGCAGTGGTCCTGCAGGCTCCCTGGCACATACCATTCTGGCAAGCCTCACTGAATGGGGGCTTCAGGATGTCTGAAAGAGGCAGTTGATAGGTGGATTCAGCATGTTCAAGACACACTGTTGAGGCTGGTACTGACCACTGCACCACCAGAGGCCCATACACCCTAAAGTATCAGGATCCTCCACTCTGCCATCACTTGAGGCTTTAAGGGTTTGAACTCCTGCTGATGCATCTTCAGCCCTTTTTCTCTTATCATTTCACCTTCACCCCCTTACATATTTTCTTCCCAAACTACAGTCTTATTGAAAAAATAGGCAGCGTCTGCTCCCGGTCAAAAACATTGTGAGTCTCCACTCCCACCTCCTCAAGCACAACCTTCTTAATGTTTTCCTTCTGTGCTCCCTTATTTGTTGTGCCTCCCCTTTCAGGGTGTTTACATAAGGATTCCCCCATATAAAACATTAAACTCTTTATATTTTTTTAATATTAATATTAAAGACTGCACAGTCCATGGCTTCTTTAAGCATTTCAAGTGTGACTATGCATAGCCACATCCATCTGCAATATCTGAATATATACAAAGTAATACGAAGCATATTTTTTATGTAGAACTTTGTATTTACTAATAGTTAATTTAAGATACTTTATGCTTTTGCTGTAAGTAGGTATTTTTTTCAATATACCTTGCCTTTTCATTAATTAGTGTGAATAGCCTATACTGAGCTTATTTGCATAGAAGCTTAGCGGCACTTATAAGTTCATAAGTTCATAGGTAGTTTCATAGGTAGGTACTAGGTTATTGGCCTAAGGGCCTAAATAAGCCTAGCCAAAAAGGTTCCCTGTCTTTCGCCACTGAAGAAAATTATTTTCCTGTGCCCTTGTCAAGCAGAGCCACAGAAGTGACCTCCAGGATGAATTTCCTATTTCCCATCCACTCATCAAGATTTTTCTTGAAGAGTGCTAATGAGGAGCTTTGATATAGATAAGTAGCTTGTTCCAGAGTATGGGAAGTCTCTGGGACAGGAATCTCTCCCTCCAGCATGTTCTGTTATCACTAATAACCACTAAATAGCTTCAAACTGCTGGACTATGAATACCATTCATGGAGAACATACCATCTGATGTTTTAGAAAAACATATACCATATCAGTTTAATAATATTAGGAAAACAGAGGTATGTGAGGATTATTTTTTTCTGCCCTCTTTATAGAAATACAGTTGTTAGAAATATTATTTGGAATAAAGTGAGGGTCTAGATTACCTTGTATGAAGGAGGGGTATAATGAATATAAAGAAGGCAGTTTTGAATTAATAAACCCTGTATTATTCTTATCCTTTTACATTTAAATTGGATATTGAAGATGATAGTACATGAAAAAGAAATTGTGATTGTAATTGTATTGAATGTAAGAAGAAAAACAGAATGACAGAAAATGGTAGAACTACAATATGGACTACTTATCTTAGCAGCATTTTCTGCAAGCAACACGAATACTATACGGTTTCCAGCAAACTAGATGATTTATGCCTGTAGTCTCCCCACAGAAACAATAAAAAATAACTTTGGCTCCATTGTAAATGCTTAATACTTAGTATTTCAAGTCTGCATAGAGCAAACTGTTGTACTTTAGTAGGCTAAATGTAGTATATGGACTACTGCCCTGTGTAGCAGTCCTGCTTTTTGATTAACTAAGTATTTAAGTACTTCAAGTGTGCTTGCCTGGTCCCACCTTTCTGAAAATGCAGTTCCTTGAATTGTTTTACATTATGCAGCTACACCATGAGATCACAATCATGTGAGTACTGCTTATTGTTTTCTCTTTTTTCCCATTGGGGGTGAGCAGAGAACTTTGTGTGGGGCACTTGCACCCCTGCAAAAAATGCTTTATAAATTGATAAAATCCACAGCTCCGTTAGATGCATTACTCATCATAAATTCATGTAGTTTGATGTCTGCAAGTTACCCACATACTTCTTGCAGTGAAATCAATCCTATCCCAACCATGAGAGAGCATATCTGCAAAGGCAACTACCCAGTCTAGTCAACTCAAGACAGCACTGATACTACATATGCATTTTTCTTGAGATAAGCTGCATAAAGTAGAATATAACATTCTGTTTGCTTGTTCCTAGTCAATATTATATTAATTGTAGTTCTATTCTCAGTTAATATTTTAGTTTTACCATTTTTTCTGTATTTAGAGGTTTTTTTGTATTTAAAGTTTTTCTGTATTAAAAGTTTTTCGATATGGAGGTTTTATCCCCGGTCCTTGGCTGAAAAAGGTCACCTGCCCAGTCGAATATACCCGGTTAACAAATGTCAAAATAAAAAGTAAAATAAATAAAATTAAATAATATGTGAAACCAGATTAAAATATTAATACAGTCAGCATGCAGGATACTCATTGCTCACACACACACACACACACACACACACACACACACACACACACACACACACACACACACACACATTTAAGGCCTTTAGCTTATACTTATTTCCAAATAAGTGAAAAAACAAAAAAAAAAAAAGGAACCAAGTCAGACATCCACTCCAATGTAGTTTATTTAGCACTTTCATTTCCCAAATAAGAACTTCATCAGAACACATGTTAAAACCCAGCACACCTTTTTTATACCATTCATCTAAAATTAATGAAGTCAAAAACTCCACCTACTTAAAGGTGAATGATTACAAAAAGCTAACACACTATGTAGGCATATACTTAACTTATGTATACATGTTATTACCAGTATTCAGATATCAAAAATGATAAAAATAAAACATGAAAAAATGTTAAGAATTTTACTTGACATAGTAATAATTTTCACATATAAAATCAGCTCTAAGCCTTAAAATAGAGCTGATAGAAATTGCACTATTCATCCCTGGATAATTGGCAGCATCAGTCCGCAGTTGCCATCTCAACTCTTTTAACTCTAAATAATCCTTCAGGAGACCCCCTCTATCCCCTAGAGCCATTTGATCAATAATAATAAATCTAAAACCATGTCCATCATGTGGTACAATATGTGCTGCCAGGGCATTCTTATTGTCTTTTTTTATGATATCATAACAATGCTGATATACCCGACTTCTGAAGGTATTGATAGTTTTTCCTATATAGAAACTTGAGCAAAACTGCTCTACAATTTGTAGCATGCTACAGGCCACCCTCTCAAACTCAGGAAACCCACACAGCCTTCCTGAAGACACTGGAGGGTATAAATGTATCACCAAACACCATCATATTGGGTGACTTCAACTACCCGAATATAGACTGGGAACATTACTCAAGCCCAAACTTTCTAGCCCAAAGGTTCCTGGAGTTCATAAATTCAAATGCCATGGAACAACTAGTCACCGTCCCCACAAGAGGAGAAAATATACTAGATCTCATCATCACGAACATGGGGACAAAATGCTCCACACCGAAGTATATCCCTCATTGGTGAGATCAGATCATAAACTAATCTCACTAGAAATCCACATCCCCCCCACCCCAAACAAAAAGACCGCAGTGAAGAACTTCTCTAAAGCAAACTTCACACTACTCAAGACAGGTGTGGTATCCTTCAAGGCCCCAAGCCAATGGAAACCACAACCCAAGCTGCGGAAGCCCTTACAAATGCCTTCTATGAACACCTTCAGGACTGCATGGATCAGGCAATCCCAAATAAAACCAAGACTCTTTCCACCAAGGGCAAACGTCCAGTCTGGTGGACCCCAGCCATAAACAAACTTTACAATAAGAGGAGAAAGCTATTACATGATAGAGCAAAATCCCAAAAAGGGAAGGCATCTTTGATCAGCACTAGCAAGAAACTACGATCCTCATAAAATCATCCAAGGCCAACTTTGAGAGAAAAATTGCCATAGATTCAAAAGACAATCATAAGGCCTTCTTCAGCTATGTCAGAAACCTGGGTGGAAACTCCCAGTTATGCTTAGAATTAGTCCAAAATGATACAAAAATCACTGAACCCACAGACATTGCCAACATACTGGCAGACAGGTTCAGCGCAAACTTCACCCCCCTCTCCCCCCCAAAAGGAGAGATAACTATCCCAACTAAGTGTAGCCTCCCAGACATCTCAAATGCGCAGGTGAAAGCTGCTCTCTCTAAAGCTCAAAACACAGCATCAATGGGACCAGATGGGGTCCCCGGCTGTGTGCTACATGAACTCAATGAAGAACTAAACCCGCACATAAGGCAGCTGTTTAATCTTAGCCTCACCACAGGATATGTGCCCAAGGAGTGGCGTACGACAACTGTGGTCCCACTCCACAAAGGCAGTGCCTCTACGGACCCTGGTAATTACCGCCCCATAAGCTTAACAAGCCTGGTCTGCAAAGCTATGGAGAGGATCATAATGGAACTCATAAACAAGGACATAGGGGACTTGCAGACCTTAGACCCAACCCAGTTTGGCTTTGTCAAGGGCAGATCTTGCCTTTTGAACTTGGTCGACTTCTTCGAAACAGTCACCAAGGCCACTGATGAGGGAAAGGCAGTCCATACAGCCTACCTTGACCTTGCAAAAGCTTTCGACACAATACCCCACTCGGGTATTATAGAGAAACTTACCAGCTTAAATGTAAACCCATATGTCACAAGATGGGTTGCAAACTGGCTAAAGGACAGAACCCACAGGGTTAGAGTTGCTGGAGCCATGTCAGACTCCAAGCCGGTTACAAGTGGAGTCCCACAGGGCTCAGTCCTTGGCCCCCTATTGTTCGGCATCTACTTCTCAGAAGAACAGGCAAACATAGGAGGACTATGGCTGACAAAGTTTGCGGATGACTGCAAACTGGGTGCCATAGTGGATAGTACATCGGACACAGACATCCTTCAGAGGGGTCTCACGGAAACTGATAGCTGGCGCCAGAGCCATGGCCTGAAGTTAAACGCAAAAAAGTGTATAGTCATACCCTTCGGGAAAAACAAGGTAACCCCAAGCTACCATATAGGTGGCAACCCACTAAGCACAGAAGAGGTTATCAGGGACCTGGGGACCCAGGTTGACAGTGGCCTCTCGTTTGACACTCACGCTGCTAAAGTGGTTCGAAAGACCTTCTACATTGCCCACCTGATCATGAAGGGATTCACATCCAGATCAAGTGAGGTCATTGTTCCCCTGTACTCTTCACTTATCAGACCAATGATCGAGTACAATGCCCCATTCGGGATGTATCTCACCCGACACCTGCAGCAATTGGAGAGACCCCAAAATTTCCTCACCAAAAGGATAAAGGGACTCCAAAACCTGTCATATGCTGCCAGACTGAAGAAACTCCAACTCTATTCAGTTGCATACCGTCTGCTCAGAGGTGACCTGTGCCTGACATACAAGGCCATGACCAACCCGGAATTAATGGACATGCTCCACCTCAAAAAATCCAAATCCACCAAAATCACTAGAGCAAGAGACTTAAACCTTAGCACGGATATAAATAGGATGTGCTGGAGGGATAAATTTATCACCCAGAGACTCCCCATGCTGTGGAATAAAATCCCGGTCCATGTGAGGCAGAGCACCTCGCTGGCTCTGTTCAAGAGAAATCTTGACCGGTGGATGGGAGATCGTAGGTTTACCCCAGGAATCATCTCTGTGTCACTGCTGGACAGAGGCACAACAAACGAATGGGCACAATATTTCTAACATAAGGGGCGGCGTAAGCCACATAACTTTGGACTAGGCTTATAAATGCCTTAGGGCAGTTAGCCTAGTATAAACCTATGAACCTATGAACCTACATACTTGCCATAGTTTGGAATATCTACCTCATTAGTTTCTATCATATATTTACATTGTAGGCAATAACCACATTTTTTCATCCACCCATTGTGTCCCCCATGTTTAACCTTTTCTAGCATAGTTTTAAAATGAATGTCTTTTTTATAGACAATTCTAGGGGATGCTCCTATAATGTTAAGGCACTCTGGATCTATACTAATGTGATTAATGATTTCCTTGATGTCCAGAAACTGTTTATTGTAGGTCAACACTGCAGCTTTATTAAAACCAGTTTTCTCTGATACAATAATTTTTTCCTGGACAACATTTGCCATCCAAAAAAAGGGGAAAAAATGTCCATTAAATCTTTTGTTTTTCACTTCCTGCATTATATCCAACAAAGACATTTATGGATACCCTCTCTTAAACAGCATGTCTCTTAATATATCCATTTGTATCAAAAACTCAATTGGATCAGATGTGATCCTGGCTAGTCATGCCCCCTGACCTTTAACAAGTGACTTTTTTTGGTGAAGGGGGTGCCAGCTATTGTAATGCAGTAAGGTATTTGAATAAGTCAGTTTTCTGTAAATTGTTGATTTAAACTGTCAGTTGTATCTATCTTTACTATGGGTGATGTCCAAATAACTAACTGCTTCATCCCCTGTAGTGATGGTAAATTCTAAAAAGTCTTTGCTATCTTTCATATATAGAAAAAACCTATCCAACTCTTTTCTATTGCCTTTCCACAAGATAATAATATTATCCAGATAGCGGCCGTAATATGACCAATAACTAGAATATGTATGGTGTATTATGTATTCCAATTCCCAGTATGCAAGGACAATGTTAGCGAATATGGGGACACACGCTGCCCCCATAGCAACCCCTCTACATTGTTTGAACAATTGCTGTTCAAATATGATTATATTGCTATTCAACACTAGTTCCATCAGGGTTCGCATGGTAAGAATCCGATCATGTCCGATATTTGTATGCTGACAACGATACAGATAAAACCAATCAATACCGACCTCATGGGGTATAACAGAAAATAAATCCCTGATGTCAATTGTAACAAAAAATAAGTCATCCTAATACATATTCCTAGAAATTTTACTTTCCATGAATCCTTAAGTATCCAAGAGTGCTCCTTCAATACAATCTTCAACTTTGATCTATAAACTTAACTATTGGAAAGGTCTTAGATGCTCTAGCACCTTTCCAAATAATCCATGTTTCAATGATTAAAAATTAAACAACAAAAGAAGTCAAGTAATGCTATTTAAATTAGATATTGCCTTCTTGCTGCACTAGCTTTATTGAGAAGGTGAACTAAGCTGTACATTTTGGGTCTACTACAAGCACTTGCATGCTCACAATATACCTGCTTGTTGCCACTTGCTGGAATAGACAAGTACTTGTACTCCCTCTGACTCAGTCTCCTATAAATACTTTGCTCCCATAGCCCTACTAGAATACTAAGTCTAAGCCTAAAATTCCCTTTCTGCTCCCTAACTATAAAACCCCAACACCCCTCCCTAAACCTAAAACTCCAACAACCCTCCCTACACTTAAGTTCCCAGATCTCTCCCTAACCTAATTTCCAGCACCATAAACCTAAAACCCCATTTCCTCCCCAAACCTAAAACTTCCTTCTCGCTCCCTAAACCTAAAATCCGTTCCTGCTCCCTTATCCTAAACCAGCCTCCTGCTCCCTAATCTTAGCTGCAAATGACTTTGAGCATGATACACAATGTGAATATCATATAAAAGCACAAATTAACTGAACAGTAGCATAATTTAAAGCAGATAGTGAAGAAATATGCTTCCTTCCAACATATTTCAAAACAGTTCACCAAAGAGTAAAGAGAAGAACACTGAGCTTAATTTGTCTACTGCAGGGGGCAAAAGATACATATTTCCTTGCAGTACTGTACATTTGAAATAAAAGGTAAGTTATATCCTTTAATGTTTAGGCTGGTAAATAATGAAATAATGCCAGTTCTTGCAAAGGATGCATGTTGAAACAAAGTAGTAATTAAATATAATTATATCAATAAAAGCTAATGATATGCTAGGTAAATGTAAAGATTTATTGACGTCATTAGTGCCTTGAGGAAAAAAAAAAACAACTTTGTCTAGCTATATGGGTACGTATGGGTATGTATGGTCTTATATATACATATATCATTCAAGAAAAATATTAGGTTTGTTACGAAATAACCTAAATCACATAATATAATGTGGAACATGGTTAATATTACCTAAGAAATAATGCCTAGAAAATTCTTGGGATAAGAAAGTTTTCTTTTCCCAGTGATGTGTGACCTTAAAGTTAATGTATATAGAACAGAACGGGCAATTTGAGTGTAACTTTTTTTTTTCTTTTTTTTTGTTATGTGAATGTTGGCAATTTAAATAATCAGACATTTAGTCTGATTGTTTTAGAGTTTGAAAATGCAGTGCTCAACAGACTATTAGGAATCTATATACAAACAAAAACTATATGACTCTCGTGTTACTAAGCTAGTTATTGTCCAAACTGCAGCTGTGTTTTGATATATTTACCAAGAAAATTATGAAATGTCAGGAAGACAAAACATGCCTTTGACTGAATGGTATAACTAACTCTGAACATACGGATTACCAAACAGAGAAAATGCAAACATAGCTTGTACTCTGCAGATTGATATGTTGATTTAGTGGATTATTGCAGGACCTCTTGAACCCCATATAACATCTCTCACAGGATATTCCAACATACATGGTTATATATCAAGTCCACAAAACACTAGTAGACCATATTGGCAAACTTCCATGAATGTAGTTCCAAACCAGTAAATCCTCAGGTAGCAGCATGTAACACTCATTTTCTGTAATTGTTTGCAAGGCATGTATAAACAATTTGTAGACTACTCTACTGATGGATGAAGTTTGATTTCTCAAGTGTCAGTTGTCCAAGGCTCAAAGCACTGAGGACCGTAGCACCTGCATAGGAAATCACTGTTGGCCAGATATGTGAGCAGTGATGTCTTTTTGGGGCAATTTCTCCCTTCTTTGAGTTAGTGTGATCAATAAGTTGTTATACTGATATAAATTTGGATGTTGCTGGAGCATGCCCCCACATTACCCAGTGCAAAATATACACACATTCTGGGGGGTTTTCAGCACGTTTTTTTTTCAGGAATCACAGTTTGGTGAGTGCCATCATTGGTGGTTGGATGTTCATGGAAGCATGGTGGAAGCCAATTTGTGTTCTACTCAAGGGTTTTCTTTAACATTTGATTCTACTTGTCTTCTGTATCACTCTCTTCATCTCTCTCTCACATTCCCTTCCAGTGTTACCCTAAAAATGTTCTACTGTGTTGCTTGAACTATGGGATTCATGAATGGCAAATTTTTCAGCTGCTACTATGTGTGGGTCATGCCATGAAGCACAAATGATAGCACGCTATTTTGTATTAATTAAATGGCAATATACATCATGTATTGCAGCAAAACAAAAGATAGATGGCAGAGTTTGCTAATGAAAGCATAACTAGCCAAATAACTTGCTAATTAACCAGTCCAAGATGGTGGACCCATTCAAGAAGGTATAAAGTAATTATGTACACTTGGTGTAGCCCTTGACATGAACTCCAAAACCTATTGGAATACAACCACCATCACAAGCAGTTTTGGGGGCTACAGCCATTCTCTTGCATGTGTATGTGCAACAGGCTCATATCTATGCTGTTGCTGACAGACCTCATCCAAGTAGAGAAAGGGTATTCAGACCCTGTTGACATATCATGGACTGCATGACATTGACAAATCAGAGCGATACAGGGTTGATATGAACTCTGCAACCTCTGCTGCCCCCACCGCAGACTGAGGGGAACTCAAGGAAAACTCATACCAGTGGAAATCTAGGTATATACAGCATTAATGATATTAGCTACTGGTACATTCCAGAGACCCATAGGGGATATAATAGGGGTGCCACAGGCCTCAGCCTCCAGAATATTGAACCAATGTGTTAATGCTATACTAGAATATGCAAGGGCATACATATATTTTCCATACACACCAGAGGAGAGAGCAAAAGCGATGCAGGAATTTTATGCTGAAGCACACTTTTCTGAAGTTTTGGGGACCATAGACTGCACTCACATAGAAATAAAAGCCCCAGCTGGTGAACTGGGAAGAGCATACATCAATAGGAAGGGGTTCCACTCAAACAACTGCCAGGTTGTTTATAATACCCAAGGGATCATCCGGAATGTGTGGTGCAGGCAACCCAGGCAGTTACCATGACTTTCAAATATGACACCAGAATGTGTGGTGCAGTCAACCCAGGCAGTTACCATGACTTTCAATTATGGCACACCACTCAGCTTTACACAAAGTTTGTTAGGGGTGATGTTCCACAAGGCCATTTACTGTGTGATGCAGTTTACACACTGGAACCATGGCTCATGACACCCATCAGAAAATGCACACTTCTCTACAGAAGAAGGGTACAGTGATGCCCATGTTTAAACTAGAAGCATCATAGAGCATGTGTTTGGCATGCTGAAGTCACGTTTCTGTTGTCTAGACACATCAGGGGGTACCCTGCAGTACAAACCAGGCATCTTCACATAAATTTTCAGAGTCTGTGCCACATTGCACAATATTATCTTGAGGAAACAGCTGCAACAGGGAGAACAAGGGTCAGGACCACACATTCATGAACCACCGGCAGGGCCAGCACCTCTGACACATACAGACAAGGATTCTGATGGAGAACTTCCAGTAGCAGCAGGAGTTGGCAGAAGTAGGATGCATGATATGCCCGCACCCTGGTGAAGAAGAAAAGGATAGCACACACACTCACCACCTAAGAGGCAAAGGATAGCACACACACAACAGCTAAGATGCAAACATTAGCACATGCACACACCAGTGAAGGAATGCACACAACAACCTGAGCACATACAGATATTAAAACTGATGCCAGCCAATGTCCACAAACTTCACTTCCCCATGTAATGGCTATGTACTGATAGCATCAGACAGAGAGAGACCCACAGGACATGACTCATACCCGCAGTAATGTCAAGGTTAAGTGTGGAACCTGTAGTTTATGAACAAATGTGTAAGAAGAGAAACATGACTAATATACCTGCATACTGTTAATCATAAATGTACTCAATCATAACATATGCGAGGTGTTCACCAAATGCATTATTAGCCAATAGGAATGATATTTGCAATATACAGCAATGCATTTGACAGAATAACTGGCATCAAGTCACTCACTTACCCACTGTACACAAAACAATCAAGAGGGCAATTATATCAACAGTTTCACAAGTCAAGCAATAAGCAGGAATGCAGTATCAGTAATATGAATACATGACTTACAATAATAACTGAAAAAATTCTTCCAAAATGAGCATGTACAAAAACAACCAGAATATTCTTATATAATACATATGCATAAAATCAGCATAGTGAAAAAGACTCACTTAGCTATCCACTCTGGGCATCAGATACATATGCAACTCTTAGTCAAATCCATATGAGCAAATGGCATGGCACAGTCATCATCATCATTTGCACAGGGTGGGGGCAGTAGGCCAAGGCTGACATCAAAGTACTGAGTATGTGTGAGTCAGAAACACAGAACATTCAGCAAACTAAGAAATATCTCAGGGTCCTAACAGGAGATGTATTTCACTCAACATTAAGGTTTGCCTAGTTTACATGAGTGAGTTGTTATGGACAGTTTTTATGAACTGTTTTTTGTGTGTGCGTGTGTGCGTGCGTGTGTGTGTGTGTGTGTGTGTGTGTGTGTGTGTGTGTGTGTGTGTGTGTGTGTGTGTGTGTGTGTGTGTGTGTGTGTGTGTGTGTATGGACACAATGAAACTGCACTACATCCTGACATGTCAGACAGGTATGAGCCATGCAAGGTGGAGTTGTCACTTCAGTGTCATCACTCCCGACCACATCAACTGCCTCTGCCAGGAGCTACATTGCCACTTCCACATCCCTGGTTTGAAATATGGATGCTACCTGAATGTGAACAATGTCTACTGGACAAGTTCTCTTCATGAGTATGCCCAGGACCACTACCACCTGGTCTATCACATCTGGGTGTGGACACCTAAATCACTGACAGAGCATTGGAAGTAGTGCCACTATGGGAGTGGGATCTGACACGGCCATGTCAGCTAACACCAGAAGATGTTTCAGCTCTGTGGACATGTGGATACTGACTTCCCCCAGCAGACATTCCATCACACACACTGCTTGATCCAGTGTTTCACTCATCCTATACAAGGAGTCACCCACATGGTTGCAGCAGTCATGCATGTCAGAATGCTCCACATTTAGGGCTTGCACTATCTTTTCTGAGGCCCTGGTATGGTATATAAGGACTCAGCTAACATAAAGTTGAGGGTAGACAGTGAGCCTCCTCTTAGCACCTCTAGCACTCTCCAGTGTGGTACCATGCCCTCACAATGGCTATGGGCAAACTCCACTGGCTCTAAATCTAGAATAACTACACTACCCTGATCAAATGTGTCACTCTCAACCTGTCCTATATCTGAGAGCTCAGTAGAATGGGTATGAACAGACATTCTGAATGTTTCAAAAATAAGGCCAGTGGATGTGTGAGCCACAACCTCAGTGTCAGACTGAATGTCTGGACCCCGTGACTGTGCCTTTGCATCACCACCATCATCATCAGAGGCTACCAATACTCTGACATCAGGTGGTATGACTTCTCAAACTGCGACTGTCAGAGTCACATGTAATAATAACAACAAACACAAGACGGATAGAAATATTGACTGGAAATGATCCAAACTGTGTTGTAAATACTCATGTTAAACAATTTCAGATGCTAGAGGAATACAATACTTACTCTTGCCTCAGACTTACATCTAGGTAATGGTCATTACTAATCAAAGAATGTTAGTGCTTAGCATGTACAACTGGTCTTTCAAGTGGTAATTCTGATGTCCCTGGAAAAAGAGGAAGGCAGTGGAAAGAAGGCTAATAAGCATAACAATGCAAATACCAGAAGGACAACAGACTAATGCTCTGCTATCTTCTCCTTTTGAAGTATCTCAAAAAAGAGAGAACATATCTCAGAATCAATTAAACTGACCATCCCCGACCCCCACAACACAGTCTCTGTTGGACTATGTCTCTTTCAAGACACGTCTCCATGTTTCCAACTACATAAGAAGTATACAAGTATTAAAACATAAGGATGTCTAGAATGGTAGTAAATGCCTTATATATACCATACTTGGAAGTTCTTCTTGGGACATGCTTGGCCTATCATCCACATCAGCACTAACATGAAGTAGTCTGTGTAAACCCCCTGCTGAGCTGTCGGGATCTCTGACAGTGGGCAGGAACTGCTCAGTAGTGGTGGTTTTGCAGCAGGACCACCCCAGAGCCATCTGTTATCATGCTGCTGCAACTGCCCTCCTACATGCCACTGTAATCCTATCAGAGGTATGGTGTTGCACCTCATTATAGTTTCTGGCATGGCCGCCCACTGCATTTATGTCAGCGGCCACCTGCTGCCATGTGCTTTTTCTGGCAGACGTATCACCTCGCCCCTGTCAGGTAGGTAGGATCCATGATGGCATAAGGCTTCAGTAATGATGACCTCGTTCTTTGCATTACTGAATGGTGGCTTGCATGGAACAGATGGTCTGGGTGCCATAATCCTGTATGACATGAAACAGAAAAAGGCAAAACACATTTGTAGCACACAGAAATCCTCAACAGAAAACAATTGAACACACAATGCTCATTGTGGACTACACACAAGCTATGGGAAGCCCCCTGCCTCCCCAAAAATTATAATAAATTAGCATTACATCCATTCTGTTTACATTTCTGTAATGAGAAAACAAAGCAGCCAGCACAAATAGAGGAATCCAAGACTTTTATTAAGTCTAAAAGCAGACTGGTTTCGGCCTGAAGAGCCTTTATCAATGCAGAAAAACAAGCCCTCTCAGTGAACCGCCCCTTTTATATGTGATGCTCATAAATTCCCCCAATGAAAATGTCAAACCAATTAAGTGATTCCACCTACACCAAAATATTCAGTCACCACAACTATAACATAATTTTACATACATCATAAGTATAATGAAAATATTTAAAAATATTTTGAATGCTATCATAGGAAATGAGTGAAGAGATATGTTATTACAAGGTCAAAAGCCCTATTGAATCAAAAAGAATATACATGGAAAACACCTATGTTCAAACAAAATATGTTATCTGATGGTAATAATTTATATTAAAGATGTTCGTTCAATCCTGGTAGGGGGAACAAACCCCCCAAATGAATAATCCATGACCTTTCCTTTTTATTTAAAAGTTCATGCCACTTGGTTTTGGAAAATTTAAAACCTACAACCTTGTCAATAATAGTAAAGTGAAAATTGTCCGTTTTGTGAACCAAAGTGTTTGTACAAGGCATTAGTAGTAACTTTGTTTCTAATATTACTCAAGTGTTCTGCAATACGTAATTTGAAAGACCTAGACGTTTGACAAATGTAAAATGCAGAGCAATGGCACTCAGCCAAATAAATCACCCAACTGCTACTGCAATTCATAAAGGTCTGAATTTCAAAAACACCTGTAGTATTTTTAGTAAAAAATTCTTTGGTTTTGAATACATATTTACAAAAGGCACAATGTTCACAAGGAAAACATCCAAATAATTGAGTACCATCTAAAGTATATTGAATTTTAACATAAGAAGATGAATGTCTTTTGTAAAGCCTTGGATTCCTTTATTTGTGCTGGCTGCTTTGTTTTGACATTTGGATTATTTTGGCCTTTGCATTAGCCGTCCGTGTATGGATCTTTTGGACTTAGACTGATTATTTTACTTTGCTGGTGGTGTTTGAGGAATCCATTTTGTTACCGGGTGTTTACGTGCTTTTTGGCGTTATTGGTGCACCCCTTATGTTATCTACAGCTGTTTTTTCAACATCACTGCAGCATTCCTTGTCCTTTATCGGTTGGGTTATCACTTTGATGGGATATTTTTGAATCCCATTATATTGATTGGATTAAGTGCTTGGCCAGTATTTTGGTAACATGTTTTTTCTGCTGCTACTGTTGCTGGAAATGTTCCATGTGATTGGGATCGTTGGTATATCGCTATAGCTTGGGAGTGTCTCTTCACGGATTTTTTTGGACATTGATTATTGTCTGCTTGGGGAGTTAAGCTGGTAGGTGTTTTGTTTCTTATCAGGTCCTGACTGATGTTTGTTACAACTGCAACTATTACATTCATTTTGACACTATGACCTTTGGTATTATTAGATTTTCATGAGACTTGAGACTCCTTTCTCCATTGTGAAAATATACCTATTTTTTACATCAGAGGCATTTTTGGGCTTGCAAACACCTTTAAAAGGTTGGTAACATGCTTTATTTTTATGGCAGAAGGGTTCCGTGATGGCTTTATAATAGGCATCGGATGTGCTTGTGTATATCTTTTGGGCCTGATTGACTTTATTGAATAAGGTTGTCAGCTACGATAGTTTGAACGAACAATACTGTTTTTTGGACATTTAATATTCGTTTGGGGGCCATTTTCTACAACCAGTTTCGGACTGGCATTTTATATAACTTTTGCACCTGGTTGGACATTTGCTGTTTGGGACAATTGCGGACCCCAAGGTTTGGGGTCTCTTTAACACTGAAGAAACATCTCTTTTTTGGTCACAGACTTGAAACTGTTTTGGCAAAACAATTTTGGTTTGCCATTATGTAGACTGGGTGATTGCAATGTGTTAACGTTCTTTATTTTTTGAATTGTTTACTTAAAATGATCTGGTTTTGGGGTCAGAATTGTTAACCGACTTAAAAAGGTTTTTGGTCCTGGGATTTAATAAGTGCCAAACATTTGGGTTTTAACATTTTAGTTACAACTCTTGTTCAGCCGAATACCAATTTAGCTGAAAACCCCTTTGGCCATTCGGCCAGTCAGTGTTTTTTGACTTGGTGCTTGGTACAATACATCTTATATCGGGGTAGTAATGGTCAGTTGCTATGTAATATACACAGGCATAGGAACCAAATTATAAGCATTTTTTGTGACCCTGGGGTTTATATTCAAGTTGGTGCCAAGGAGTATATTCAGATAGGGGGTCTATATATATTTGGTTAAATATGGATCTTTTAACTATTTTACAGGGTTTATCTGCTGATAAAGAGGATATTGGCATTTTTGAATTCCATGGGGTGAATTTATAAACTAATAGTTTGCAGTCAACCCAAGATGATGGCTGCCATTCTCTTTTTGATAATATCTTTAAAAATATGAAGGCCCTAAGATCGAGTGTTTGGCATGCTAGGTAATTCAAAGCTTATAATCAGAAAGGTATCACTACAAGGGGTTTAAGAATTTGGATGAAGCCTTTAGTGGGGCAACCTGATGAGTTATTACTTTCATCTTGGTCCAGCATACAGCAATATTTTTCCATGGAATTTGTAAAGGCTTTACATGCCTTTCATGAACGCTGGATTGAAATTCTTATTTCAGAAGTTTCCAAAATGTGCCATGAGGCCAAACAATTTGAACATAAATCTCAGTATAAGGAATGTTTAAAGAAATTGAATGGAGATTTGCTACATTTTGAAAATGAGCTAAAAGCAAGGAAGGTTCGTAAATATAATAGAGATTTGCATGATTATAATCAGGGTCGCCCTTTTGAACAAATAAAAAATGTTAAGTTTTCCAGGACTAGTGACCTGACTCCAAGACACAAGAGAAAAAGGAAATCTATCCTTAAAAAGACCACCAATGTTGGTTCAGGAGGTGATATATCTTCCCATACTGATACAGAAAATGAGGTTTCGCAGACATCACCAGCACATAAGCGCTGTTTTTCTCAGGATGATCTTTCAAGCAATGACAAAATCCCTTTGGGGGCACAAGAAACAAGGGGGAAGAAAACACAAACATAGAGCTCAACCCCAGTTTAACATTAGAGACCATGTTGCAACTTCTGGAGCCAAAACAAGTTCCAACAATGTCATAAATATTTCCTCTGTTGTTTTATCAGAAACTGAATATGATTTACTAAATAAAAGATTAAACTTTATACCCAGTTTCTCAGTCTCTGAAAGTGATTTTGTACATGATCTCTTGTCCATTTGTAGGCTTCTTAATCTAAAGGTATTCTTTAGATATTCAGAAAACCACATAGAACCCAAAGAGGTGGGTTTTAAATTAACCATAGGCAAGACTGCTCTGCAAATTGTAGCATGTTACAGGCCACCCTCACAAACTCAGGAACCTCACATGGCCTTCCTGAAAACACTAGAGGGGATAAATGTATCACCAAACACCATCATACTAGGTGACTTCAATTACCCTAATATAGACTGGGAACACTACTCAAGCCCAAACACCCTAGCCCAAAAGTTCCTGGAATTCATAAACTCAAATGCCATGGAACAACTAGTCACCATCCCCACAAGAGGAGATAACATACTTGATCTCATCATCACGAACATGGGAGCACAATGTTCAACACCGGAGGTGTACCCTCACTGGTGAGATCAGACCACAAACTAATCTCGCTGGAGGTCCTCATCCCACCCCACCTGAAATAAAAGACCACAGTAAAGAACTTCTCAAAAGCCGACTTCACACTTCTAAAACTAGTGTGGACTCCTTTAAGGCCCCGAGCCAGCGGAAAACAGTACTCAATGAATCACTTACAAATGCCTTCTACCAGCACCTGCAGGACTGCATGGATAAGGCAATCCCAAGCAAAACAAAGACTTTTGTACCAAAGGCAAGCGTCCAGTCTGGTGGACCCCAGCCATAAACAAACTCTACAACAAAAGGAGGAAGCTACTACAAGATAGAGCAAAATCCTTAAAAGGTAAGACACCCTTGATCACTATAAGTAAAAACTAAGAGCTCTCATAAAATCATCCAAAGCAAATTTCGAGAGAAAAATAGCTAAAGACTCAAAAGACAATCATAAGGCCTTCTTTAGCTATGTTAGAAACCTGGGAGGAAACTCCCAGATATGCTCAGAGCTAGTTCAAAATGATGTGAAGATTACTGATCCTACAGACATTGCCAACATACTGGCTGACAGGTTCAGTGCAAACTTCTCCCCTCCCCAAAAGGAGAGATATCTATACCAAACGATTGCAGCCCCCAAACATCTCCAGCGCCCAAGTGAGAACTGCTCTCTCCAAAGCAAAAACACAGCATCCATGGGACCTGATGGTGTCCCCGGCTGTGTGCTCCATGAACTCAATGAGGAATTAAACCCACAGCTAGGACAGCTGTTTAATCAAAGTCTTACCTCTGATCATTACCCAGGAGTGGCGCACTGCAACTGTGGTACCACTTCACAAAGGCGGTGCCTCCACCGACCCTGGAAATTACCGCCCATTAGCTTGACAAGCCTTATCTGCAAAGCCATGGAGAGGATCATAATGGACCTCATAAATAAAGACATAGGGAATTTGCAGACTTTGGATCCAACCCAGTTTGGCTTTGTCAAAGGCAGATCATGCCTTTTAAACTTGGTTGACTTTTTCAAACAGTCACCAAAGCCATTGATGAGGGAAAGGCAGTCCATACAGCCTACCTCGATCTGGCTAAGGCATACAATACCCCACTCGGGTATCATTGAAAAACTCATCAGCTTAAATGTCAACCCATACATCACAAGATGGGTTGCAAACTGGCTGAGTGACAGAACCCACAGGGTCAGAGTTGCTGGCGCCATGTCAGACTCAAAGCCTGTCACAAGTGGTGTCCCACAGGGCTCAGTCCTGGGCCCACTCTTGTTTGGCATCTACTTTTCGAAGTACAAGCAAACACAGGAGGGTTATGGCTGACAAAGTTTGCAGATGACTGCAAACTGAAAACACATCTGACATAGATATCCTTCAGAAGGGTCTCACAGAAACGGATAACTGGTGCCAGAGCCACGGCCTAAAGTTAAATGCCAAAAATGCATAGTCATACCCTTCGGGAAAAACAAGGTTACCCCTAGCTACCAAATAGGTGGCAATCCACTGAGCACAGAAGAAGTTATCAGGGACCTGGGGACCCAGGTTGATAGTAGTCTGTCATTCGACACCCATGTAGCTAAAGTAGTTAGGAAGACCTTCTACATTGCCCACCTTATCATGAAGGGATTCTCATCTAGATCAAGGGAGGTCATAGTCTCCCTTTACTCATCACTCATCAGACCAATGATTGAGTACAATGCCCCCTTCGAATGTATCTGACCCGACACTTGCAGCAGCTGGAGAGGCCACAAAAGTTCCTCACCAAAAGGATAAAGGGTCTCAAAATCTGTCCTATGCTGCCCGACTGAAAGAACTCCAGCTCTATTCACTCAGAGGTGACCTTTGCCTAACATACAAGGCCATGTCATACCCAGATTTGATGAATATGCTTCACCTCAAAAATCTAGATCCATCAGAGCCACAAGGGCGGAGACTTAAACCTTGACACGGCTATTAATAGGACGTGCTGGAGGGATAGATTCATCACCCAAAGACTCCCTATGCTGTGGAACAAAATCCCGGTACATGTGAGGCAGAGCACCTCGCTGGCCTTGTTCAAGAGAAATCTTGACCAATGGATGGGAGATCGCAGATATACCCCAGGGATTACCTCAGTGTCACTGCTCGACAGAGGCACAGCAAAATAATGGGTATAGTTCCCCATACTAAAGGGGTGGCATAAGCCACAAAACGATGGACTAGGCTTGTAAATGCCCTCGGGCAGATAGCCTAGTATGAACCTATGAACCTATGAACCTATCCTTCCAGCTTTATGCCACCCATGAACAAACATGTCGAAATTTTCCAGAAATGTATGCTCAAAGAGCTACATTTTGGTGGACATGCTGGTGAGGGTTTGCTTTTTAATAATTTAAATCCATCAGAAAGGGAGGCACTATGGAAACTTAAAAACAAGAAAGATTTGGTTATCATATAAGCAGATAAAGGGGGTTCCATAGTGCTTATGAACTGGTCCGATTATGAAATGGAGGCTAACAGACAACTCAATGATGCCAGATTCTATACAAATATGCAGATTGATCCAACTCCATGTTTTAACATTGAAATTGATAACTTTCTTGATATGGACATGGGCGAGGGCATCATTGATGATAAAACCTGTTTTCATCTTAAGGTCAGTGAACCTTCTTCGCAGTTTCTTTATTTGCTTCCAAAGGTACATAAAAGTCTCCATAATCCACCTGGGTGACCAATTGTGTTGGGCAGGGGTTCCTTAATGGAACCTATTTCTGTCTACCTGACTCAATATTTGAAACCTTTGTTGAAAGCTGTCAGGGCGAGGATCAAAGATACAACAGTTTTTGAACATCATTGCTGACTCTCAGATTGAGTATGAATGGTTATTATGTACCTTAGATGTAACATCACTTTATACCTGCATCCCTCACTGGGCGGGATTAATGGTATTAGAATTTTGGCTCACTGAGTTGAATTTATATAGTCCTGGGTTTAACACCTTTCTTCTCTGTCTGGTTGAGCATTCATTAACCAAGAATGTTTTTTTGTTTAATGGCAAGAGTAATTTACAGTTGCAAGGTATTACCATGGGGGCTGCCTTCGCTCCCATCTATGCGGATCTTTTCATAGGCTATCTGGAACATCACATGATTTATGATAGGAGCCACAACATCTTTATTGATTTAATGGATATTTGGCATAGGTACCTGGATGACTGCTGGATGATTTGGAAATCTGATGTAGTATATTTAAAAGAGTTTGTACGTTATCTTAATGATAACAAATGGGGCATCCAATTTACTGTGAACTTCAATAAGAGGTCGATTCCATTTTGGATGTGTTGGTTAACAAACAATATGATGGTACTTTAATCAGTACAGCTTATAGGAAGCCCTTTCATTCCAACTCTTTACTACATGTATCCAGCTGTTGTCCAGGTCACATTATTAAGTATATTCCTAAATCGCAATATATGAAGATTAAACGGATATACTCAGGGGAGGCAGATCTTGCACACTTCAATGTGCCTTTTGTAAATATGTATTCAAAACCAAAGAATTTTCTACCAAAAATACTACGCATGTTTTTGAAATTTAGACCTTTACGAATTACAGTAGCAGTTGGGTGATTTATTTGACTGAGTGCCATTGCTCTGCATTTTACATTGGTCAAACATCTAGGTCTTTCAAATTACGTATTTCAGGACACTTGAGTAATATTAGAAACAAGGTTATAACTAATGTTGTATCTTTCGGCTTTTCCCGGTTCGGGGTCACCACAGCAGAACTCTGGTCCGCTAATGATTGGCAGTAGATTTTTACATACTGAGTTGCCAGCCCTGACACACAACCTTCAATGAAGGTACGCCCATCCACGCATGTCTCCACACAGAAGACGCTTTAGCTGAGAATCAAACAGGACAAAGTCTTACTGTGAGGCAACAACGCTACCGCAGCACCACCACCGCAGTACTAATGCTTTGTACAAACACACTATGGTTCACAAAACGGCCAATTTTCACTTTACTATTATTAATAAGGTTGTGGGTTTTAAATTTTCCAAAACCAAGTGACATGAACTTTTGAATAAAAAGGAAAGGTCATGGATTATTCATTTGGTGGGATTTGTTCCCACCAGGATTGAATGAACATCTTTAATATAAATTATTACCATCAGATAACATATTTTGTTTGAACATAGGTGTTTGCCATGTATATTCTTTTTGATTCAATAGGGCTTTTGACCTTGTAATAACATATCTCTACACTCATTTTCTGTGATAGCATTCAAAATATTTTTAATATTTTCATTATACTTATGATGTATGTAGAATTATGTTATAGTTGTAGTAACTGAATATTTTGGTGTAGGTGATTTCTTTAAATTGGAATCATTTAATTGGTTTGACATTTTTATTAGGGGAATTTATGAGTATCACATATAAAAGGGGCGGTTCACTAAGAGGGCTTGTTTTTCTGCATTGATAAAGGCTCTTTGGGCTGAAACCGGTCTGCTTTTAGACTTAATAAAAGTCTTGGATTCCTCTATTTGTGCTGGCTGCTTTGGTTTGATGTTTGGATTATTTTGGCCTTTGCACTAGTTGTCTGTGCATGGATCTTTTGGACTTAGACTTATTTCTGTAATGATGACAGCAGTTGTGTAACTGACTACTGGATGGTAGTATTATCAATAAATAGGCAAAAATTCAAAAAGTAGAAATGACAAGACATTTTTCTTAGTCTCTCCATTGTTATGGAGGTCATCATGGGACATCTGAGAAGTCTAACACTTCTGTTAGCTACACATGCACAACCCCTTGAAGTTGATAATAAACACAATACACTTGTCTGCAGTAACTAGTGAAATTATAAGAACAAAGGGTAACACAGTACTGTGATGTAACCATACCATTAATTGACAAACTCTGAAAGCACAGCAAGAACCAACATATTTGTAGTATACCAACAGTGAATGCAAAATATGCATACAAATAAAAATTATTTCTATTGCATATGGAAATATATTACAATTATGAAAATGCAAACATTTTATCAAGAGGACAAACATACCTTATGAGATAATGCAGTAATTTGTAGAAAAATCTCCTTCAAGTAAATTCCAGTAATGGTCTGTCTCTATCAAATCAGTTTCCACTCATTCACCTTCCATAGGTGCACCATTACTTTTATATAGTGTACACTTAGCCCTCTAAGCACTTTGAAGATTCCTGAAAACCAAAGATTTCACTTGGTGTAGGGGAGGTAAACATGGTGTAAGTAGCTACACAATTGTATGCACATACCCTAGGATTGCACTGAGGGGCAACAACAACAATTGTTAGCTGTTAATGGCAACTATGACTACAACAACAATCAATTTTGAAGAGAATGTTCTCTCTAAAGTGTGAGTACCATGCAGAATAGACATAAGAAGAAAGTGGAAGCATCTTGAGGTCAATAAGAACAACCTTAACAACACTGATATTCTTTTAATATTAGCACACCTTCCATACTCTGCTTAAACATTGCTCTGCTGTATCTCACATTGAAGCAAAGCTGCAACGAAATGCCCAAGACATTGCACGTCTGTTAGTTAAGCCTGGAAGAGGGGAAGATACTCAGAAAATAAAGAGAAGAAATAGCTTGCCGTGTTGGCAACTTTACAATGACATGGTGTGGACTTTTGTTAGCCAAAATTATTTGTCAATATCACATTCATGTAGATATGTTCAAGCAAATGAGAAGAGAACATTTTCTGATCTTTCTTCTGCTGGACCTGTAATTTAATGGCCCTCTAAATCAGATCTGTGTGGTGGGTACAGTTTCTAATTACTGGTGTAAACCTGTGCTGATCAAAAAGACGGATGCAACTGAGTGCGAGTTGTTATTGCACTGTATTGAGGGTTCAAATCCAAATAATGTGCAGTTTGACAGAGTTAATGTATACTTCCAGAGCATATGATCAAGTTGTAAGACACATAGACTAAACAAACCTCACAATTATGCATTTTCATTATTATTCCTTTATATTTGCTAGTACAGACATTTTGTTTTCTTTTATTGGATTCATTTGTGTGTTTTGGCAAAGTGGATTTTGGATTGGCAGTGTTTCATGGCAGTAAATGGGAGTCCACTTCCCAAGGTACAAATTGAGAAATATAATTTGGAATGCCATTATCAGTGCATTTCAGAGTGTCAAAGGTGTGCTTTAATACAGTTCTATGAACCAGTGCCATCTTAATGCATAGGCACACTGGGCAGTTGTCCGGGGGCCCCACTAGCATAGAGGCCCCATGCTAATCTATGTATGTTGTGATTTGCTGTCAATAAATAAATAAATATTACACTATACTAAATTATGAACATTTGAAGTATGAAAATTACAAATATTAGAAAGTATTGTACAGTAGAGCATTGATTATCTGAAACATAAATTATCCAAATGCAGCCTTCCTAAAATATAATTTATCCAAACATAATGGCAACCCTCCTAAAAGTTCCATCTGTACTTGCTTCACCTGTAAGTGCCATTTGGATTGTGTGTGTGTGTGTGTGTGTGTGTGTGTGTGTGTGTGTGTGTGTGTGTGTGTGTGTGTGTGTGTACACACACAAAATGTCCCAATTTCATTTTTAATCCTGTGAGTGGTTGTGTAGGTAGTGGCCCAAGTGCAGTGCTTTGCCCGGGGCCAATAATGCTGTTAAGATGGCCTGCTATGAACAGTGGTAAGAGGAGGAATTCTACATCTCACCTAAGTCTCACTGTATCACACTGTGTAAATGAAATAAGTTTAAATAAGATGACAGAGTATGCAGGGAGTGAATCCAGGTTGAAGCCACATGTTGCTTGTAATGTTTGCAGCAGATGTGAAAATGCAGCTTGTGTCTTTTTAACTGTTGAACAGAAATACAAGTCATGTTTGTCTTTGTGTTTTATGGTGTGGAATATAAATTATATATATATATATATATATATATATATATATATATATATATATATATATATATATCTCGAGTTTCAGAATATCAAGTTTAGAATCTCGAGATCTTGGAATCTCGAAATTCTACCCCCCCCAAAACACCACCCAACACACTAAAACATGTGTATGCAGGGGGGTAAGCCCCCCTGTACCTCCCACCCCCCCGCAGCTTAAATATACCAACTCTGAGATCGCACTACAACGAGGACAAGGAAAATCTCCTGGTCCACACTGTATTTTGAAACTTCGAACATATGATCTTCGATAATATGAAATTCAAAGTGTTGAGCTTTGAAATTCTGAACGGAACTCATATATATATATATATATATATATATATATATATATATATATATATATATATGGGTCTACTTTCTTTAAACAAAAGTACATTTAATTGAATTTTATTTACTTGAGCTGAATCCACTGATGCTCCATTTCAACGAACAAATGGACTGCCAAATTTCTTTCCCTGTGAAAGGACCCACTTAGGCACCATAGTAACCAACCAAAACAGAGGATAAGTAAGCCCACCAAAGTGGGGGCTTTGCCCCCCCAAGCCCCTACATAGACCCCACTACTTGAATATACCAACACTGAGATCGCACTACATGGAAGAGAGGGCACAGTTCACCATGGAAGCCAAGTGGTTCCTTTCACAGGAAAAGGAATTCAGCACTCCATTCATTCATTGAAATGGAGCTTCGGTGGATTCAGCTCAGGTAAGTAAAATTCATTTAAATGTACTTTTGTTTAAATGAAGTAGACTCATATATCTATCTATCTATATATATATATATATATATGTGTGTGTGTGTGTGTGTGTGTGTGTGTGTTTGTGTGTGTGTGTATGTGTGTGTGTGTGTGTGTGTGTGTGTGTGTGTGTATATATATATATATATATATATATATATATATATATATATAGGTATATATACGTGTATATATTGCCTTTGCAATTTACACACTGCTTAGCAAAGAGCAACAGGACTCACAGGTTAAGGAAAAAGTGAACAATTTAATTTCTATAATCTTCATTATTTCATTAGTACAAACACTCCTGTAATCACTGCACAGTATTTGTAATGAGTGAGTGATGTATGCATGATATATATCTCTTTCTGTGGCACAAGCTGTAAACCCATTGACTTTAGACCGATAACAGAGTTGCTGTGGGTTTCAAATCCTTACTGCTGTTAATGGAATACTGAAATTATTACTTAAAATTTATGACTTACTTTCATCACATCTTTTTTCTGGTTTATGCCTTCTGCAGTTCTATACTGAGTGACATGCAATTATACTTCCTTGGTTATGGAAAAAAGTGAAAATTATTTTTGGCCAGCCTTCTTTAGTGCAAACAGGTTTAGCTGCAATGCACGGATATCAGCATTCTGAACAATACTGAGGGGAAGAACATACACCTGTTGTGTAGCTGCCTCTGTGTCACAATGTTTAAGTGCAGTGCCTTTAGAGATGGAATGCAGATGATCCAGAGTTCAAATCCAGATAGCGTGTTTTTACAGAGGGTGTTACAATGCAATTTTTAGCAACACTTTGATTAGAAAGTTAAAACTTCATATAAATAGCCATCATTTTATTAGGAAGGTAGCACTATATATACAAATGGCTATCATACATATGTTGAATGCAAGAAATGTCTCAGTAATGCTTTGATAACTGCAATTTTCTAGGCAGCATATCTTATTAATTACTTATTTATGAAACCCATTTGATTGTATGTGTAATTGTTTAAGCAAGACAATTAGGATCATTACTGAAAAATCCACTTGCATATCTATGACAGGAAGAGTAGTTTAGTTAAAATCATCTTGACTCCTTACATAGCCCGACTATGTGTTTAGGACAATATGTGTTGTGATGTATGTATGTACTATACCCCAACCTGTATTACTCAACTCATGAAAGTCTATTCAGTTGAAATATATTTACAAACATTACTATTGATTTTTACATGGGAATGCAGTTCCCAGAAGTTCTGAAAGTCACACACATACAGGCCTAACTGAAGTATATCTCCATTCAAACTGCATGAATTATATCTGTAATAACCATGGATGAAAGGGAGTTCTACTGTAGCACTAAGAAATAATAACCTGCCTTTAAATGGGTGCATTCTTTATTGCAGAGGCTTGATTTCCACATTGTAAAACTAATTTTTTACAGTGTGCAACTACCAGCGAAATATGTCCCAAGTAAACCTATTCAACCTTCCAAATGCTGGGGCTTACCATGCAAGGTATTAAGCATGTCAATACTGACCACTGGAAAAAGTGTGAACATCACACATGGCAAGTATAACTGCCATATTTTGAACCTAATTTGCTGTTTGTTAAAATCCCTGTCTCCTTGTCTGGCAAAGGATGTCTCTGATTTTCATCAAGCAAATGCAATCGGCATGGTTGTGCATCTTTGTGCACTGGTTGTTAAATGTAATATTATAATTTGGCATCAGTTCAGACATAGAGTTGTTGCTTGACTTTTGCAAACATGGCTGGTGAGGAAGATGATAGCATTAAATTTAAAACTGAGGTGGGGTGTTGAGGAGTCCAGGATTTTTTGTGGCACTTTTTTTTGAAGCACTACAGCCATAGGCTGTTGCAGGGGGACTATACTGGATCTCAGTGTAAGACTGAGGCTTGGAACAGCTTAGCCAAGGAGGTCTCCAATGCAATTGGCATCCCACACACTAGAGAGATTTGTCCTTACTATTATAGTGACCTGAAATGGTGCAAGGACCTCCTTAGCCGATGAGAGGCTGAGTTTAGAACTGATGACACCCCTCACTTGTGTAAGTATACTGACCCATCACCATTCAAATATATAGAATGCAATAGACAATTAAAAATGGTATTATGCAGCGGTTAGCATTGTTGCCTCACAGCAAGAGGTTCTCCGGTTCGATTCTCGGCTGGAGTGCCTTCTGTGTGGAGTCTGCATGTACTTCCCGTGGTTGAGTGATGTTTAAAGACATACAGGTAGGTGCGTTCATGAATGGGTGTGCCTTCATTGAAGGTTGGGCATCGGGCTAGCACCTTGGCACCATTAAAATTTACTGCCAATTGTAAGCGGACCGGCATTCCACTGTGGCGTCTCCTAACTGGGAAAAGCTGAAAGACATTCATTATGCTTTTAAGTCTCTTCTTCTCTATTTTGCAGCTGCTGAAGACATTGTAATAAACCAGGAGGAGCAACAAGAGAGGTTAAATGACCTCAAAGAGGCAAGGTGTATGTATGCATCAGGTCTTACTGTAAGCCTAATAACTATTGTAATTATATGCACTATGGCAATACTGAAATAAATAGTCACATTTATGATATTGTAACAGTGCAATTGATTAACAGAGTAAACCTTCTCATCATACTTGGATATGGCAAAGCTGTACAGACTTGATTATTATAAATGTGTATGTGGTGAAATTATATAGTCATGTGATATGTCATAAATCTAAATGTCTCATTTTTGTCTTACCCCACCCCTTCTCTCTCAATTTTTTTTTTTTTTTTTTTTTTTTTGCTTTTTGAATATTTTATATGACTTAAAAACGTTCTTTTGTCATACATTTCTGCTTACAAAACCGGACTTGTAGCACTGAGAGGTAGACCATCCACTGTGGATTGGCCTGCAGTCCCCCCACAGGTTGCAGTATTGACACCCAGCACTTCAGGGTTTCAAGCTGAGAGTGTTGCCTCCACAACCCCTGCCCTACCTTTACCATACACATCAGGTAGCTCTGCCGGAGCTGCTGTTGCACTGGTACCCAATGGGAGTAGTAGTAGTGGAGGTGGTGATGTTGTCACCTGGCAAGAGCTGACAGGGCTGGTGAAGGGTATCATAGAAAGGGGCCTCGGTGCCAGTATCATCATATTGCCAAGACAAAACCACATTGAGCACTGACAGAGGAAACTGAGACAGTAGATGCTAATTGTAGTTCTGAGGGAAGGACTAGATTCTCAGGCTTGATATGGGTGCATCTCTGATGTCCCCTAGCAAACCCCAGTCATGGTGTCCCCCAACTGTTTGTGTCCATCACCATCCTTTTCTGACTTGTATGTCCTGTATGTCTGTGCCTGCTTCCTCACCTACCTTACCTACCTACCTGACCTTCAAATTCCTAAGCCCCTTCCCCAACATTCCTCTCTCTTTGAAAGTAAAAAAAAAATGTGCACCTATCCAACAAAAATATATATAATAATAACCCTTACATAGTTCTTCTCTTCACCTATGTGTCTTATTGACACACATGATTTGATACAATTGGCTCTACAAAGTTATTCTGTTGTTGTCACCTACCCTTGGTGTGGTGACAGTACAAATTCAGTAAATTATGTCTACACTTTCTACACTACTACATTTGGCAGCAGCAGGGGTAAACACACAAACATATAACACAGGCAAATACTGATGGGGGAGCAGGGGAGGTGCTAGCACATAAAAGGTGGAAGAAAACAGCAGATTCAGAGATGTGCAAACAAAGGGAGGGCACTGATAACAGACTGGATTAGACAACAAACAGGGGAGGCATTGATACACAAGAGATAGGAACCCTGAGATGGCTATTAGGATGGGAATGGCCTTCCATATAACACTGTATATGTGACACTCAGTGGATGATCAGACAGTTCCCTGACCACCTTTCACACTGTGCCCTGCCTGAGGTATTGATGATAGGTACAGGCAGTGATGTGACTCTTCTAGCTGCAAGAAGAGCCTTTCTAGGCATCTGATGAAGGTTTCTAGCCACTAACATATCCCACCAGCTCCTCCACCAAATCTTTGTGTGTGTGTGGCAAATTAGACATCCCACTGAGGAAAATAAATGGTGATTATGGTCAATGAAGCTCTACCAAGGGCAGGTCAGGTGGCTTTCTGGCTGTCCCCCACTGCACCCACTGGAAAGACAGCCTGAAATACCATAGGGGAACATACATGAATCACTGGGTCTGTTAGGGGACTGTAGACCATGGCCATAGCCTTGGCACCAATGTGATAGCTGATGTACAAAATGAAAAAAATAAACACCAAAAAAAAAAAAAAAAAACAACAAATGATTGCAAAAGAAAAGCTAGCAACAAAGGAAGAGAAGGTAAAGAGAAAAAAATGCATCACATAAACAAAAATGGCAACCATTTCAAATATAAGGACTTACTAGAGAGAGCCCTAAAACATGGATACTGAATGGCCAAAAGAGTAAACTTACATATACTAAGTCCAAGATGCCATTTCACAGACTATTTCCCTTTCTCTGAGGTATGGTAATCTCAGAATTGGCATATATAAGTTTGGAGGGTGTAGAGGGCTTGTCCCCCACATAGGGGAGTGCAGGGGGGATTAACCCCTGCAAAACAAAGTTTTAAGGAAAAGAGTTATTTTCAAAATCTGTTCTTCTCCAAGTTTTTGTTTTTTTTGTTTAGCTTTTCGGCACTATGCATTTTGATTGCTGGCATTTCATTTAATAATCTAATAAGATAATTATTTCATTTAGTAGCCAAGAAAAATAATATCTGAATCACATTAAATGAATTATGACATGCTATCAGTACTACTGTATAAAGACATTATATGACTAGCTGTAAGAATGTATAACATAAATGGTCATAGGTAAGGATGTGCTGTCTGAACATAGGTGGCAGTTTTGATGTATACAGAGATGGCTATAAAAATTGAGGGAAGAAATACTGGTCTACCTACAGACTGCAAAGACAACATCATGAGCCTTTAGCCACCTACTATTCAATGCCCCTGCTGTTGTCTAACACTAGCATGTATATAGGAAACAAACTGTGAATGTGAAACACAGATAACCTGAATGACTGCATTGCTAATAGTCTGAACAGCACCCAATGTACAATATGAATACCATATACATCTTAACATAGGCAGTCTTACTTGTCCAGGGTCACACACATTCATGTTCCTGGCAGGTAGCTAATGTGGTAGTACTATAACCTCATATTACAAATAGAATTACAAAACAATTACATAATATGTGCCTAAAGACTTTCTATTCTCCTCTGATACAAAATGCTCTTCTCTTGTCTGACTTTGTGACTTGTAAAACAATAAATATCATTAAGTTACATAACCACAACATGTGCATTTGTGCAGACTGCACCCATTCTTACAATACATCTTGGGTGTCTTTACTTTGACCTCATATTTTCACTAGTTAAAAATGTCAGGATGATGCCTCCTTAGGTCACTATAGTGGATCCTAGACTACTCACCAGAGCAGGTTATGCCATTGGCATCAGAAATTTCTCTGGCAAGACATGCTAGGAATCCACTCTATACTGGAGACCCTCTGATGAGTCCCATCCAGGCACTCCTTGGGATCTGTAATCAGATAAAGATTTTGCTTTCCTGACTGTACCACCAGGGTACCCAGCCACACTGAATGCCCTTAGAACTCATGGTCATGTAACAGTCTCATTCCAGAGAACTACAGCAGACCTCAGAGTCATGCCCATTGACTTTTTGGCATGTGCCATGCAACATATGGCATCTTAATAGCACAGTCTGTGGCAGTGTGTCCATGATGTAAGGCTGAAAATGTTGGCATGGCAAGGTGATATGAAGAAGTGGATCATGGCATGAAGTAAAAGTATGTACTAGGTGTGTTCTACATGTGAGAGTATGTATGGTCTTATTGGTTAAATCAACTAGAAACGTGACTTGTGCTGCAAGGCATCCCTTTCATGGTCAGTGACGTACACATGCATGATCAGTGCACTTCACAGGTGCTCACGGGAATGCTCAAGGTCAAGAAAACCTCTTAGCTCAACTTGGCTCAAGGCCCGATGCCCAGAATGAGGCAGGCTCAGATTAGTATATATAGGTTCTATGGGTGTGGGGGCTAATCATACCCTTTGGGGTTGCAAGGGGACTTGCCACCTTGCAAAAAAGAGAAGAGCAATGTTCAAGGTTCAGTCTTCTCCTGCATTTCCAATCTTTTTTTTTTGTTGTTGACACTAGACGTTACTAGTGCTGACATTTCATACAAGGCCACTTGCACAAGGTAATGTCAATCTTATTACTTTCTACAGCTAAACATGGTAGTTATTATTCACTCACAGGGAATAAAGTAATGGAAACAGGTCTTATTTATTTATTGTCTCATATGTGAGTAGGTGGGTAGCCAACTAGCTTACTGGCAAGAACCAGCTGTAAGAGTAGGAGGTGCATCATCTGAAAATAGGAAGGTGACCACTGTAGTGATGCAGGGATCTGTGCTGGGATCTCTGCTGTTTGGCACCAACTTCTCAGATCTCCACCTACAGATGAAGAGCCTCAGTTAACAAAGCCCATTGATGACTTTGGGCTGTGGCCTAGGAGTCATTCTCAAGTTCCTTCCTGGCAAGCATACACTCTGTCATGAGTTTATACTTGTCAATAGCTCGTGTACTGAAAATGAGCTCAAGTTCAGTGCCAATAGTGCAAACATTGTTACTTTTGGTAAATGTCCCCTAGCTCCAGCCTATAGCATAGGTAACACATCACTTCAAAATGAAAATATCGCAAGAGACCTTAGCACATGGTTGCACAGCTCTCAGACATTTGACCATCACATTGCAATGATAGTTAGGAAATCCTTTTACCTTGCATAGCCCACAGCAACAAGTATTTCTTGCAGATCAAAGATGTCCTCATCTCCTTGTACTCCACTTTATTGCACACATTACTGAGTACAGTGTCCCTTTTGGGATGTACCTTACTGAGCATATCAATAAATGGAAAGTCCCAAGAAGTTTGTAACTAAAAAGATTAGGGGAATAAATTATTTGATCTGCAAAGATAGCCTGGAGGCTTTATTCCTTTACTTGTTTTTTTATAGACACTTTATGTAATTTTAGAGATGACTCAGACTTCACTAATGGTGGTCCAAATTTGACTCAGCCAGTGGACATGATGTCAGTGGTGTATACAGGAAATGTGGAATCCATATTCCTACCACAATAGGTGGCATGGCCGCTATGCCTGTGAAACCCACTGCAGAGACACAGGATGACCTGAAGGACAGGAGAGTCACAGGCAGGTCTACCAGGGAAGTGATGTCCCCTGCATTACAGTCTGCCTTGCTTGCTTGCTTGCTGCCAGTTCCACTGAGCATAGGAAAAGATGGGTCAGTCAGCATATCAGTGAGCATAGATGCAATGGATAGTGGTCCTTACCTAAACTAGTTGTTTCTTTCTCTGTATCAGTGACCCAGTGAATGTACAAGTCAGTTAGTACAGCGGATTAAGGCTCTGAACTGTTAATGAGCTGCTTCTTGGATCCAAGGGTACAGGGTTTGATTTCTAATACCTCCATTGCCTGTTGTATGACTCCTAGAAAGTCACTTACCTAGGAACTTCTCCCAGGATATCCCCAAAGAAGCCATTGAGATTAACCCTGTTAAAAATTAATAAAATAAATAAATACATAAATAATCATAGAGGGACAGGTAAATAACATCTCAGTCCTTATAGAAATCGTGACTGTTTTACACAATGTGCAAGATGGCCCAAGGGACTGCATAACCCATATGTGTGACACATGGACATGCTCAGTAGGTAGCTTGCATGACACAAGCCTTCCACTGCTCATGGACAGCATGAAGACTCAATTTTTGGCCATTCCACTTCTGCCTCCAGTACTGGGGGCCACTGTGGAAGAAGAGATCTAGGTCAGGCACATGTAGTGCCACCACTTACACTCCCACCATCTAATGTGGAGGTGAGTAGGGTGAGACATGGATATCCATGAAAGCATAGAGCTCAGGACACAGAAATGCATGGTATGTGTCATCATTTGAATTCAAGCAGCACACCTTCATGTAGGCAAGAGATGATAGTGCCTGTGACCCTACCTAAAGAGGACAATCACATGAATGAGGGTGTGCATGGAATGCACAAACAACTGCATAGGGGGTCTGCACTTGTCTATAGGTGCTAACCACAGGGCTCTCGTATCTGCTGATGTTGTGCCCCAGCATGCACATAATCATATGTCTGCAATGCCCACATGCACAGACATGTATAGCAGCACCACCTTCCTATCCAAAGTACTCTAGGCTCCACCCCTTCCCCAAATTTGACAAAAAAAAACACCAGGCTAATAACAGCCATGTCACCACACATACACACACACACACACACACACACACACACACACACACACACACACACACACACACACACACACATTTTCTTGTGGTTGAGGCCTAGCACTGTGTCTCTCCACACCTGTGCAAATAATAACTATGCCCTGGCCTATGTACGTAGTCACTTGGGTAGTCTATACCAGATAAATAGTATTGCCAGTCTCTGCACAAATTGGCAGAGACTGGTTGCAGCTTTGAGTGTGTCATGTTTAAAGTACTGTATAATGCCTTATTGCTGACCATAGCTATGGACAGCCACTGACTCTAAGCCATTGCCAGTAGATACTGTGCCTTCCTCTCTCTGGCATAGTCCTCCCTTGCAGTCTGCATATAAACAGGCTGCTCATCAGGTACCTCATCTATTGTCTGATGTCTTAGAACAATTTCTCCTGCATGTGTACTGCCTTCTGAAACTGTTTTCAAAAAATATGTTACATAACTTACGACAGACAGAAAATATCTTAGTATGTGTGCCAGGATCTTAATGAAGGGCACCACCAGATACATCCAGGCAATGAAACTTGGCCTTCAGCAGGGCAAACACATACACATGACAATGACCAGAATTTGTGATAGGGCATAATTGTAACCATTGTCTGCCATGGTCTATACGTTTTGATAGGTTTCATCAATCATGGCTCATGGATATTTCTAGCATCACTAATAAGATACCTCTTGAGAATATCACCACGCAAATCAGTGATAGAGTTCACACATATGCCCATGGCTCATGGATATTTCTAGCATCACTAATAAGATACCTCTTGAGAATATGACCCCACACAAATCAGTGATAGATTTCACACATATGCCATATATGGGAATCATGCGTACTGTCTGGGTGGCCTGCAACACACTGTAGATTAAACCTTATAAATTGCCTGAGAGTTGATGCAGTAGTAACCTTTACAGTTAACATACTTTTTATCCTTCTCAGTAGGTAGGTCCTTTATTTCAATGTGGGTGCATTCAATGGCCACAAGCATATCAGAGAAATGGCTATGTTTCTTTTTGTCTCCCCTTACTTTGTACTATGGCAGCCTACCCAAGTGTCCCACACACAATACTCAGTCTGCCAGCCTTCTGCAGCACTCAGGGACTTTCTCTATGTGGGTTAAACCTAGTACAGATCCTAAGGAGATCCTAGGGGGGGTCTGGCTATTTGCTCTAACTCATTCCTCCATCCACTGTGGTCTCTTGGTTGCATCTAGTGGTCAGGCATACAATGGAGACATGATATATCACCCTCCATCAGCAGCAATTCTGTCATGTTACCACCCTAATCCTCTTTTGACTCTGCCCCTTCATAAGACACCCCCACCAAAGATTGTGTGATTAATGCCCTTGAGACTGCCCTCCTCAGTATAGTAATACCCATCTCTCTTCTGCCATTCTGTTAATTGCCCTACCAACTGATTGAACCTTCATCGTCTAGGTTGCAGTAAGGACTTTATCCCTCTATGTTATAAAGACATGCATCTGGAGCGTTTCTCCCCGGGCCTCCACTAAAAATTGGCTTCGTTCCAAGTTGGACTTTCCTGGTAAACAAATGTTAAATAAAATAAAAATAAATAAAATGTCTTTGGAGCAGCAGAAAAATGAGATATGTCATAAAATGCCCACATCATTGTGGGGCTCTGTTCTGTGGTCTGAGAAAGCCACTTAGCCAGAGGGACCATTCAGTGACTGATTGAGTTGGGACATCACTGTATTTTGACCCAGGGAAAATACACCAGTTCCTCTGCCAGTCATTGAGTGGTCCATGTAGTTGGCATTTTCAAACCCACACACACCTTTCTATCCAGAGGGATAATCACTTCATGGATCTCACAAGTATGCAAAACATCTCAACCAGCACCTGCAAGGTGATTGTGTCCCCAAGGTAGTGATCCACGATTTCAATTTTGTGAAGGACAGGCAGCGCTAGGAACAAACAGATGACACAGCATTTCCAAGGGTGATGACTGACAATACTGTGACCATCAGTGGTGAGTACAGCCTGTTTCATATACAGGCTTGTTAATGTTGCAGCTACCTCATATATCACTCTGTGATTTGCTTTCTGTTAATTGATTTATTTAACATTTGTTAACCAGGAAAGTCCGACTTGGAACAAGCCAATTTTCAGCGGGGGCCCGGGGAGAAACACACCAGATGCATGTCTTTGTAATGTGGGGGGAAACCAGAGCATCTGGAGGAAACCCACATGAACGCAGGGAGTACATGCAGACTCCACACAAAAGGCACCCCACCCAAGAATCAAACCGGAGAACCTCTTGCTGTGAGGCGACAAGACTACTGCTGCACCACTGTGCCGCCCGTGGTTTTACTGTTTCAGTAACTCTGGAGCTAGCACCTTTAGTCATGGTATATATCCATCTCTGAATTGCTCTGTTTTATTGCTTACCTTCAATTGCACCTCTAGAGTCCCTCATTTTAATAATGCTGCTTGTTATCATGTTATTATATCTCCTATACTAGCTGTGGGATTTCTCGGCCTTCCCTGCTCACACATCGAATTGTTCATATCCCATGTATGGCTGTTTGTTGCTCACAACTGCTTACCATAACACAAAAAATATGTTTCTGAATCCAAGGGATTGTCTTACCAGGGTTTAATAGTTTAGAACATATGGCTAAATGCTAATAACAATGCTTGGCATGCAGTATTTATCCTCTTTACTGTCATGAAAGGAAATGTTCTCCCTAATATTTGGTACAGTCCTTTATAATTATAGTTCATATTATGATGATGCAGCGATACTGTTGATGATGTAGGGGCTATCAAAGATTTGGAAAAGAGGTTATCCAATTCTGAGGCTAGCTTTCCAATTTGTTTAGATAAGGCTCAGGTAAGTAAGTAAGAAAATGTTGCTTACTTATTCTACTGATTTAGAATCTTTGCTAATGAGGTAGGCATGATGATAGGAAGACTCTTTTCAGCAATGACATGGGTCAGAATCAAATATTATTTAATAGGTATAGGGGAAGAATTAATAACATGGAATGGAATACATTTTAAATAAAGTATAAACATTATAAAGTAATAAAACCTAAGCAAAGAAGCATGAACAGTGACTTGAACTGGAAATATGGATTGTAAAACAAGATACAGTTGTGACTTAACAGTAAATCTAGATATGTAGCCGAATCACTATAATCAACCTAAGTCTCCAAAATATGGAACTTGACCCCCACCCCCCCCAAACAAACTGAACAGCACCTAAGACAATACTGGATCTGCCAACGTTCATCCCCAAGATAAAATGGTACACATATTCGCAAACAAATGATTTTATGCAAATGAAAAGCTGCAATATAAATGAGTATTTTTTTTTATTTTTGCACATGTATAAAGACATTACATTTTCTTTGTAAAGACATGCATGTTATATTTTGTTCATGCATGTAATCTGTATACTCTTACTATATATTACTACTGATTTTTGTTATGTAAAACTTGTATAGTTTATTGTTATTGTTTTTTGTCATGTGGAACATTTCTCCCCAGGCCTCTGCTAATAAGGGGTTCATGCCAAGTCAGGCAATCCAGGTTAACAAATGGAAAAATAAAATAAATACACTATTTGAATAAAATAAATACACTATTTGATATTTTATTTTATATGACCTTAGCCTAAATGAAGAAGGATATTAAATAAATATTTGTGTAAATATTTCAAGTAATGCCAACATATCAACTTAGAAGTGTATGATCACATGAGCATATATGTGTGTGTGTGTGTGTGTGTGTGTGTGTGTGTGTGTGTGTGTGTGTGTGACCTTACATATAGTAGCCCATCATATGCTTTTATAAACTTATGTACTGGGGGGCCTGAAGTATTTTTTTTTTATTTTAGTAGGCCTCACAGACTTTTCTCTCATTTGAAGAATGCTCACTGTGTCAAAATCTAAGAACCTATGACTTAGAGAATTAAATGGATAATATATCCAGCAAACCTTACACAAGTTTTGCATAAAGGGTAAGCCGTCTCTTTTTTGTTCCTTCTTCATTGATAGTCAGAAGGTTCAGACACTGCATACAATTTACATAAGCAGAAAAACATATTATTTTGCTGAATATTGGCAGCAGTAAAGAAAACCAGGTATCTGGTGGGGGTGGCATGTTTTGTGCATACAACTGTTAAACACTTAACTTACAAATGAATAAAAAATATTAAGCATCTGATTGTTTATTCTAATATGACAGCCCTGGTTTTTCAGTTGGAAAGGAACAGTATAACACATTGAATCAAGGTTCACTGAACACTAACTGCAGGCATCGTAAGTGAAACTGGACAAAACTGATTAGCTGGCAAAATAATGTTGCTGTTGTGTCTTTCGGCTTTTCCCGGTTAGGGGTCACCACAGCGGAACTCCGGTCCACTAATGATTGGCAGTAGATTTTTACGTGACGAGTTGCCGGTCCTGATGCACAACCTTCAATGAAGGTATGCCCATTCACGCATGTCTCCACACAGAAGACGCTCTAGATGAGAATCGAACAGGACAACGTCTTACTGTGAGGCGACAATGCTACCACAGCACCACCACCGCAGTAGCTGCAAAATAATAGAAAGCTTAAAAAATGTACATTTTATTTGTGGGCAAAGCCCCTGTACAGTTCAGGTAGGTACCATGTCCTGATGCCTAAGCATACAATTGTATTTTTACTCCAAGGTCGGTCAGCACTATCACTGAAGAATGGCTATAGCTACACTTTGCAAAATCTCCCTTCCGCTGCTACAAGCTGTCATACTCTAAAGATGACAAGGTGGGTTCTTTCAATCTTGTTTTTGTCAGTTATATTTTTATCAAGTTATGAGATTACTTAGCTGTAAAATGAAATATCTAGAGCAGCTGTAGATCAGATGAGAGTTAGAGTTGCTGATCACAGTTTAATGTTGGTATGGCCTCACTGTCAGACTGTTACTATTGAAATTAGTATAATTTATATCTCACTTGAGAAGATATATTTCTTACTATTACTGTGCAGTACTTTATTCTTTTGTTCTACTTTTTGTTTCAAAAACAAAAGGTGTCTTGTACGCACCTCAGAGGAGACCTATCTCTTGCATTCTGACCAATCAGGGATCTAGTATTGCAGGGTCTCTTCCATCCATCCATCCATCCATCCATCCATCCATCCATCCATCCATCCATCCACCCACCCACAACCCCTTTTTCCATTGTTGCGCATAGAGTCAGGGTGTTACTTCAACAGTGACAATTATCTAGAGCCAAGGCTTACACCAACAGGTGGCTAGCTATGCTGCAGTATACTTTCACAAATTAAACAGTCCCACAAATACTAAAACAAGGGATCTAAACCGGCTTCAGCAGATCAATAAAACAAGGTGGAGAAACAGATTTGTTACTCAATGTCTCCGTCACCTCTGCACTAGGCACGCCATGCAGATAAAGCAGCATGATACACTACCTTCCTTCATATGGGAAATTGAATGGGGTTTCATAAACTCACCCCAGGCTTGAATGGCCTAGCTGTCCTTGACATGGAGGGACAGTCTAGGCATACCTCTCAAATCCAAAAATAGTGGGTTGGTAAACAAAGGCCCAAAAATAGAGAAAGTTATAAAATATTGCTCCTATACAATTCTAAATTTGATAGAATAATACGTTTCACCTTAGCGTGCATTTTCTGAAGTGTGTAAAGACTGAAACTTTAATATATGTCATTAAGTAGTGATGCTAGTCCTTAAAATGATTTGTCAGACAACCACAAATTTTGAGGAGCAGGCCAAAAATATGAGCAAAAATCTGGACAGTTGAATGCTATGAGTCTAGGGTGGATGTGGTATGACATAATGATCATAAGACTCAGTAACCTTAAACTTCCTACAGTTCCTATGTATAGATATTTATAGTACATATACTTTACAGTATTACATTGTACCACATCTATATTGCTTCTAAATTTCTTCCATCCTGACAGATCGATTGGCAATCAGTTTATGTTGAAATTAGTATAATCTATATCTCAACTGGAAATTCTATTTTGAAAGACTTGATATGACTGTAGAATACGGGTATGAATTGGAAATAAATGAAAGAAATTAGCATGAGACTGGAATTAATGTCTTTATCTGTTAATTACACAGAATGCTGCCAAACTGGTGTCAGTCTCCTCGTTATGGGACAAATCTTCTTGTACATTTCAGAAATAAAGTCTGTACACACTGTAGTTTGGTTAAGAATGCTTTATTCTTTACAATGGATGTCAACAATTACTGAATTCTGCCCCTAATAAAAGCTCTGATAAACTGAAATAGTTGGTATAATCTTCATATTCCTTTCATCCTGAATAGTATAATTAATATTCTGGAAAGGTGGACACTTGAACTGACTTCTGTTCTAATATTCAAGTGTCTTTACTGCAATGAGTGCAAACAAACAAACTATGTCTGAAGTATCTCCTAGTAGTACCAAAACCCTGTAGGTTTCTACACGCCTCTTTAGCCTTGATCCCCAAGCATTGTAACATCTGTTTGTTCTCAATGTACTGTACATTCTGTTCTTATTAGTATTCTTGACTTAAAGTTATTTTCACTGAGTTAAAGTGCATTCACTGAAACTGTGTGCAAACTTTGAAGGCCTGCTTTATTATGGCTGCATTTTTAGACTTATGCAAAGAGAATACTGTATTTTTGTACATTTAAATAATACCTAATCTTACATATCTGTTACTGTTGAAGTAGGTTAGCATATTCGTTTGCACTACCTTTTACTGAGCCTTATACTATATGTATTCTACTGTAGTCCTTTGCATCATCATTTGTTTTGCTACTGACTTGCTTTTATGCTACACAGATTGCATTCACTGCAGATGTTGTGACTTTGCACTGCTGTTCAACCTTTCTGATTGCATTTCATGCTATTGCACTAAGTGAATTACATTGATCAAGCTGCTCTGAATAAGCTGAAGCTTGAATCTTTCTTCTGTATTTTATAAGCTGATGGATACTCATTTGTGAGCATAGCTCTTTGTACTGCTACAAATATTTCTGTTTTGCTAGTTGTCTTGCTGTAATGTTTATTTGCTGTGCACATCTGTGCTTGCACTAACCTGGCTGCATTATCCTCAGACTAAAGAGTAACCCTAAATCCTGCTACTGTACTTAGTAGCTAATCATGCTGTCATAGGCGATTGTAATTCTGATGGATTATCACTCACGATCCTGCATCCAACATCCTGGCGGATAGATTTAGTGCAAACTTCACGCCCCTCTCACTGCCAAAAGGGCCTACAACATTACCGGAAAAGTGTAGTGTCCCGGAAATCACAGACGCACAGGTGAAAATAGCCCTTTCAAAAGCCAAAAACACAGTGTCAATGGGGCCAGATGGTGTCCCAGGCTGCGTCTTGCTCAAACTACAGAACAAACTAACCTCCCACCTGAACACGCTGTTCAACCTCAGCTTCTCCACAGGCTACATGCCCATAGAATGATGCACAGCAACGGTTATTCCACTCCACAAAAGAGGTGCCACAACTGACCTTGGTAACTATCGCTCCACAAGCCTGACTGGCCTGGTCTGCAAAGCTATGGAGCACATCATCATGGAACTCATTAACAAAGACATTGGGAACCTCCAAACACTTGACCTGACACAGTTCAGCTTTGTTAAGGGCAGATCATGCCTACTAAACCTGGTTGACTTCTTCGAGACAGTCACCAAGGCCATAGACAAGGAAAGGTTGTTCACACAGCCTACCTTGACCTCACCAAGGCTTTCAACACCATTCCCCACTCGGGTATTACAGAAAAAGTCACCAGCCTGAACATAAACCCCTACGTCATGAGATGGGTTGCCAACTGGCTTACAGACAGAACTCACACAGTAAGAATAGCGGGCTCCAGGTCTGAATCCAAACCAGTCACAAGTGGTGTTCTGCAAGGCTCAGTCCTGGGACCCCTACTATTTGGCATATACTTGTCAGAAGTACAGGCAAACACAGGAGAACTATGGCTAACCACGTTCACTGATGACTGCAAACTGGGAGCCATAACTGACTCTCTGACTGACATGGACATCCTCCAAAAGGGCCTTACTGAGATGGGCACCTGGTGTCAAAGTCATGGCCTCAAGCTAAATGCCAAAAGATTCATAGTAATCCCGTTTGGGAAAAACAAAATACCCATGAATTACCACATAGGTGGTAGCCCCCCTAATACAGAAGAGGTAATAAGGGATCTGGGGACCCAGGTAGATAGTAATCTCTCCTTTGACAATCATATTGCCAAAGTAGTTAGGAAATCCTTCTATGCAGGCCATCTAATTACTAAAGGGTTTGTATCTAGAAATAAAGAGGTTATAGTGCCCATCTACTCATCACTCATCAGATCCATCATAGAGTACAATGCCCCATTTGGGATGTACCTCACAAGACACTTCCAACAGCTGGAGAGACCACAAAAGTACCTCACCAAGACGATTACTGGCCTCAAACATATGTCCTATGCAGCCCAGCTGAAAAAACTCTGGCTGAATTCAGTGGCATATAACTTACTCAGAGGTGATCTCTGCCTGACTTACAAAGCCATGTCCAACTCAGAATTAGTGGACATGCTCCACCTAAAGAAATTCAAGTCACTGTGAGCCACGCACTCTAGTCAGCTAAACCTCACCACAACAATAAATAGAACATGCTGGAGAGATAGATTCCTGTCACAGAGACTCCCCATGCATTGGAACAAAATTCAAAACTACATTAGGCAGAGCCCCTCACTAACACTCTTCAAGAGAAACCTTGACGAGTGGATGGGTAACAGAAAATGCACCCCTGGGATCACTTCATTGGCTATGCTTGACAGAGGATCAGTTAATTAATCAATGGGGTGGTGAAAGCTGATACACTCTAGCTAGGCTTATAAATGCCCTCGGGCAGATAGCCTAGTACCTACCTATGAACCTATGAACCTATGAACGATCATTACCTGTGGTGAAGCTATAAAATGCTGTTATCTATACTTGCAATGTGATGTTCTAAATTCTGTTGTACTAAGGCCTTCTGCACTTATATTACCACACTGCTTGCAGGTGAAAGTCACTAATGTTCAGTGGTCCTGTAATGGTTATTACTAATTTCATAGCACTTTATCACTTTCATGTGGGTTTGATCTGGTTCTTATGACTGAAAGCAGACACAACCTTATGGTTAAGTATCTCTTACATGCTGCCTATAGTCTTTAATTAAAATGAAGATGTTTCCAATAGTGTGTGTGTGTGTGTGTGTGTGTGTGTGTGTGTGTGTGTGTGTGTGTGTGTGTGTGTGTGTGTGTGTGTGTGTGTGTGTGTGTGTGTGTGTGTGTGTGTGTGTGTGTATATATATATATATATATATATATATATATATATATATATATATATAAAATGAGAGGGAGAAAGGGAGAGGTTAAATTTAGCTTTCCCTATAGTTTTACAAATTCTAACTCATATTATACCAGGTATAATTCTCACTCTGCAATAAGTAAAATGTGATCATTTCCCATTAATGTTAGAGCTTATGATTATTGTTCCATAGACATTAACTTGGTTTTTAAAATTTAGCATGCTTCCTATGATTTGGCGTATTTTAGATGTTACTTTGGCCAATATAATTTGCATTCTTCTCATTATTTGGGGGAGTAATACTTCTCCCGCTACCATTATATTTGCCCAGTAGAATCTGAATCTGGCAATCCTGTATACTTTATATCTGCTTTACGCAACAATCCACTGCAGTTTCAGTAACGCTTTATTTTTTACCCTAACTGGTTAGTATGGAACACAATCTGCCCTTACAGCTTCTGTAGCCAGCCTGTTTGCAGTTTGCACTCTGAGATTGTGTAGCAATTGTCTCATGTTATTATTCAGATTAAGACGCACTGAGACATGCAATAAAAAGCCATGCCCTTGATTTGAAACCTGCATGTCAAATGAAGAATGCACTTGTTAAGAGGTTCCTTATTACCTTTCATCATTAGTAAATCCAATAAGACATGAAGGCAGTTCAAGACAAAATGTTTTTTATCAGAATAGATTAGCAGCACATCTAAAGTAGATTTGACACTAAATACATGAAGAAAGGCATTCTTGAAAATTATTTTCCAATCATAATTCACATCCTTAATTGACAGTAGAAATCTACAATTAATACTCACAGACTTCTGGTCAGCATATTTTCACATACGTTTCCATGACTTCATGCATTACAGAACATGCAGTACAAGACTAAACTATAATATTCCTTTGTTCTATAGCAAAGCAGTACTATGAGCTTTATCGAGCTTGCAAAATGTAATTGCTATAAATATGTTTCTGGTTTGAAATACAGAAATCCATTTTGTCAGTTATAATGTCTGAAATAATTCTACTAAATCCATTTTGAGACTTATGTTTTTGATATTTCTATATTATACTCAGCACTAATCACAACTACATAAAGAGCACAGTCGACATGTATTACACCTGGTAGTATATGAAAAGTGGCATGCTGCTACCACATAGCCATCAGTCAATTTTGTTTATATTATTTGTTACTGAGAGGAATGAATTAAACTTTTCCTGTGATTTTTACAGACATCCATGATTCTGGCTGAATATTTTGCTCTGCTTCTTAAAATTGGCAATTTTGGGAGAAATTAAGTTGGATTACACTTTATAAATAATGATAATAGTGTTAAAGACTTCCTATATTTAACCTCTGTAGTCAACCTCTCAAGTTAATAGTACTAATATTTTAAACAAGTATCTCTAATTATATCTGGTGGTGGAGAGCTGGAACTTTATGTGGTAAACAACAAGTAGCAAGAAGCTCTAACATTTATCATAAAAATGCATCCCTAAAAGTAATCAAGGAGACATTTTCACATACCGTAGCTCATAGTTATCTTACTTTTGCAGAACAGCTTTATATCAAGTAAGCATACCTTTCAGCTGACCCTGATATATTTTTTTGGTCTTATATTTTGACATCTCCTTATAAAGTTTTTTATTCTCTGCCAGTAATACCAGACATTTAGAGTTTCGGTTTGCAAATTGTTCCAAAACTTATGTTGATGCAAAACCTGTTGTTCTACTAACTTTTAAGTGAATTACAATGATTACTGAGGTCAGCTCCCCCATTGGGTTTGAGAAGATGGTTAAACTGTGTTTCTCAGCAGTGTCTTAAAAATCATTCTGCTGTTTAAGAAAGTTATACCCAGCCACACCCACAGCTGTGCAAACCCAATAGCGTGTCTTTGTCCGACAATTGCCCTGCCTCATACTTACAAATAACCCACTATTGTTATCCATGAGTAATATAGTCAGTGGAAGATGTAAATATTTCTCTACACACTCACACTGCAGGCCACACCACCATGACTCCCCTAAAGTATGGGGAGATTAAGGACTGTCTACCAAAGTTTCTAGGAAACATACTAAAGGAAAACCCAGCATCTAAGCTGCACAACAACAAGCACACACACACACACACACACACACACACACACACACACACACACACACACACACACACACACACACACACACTCACCCACACTACCAAATCCTGCATACAGTTTACATACCTTTTTCATGAGTCACCATACTTGCAAACCTAAATTAAGGTCAATAAGATCCAGATCTACCCATGGTAAAGTTTTGATCATAGGTGATTCCACAGTCAGACTCACAGACTCCACCTTAAGTAGCATGAGCAAGTATAAGGTGATGGTAAGCTGTCTTTCTGGATCAAGGATTAGTGATACAAGGACCTGAGGTCCCTCCACTCCAGTATATATATGAGTATGACCTGATATTAACGCATGATAGAAGTCATTGCCTAACCATTAACTGGCAAAGTTCTACCACGAAGAACAAATATGTCCAGTGCCTCCTAAACTTTATTAATACCAAGACTGTTGAATAAATTGTAAGCCTTTCCAATATACTCAATATTGTTGTCCCAGCCAAGGCTCATTCTTATACCATTTCCCTAGTTAAATCTGATCATAAATCTGTTAGCTTTTTATTTAAAACCAGTGGTACTCCCAGTGCAAATGCAATTATCTTTATCTATTTCTCAAATTATAACCTGATATACTTCATAGATGTGATCAAAATGTATTCTAAAGTTACGCTTCATATACTGGACACATTACCAAAGCTGGCACCTACACCCCAGATTTCAACTTATACTTAAGTTGTTGCATTGAGAATTCCACCCATATCTGCAATAAATGCAATGATAAATTTAAGAACAAACTGTTAATGATAGAATACCCATATCAGTAAGCTATTGAACAAAAGAAAGAGACTGAGCAAGTCACACAATAAATGTCTATCTTTGCACTTCAAAAAAAGCACTAGGATAGACTAGGAAAAATCATAAATGTGCTGTAAGTATTCAACACTCAGTTTTTCAGCATTTAATTCTCTGGTATCCATTCAAGTTCCAGAATTATTGTTATTGCAAACAAGGCATAATTGTCATTGAAAGAGAATATAATGGCAGTTGTTAAAGCCTTTCCAACCATTTGGCACTCCCAAACATTATGATTTATTTTCTAATTAATTAATTCTCTTGACACTTTCTTTGATGTTTTCCCATAACAACTATGTCCCAATTTTCTCTGATTACTGATTAGATAAGTAATATAAGTCACAACTGTGATAAGGAAAAATGCAAAAAGTAAATAAATAACTCATAGATATTACTTCAAGGCAGCTATGACAATTAGAAGCAGAAACCAAGTTGCAAGTTAATAGTAAAATTAGAGGCACAGCAAAATGAAAGACGCATACTACTGCACAGCACAACACAATCAGACACAGAGAACCAGCACATTAGTTGAGTTATCAGCTGCTTTCTGTGTTTTCTTTTGACAAACTTTAATAATACTGATTAAAGATTATAGTTTTTACACAGCAGCTATGGAATACAGAGCAATTCCCATCTTAGAGGCTAGAATTTAAAATCTTTATCTAGTTTGTTAGTTCTGGAACACAGAGCAAATAGTTATGTCAGACAGAACAACCTTCACATACATTTCATTATTCCAAAACAAATACAAAGTTTTAAACACATAATTAAATGCTGATATTTCCATCTAACAGTGTCACATGTGCAGTTCAACATATTAGTGTTAACGCATACCCACAGGACGCAGAAAAAAATTGACAGTGAACATAAGAAAGCAGGCTCTGCATGGAGTGCAGGAATAGTCCAAGAGTTTCTGGAGACAATATGGCCACCGAGAGATCCAGGAACAAGCTCCCAGGATGTGTACGAGCACTCCTGCACTATTCCTGCATGGACACAGCCCCTGTATGCTAATTACTCCATTTGTAGGTGAAAAACATGCAAATGAGGTGAATTAGCAATCCAGGAAGCTGGCAGCCATCCATGCAGGAGTATTGTAACCTGCATAAATGTATTTGGCTAGTAACCTGAGTACGTTTCTGCAAACTACAAAACGGAGTCATGACAGCTCCAAATAAAGGGTGTATATAATGTGGAAGGTATGCCAATGGCCAAATATATGGCCACTGGCATGGAAAATAGTTTCAAAATAACAAAAAACAGCTTTTATTTTTTTTGGCCGATTTCGGCCATTTAAGCGTAGGGCAGTGGTACACAAATGGGATCGGCCCAAAAATAAAAAAAAAAAACCTTGAGGAAAGCTTTTTAGGCAAAATCACAATTTTGCCATTATAGTCAATGGTAGGCAGAAGACAACAAGGCCACTGAATAATGGTTGCTAAGGGGGAAGGCTCAGTGTTAGACTTGTAACTAGGTATTAGCAGTCAGTTCTATGCAAATGAGGGGAATGATACTGAATCACAGATTTCTCCTCATTGCTAGCCAGCACCCAACTGTGTAGGTGCAGGAAAACCATGGTGCAAACCTAAGCATTAGCTGGCATCATAGAGGGGTGTGTCAGGTATAGTGTAAGCTTATTGGAGCTCTGTGGCTCGGGTTTGCCCTTAGCTTAGCAGGGCTAAGGAAGGGGGTGTGTCTGAAACTGCCTAGCAGTATTTACGTTGCCTAAATGGAGTTTTAAGCAAAAAAAAAAAAAAATTAAACCAGGAAATAGCAGCTCCATTCACATCTGAGCACTGTGTTTGGGCGACGCTCCTCGGGGCTTAAAAAGGACGACAATGGGAAGGGAAAACAACAGTAGGAAGGTAATCAAGGAGAACTAGCATAGTTGGCAGGTGAAATGTATCAGAATCAGCCAATTACACAGGCAGCAGCCTAACCTAGCACACTACTATAAATTACGCAAACACCTTTCCCTCTGTTTTTCTCCACAAACTCTACACCGCTGGTGTACACAAACAGGGAAATTTTACCTAACAAAAGCAACAAAATGATAGGGGCTGCTTTTGCTCTCATAAATCAACATGCGGAAGATGCTGAGGGTGGAGAGGATGACAATGCTGACAACCAACCCACAGTGAGGAGAAGGAAAAGAGTGTACAGACCCAGGGTAACCTACCAGGGGCTACATGAGCTGGAGATAGTGGAGTGCTATAGGGTGGACAGGGACCTCCTACAGCAAATTGTTGAGTTGTGCCAGCCATGCCTCACACAATGAACCAACAGAGGGGAACCCATCCCAGTGGATACCAAGGTATGTATAGGCTTAAGAATACTAGCCACAGCTACCTTCCAAAGGCCAACTGAGGATATCATGGGGATCTCACAGGCATCAGCATCCAGGGTACTCCACCAGTTCCTGGATGCCATGTCAGCACATGCCGGTGAGCACATATATTTTTTCAACTCCCGTGAGGCATTGACCAGCAAAATGTGTTTCTTCCATCAAATAGCAGAATACCCTGAGGTAGTGGGTGCTATAGACTGCACGCACATACACATCAAAGCATTGAGTGGGGTAGAGTCTACATAAACCACAAGTGCTTCCCCTCCATCAACTGCCAGGTCATGTGCGATGCCCAGGACATTATAATGAATGTGTTGGCTGGCAGCCCTGGAAGCTATCACGACTCCCACATCTGGCATATGACACAGCTGTACCAGAGATTTGCCAACAGGGACATCCCATATGGCCACCTAGTGGGGGATGCTGGTTACACACTGGAGCTGTGGCTGATGACAACCATCAGAAATGCACACACACCCGAACAAGAACTCAGTAATGAGGCACACACACAATCCAGAATCATAATAGATCATGTGTTTGGGATGCTCAAATCACAGTTCTGGTGCCTGGACATATCTGGTGGAGCCTTGCAGTACTCACCAGCTTCATGTACCCAAATTGTCATTGTATGTGCCATGCTACACAATATGATCCTGCGGAAACAGCTTCAGAAGGAACAGAATGTGTCAGGGCCACACAGCTCCCCATCATTGCCAAGGCCAGCACAGGCACAAAGTGACTCAGAGGAGTTACAACCTGAGTCTGCCCCTGTAGGCAGAAGGAAGTGTGCCCAGTATGCCCAGGTCCTGGCAAAGAGGCAACACATAGCACATACACTGACATGGTAGGAACCCAGGGAATGACACCTCTCTCTGACTCACACATACAGTAAAAGGGATGCCAAACATGACACTACCAGTGTTTAACCATGTATAGGGAGTGTACTATGTGCATCTGACCTCCAGCACCATCCTCAATACTGGCACAGCCACAAGGTAAGTTACTCCCACTATCAATTGCTGAATGTAGTAGTATGTTCTGCTACCTGTATCTATGGTATGGATGTGAGCATGTAAGGGAAATGGGTGGTGGAATGGGATGGCAGCAGATAGTAGACACCTATATTGGCAGCATGAAATCCATAACAAATACTGGTGTCAACATAGTAGGCAGTACCAGACAAGGTGACAAAACCCACTGCCACCACAGTACCAAGGTGCTGAACCATTTACACAGACCCATCAGCAAGTGTCTGCAGCTCCCCCTCCATAATGGCATGATTGTGCAAGAATATGTAGGCTGCAAACCACAATACTGGACACAGCTTCATTCATCTTGTGTTCCCCACGAAATTACTGCAAGCAAATATGTATACCTGTCAGTAATTGATGACATAAAACATCACAGTGTAAAACAGTACATATGTCTGAATATCTCTGCTAACACCAAAACCATGTAGCAGAAGCAGTACAGACACAGTTACAGTATCCCACTTATCTTTGCCCATTGTGACCCTATATTGTCAACAGATCTACAGATACCCTGCAGAAACAGGTTGCTAGCTGTAGGTGTAAAACACAAATGCTTGCACCGGAGTACAACCTACCTGGAATGGATTCACACATCCAATACAGAAGGTCATGCTGGGCATGCTCCCACACTAAGAGAAATGAAGCTCATGTCTGACAACAAAATACTGAAAGGTCATACTGGGCATGCTTACACACTTACAGAAATGAAACCCATGTCTGGCAACAACAGTGGACTATACATATCTGTCAGTCGCAGATGTTTGAACACACACTCCACATTCCACACCAGTCATGCTTTGCACACACATCAGATAGGAATATACACAAATATATCCAAGGACAACACACTATAATAGGTCACACATACATAGATGTGTGGAAGAGAGTGACAGACAGTGACAAAGAGCTTCTAATCATGAGGTCTGTACCACCCAGCACACATCCAGTTGGCCAATACCACATGATGTGCAAATGTCTGTCACTGTAGACATTTGCTTCTGGTATTCCTCAGCACTATAGTGTCTATGTTGCTTATGATAACTTTGTAACATGACTGTACAAGTCATTGTTCATCTAGCAGTTATTTACACGTTCCTGTTAAATGTAAACCTGTGTGTGACTGAGTGCTGTGTGTGTGCTTCCAGACAAATGTTTTATGGTCCATTCACACACGGCACTCCCATTGCCCTACTTTGGCAAGCTGCTGATGTCATTCACCTTGAAATACACCTTTGGGGAAAGACAGGCCCTATAAGCTCCATGGTGCATGATATAACTGCGTAATAATATAGTGCGATGTACTAGGTAGGTAGGAGCTCTAATCCCAGACATAACTGTGAGACTGTCTGTGTGTGTGTGTGTGTGTGTGTGTGTGTGTGTGTGTGTGTGTGTGTGTGTGTGTGTGTGTGCGTGTGTCTAGGGATCTATGCTATTGAGGCCAGTCACAGTCACTACACTGTCCATTGCCCTACTTTGGCAAACCTGCTGATGTCATTCACCTTGAAATACACCTTTGGGAAAAGGGAAGTCCTATAAGCTCCATGGCATGTGCTATAACTACATAATGCTACAGTGTGATGTAGGAGTTCTTATCCCAGACATGGCAACTTTGAAACTGTGTGTGTAAGTGTGTGTGTATGTGTGTGTGTGTGTGTGTGTGTGTGTGTGTGTGTGTGTGTGTGTGTGTGTGTGTGTAGGGATCAATGATTTTGAGACCATTCACAGTCACTACACTTTCCATTGCCCTACTTTGGCAAGCTGCTGATGTCTTTCACCTTGAAATGCACCTTTGGGGAAAAACTAGCCCTATAAGCTCCATGGCACATGTGTTAACTGCATAATGCTATAGTGTGATGTACTAAATAGGTAGGAGTTCTAATCCCTGACATGGTAACTGTGAAACTCTGTGTGTGTGTGTGTGTGTGTGTGTGTGTGTGTGTGTGTGTGTGTGTGTGTGTGTGTGTGTGTGTGTGTGTAAGGATCAATGCTTTTGAGGCCAGTTACAGTCACTACACTGTCCATTGCCCTACTTTGGCAAGCCTGCTGATGCCATTCACCTTGAAATACACCTTTCGGGAAGGGCTAGCCCTATAAGCTCCATAGCACATGCTATAACTGCATGTTGCTATAGTGTGATATACTAATTAGGTGGGAGTTCTAATCCCTGACATGGTAACTTTGAAACACTGTGTGTGTCTGTTTGTGTGTGTAGGCATCAATGTATCAATGTTTTTGAGGCCATTCACAGGCACTACACCTTCCATTTCCCTACTTTGGCAATCCTGCTGGTATCATTCACCTTGAAAACACCTTTGGGGTAGGGCTGACCTTATAAGCTCCGTGGCGCCTGCTATAACTGCATGATATGCTATAGTGTGACCTACCTAGTTAGGTAGGAGTTTTAATCCCAGATATGGCAACTGTGCGACTCTGTGTGTGTGTATGTGTGTGTGTGTGTGTGTGTGTGTGTGTGTGTGTGTGTGTGTGTGTGTGTGTGTGTGTGTGTGTGTGTGTGTGTGTGTGTCTGTGCGAGTGAGTAGGGATCATTGCTTTTGAGGCCATTCACAGTCCCTACACTTTGCATTGCCCTACTTTGGCCAGCATGCTGATGTCATTCACCTTGAAATACACCTTTGGAAAGGGCCTAGCCCTATAAGCTCCGTGGCACGTGCAATAACTGCGTAATACTGTAGTGTGATGTATTAGCTAGGTAGGAGTTCAAATCCCAGACATGGCAACTATGAAACTGTGTGTGTGTGTGTGTGTGTGTGTGTGTGTGTGTGTGTGTGTGTGTGTGTGTGTGTGTGTGTGTGTGTGTTTGTTTGTGTATGTAGGGATCAATGCTTTTGAGGCCATTCGCAGTAACTACACTTTCCATTGCCTTACTTTGGCAAGCCTGCTGATGTCATTCACCTTGAAATACACCTTTGGGGAAACACTACCCCTTTAAGTTTCATGGTGCATGCTGTGACTGCGTAATGCTATAGTGTGATGTACTTAGTTAGGTAGGAGTTCTAATCCCCGACATAAAAACTGTGAGACCATGTGTGTGTGTGTGTGTGTGTGTGTGTGTGTGTGTGTGTGTGTGTGTGTGTGTGTGTGTGTGTGTGTGTGTGTGTGTGTGTGTGTGTGTGTGCGTGTGTGTGTAAGGATCAATGCTTTTGAGGCCAGTTACAGTCACTACACTGTCCATTGCCCTACTTTGGCAAGCCTGCTGATGTCATTCACCTTGAAATACACCTTTCGGGAAGGGCTAGCCCTATAAGCTTCATAGCACGTGCTATAATTGCGTGATGCTATAGTGTGACATACTAATTAGGTAGGAGTTCTAATCCCTGACATAGTAACTGTGAACCTCTGTGTGTGTCTGTGTGTGTGTATGGATCAATGATTTTGAGGCCAGTCACAGTCAATACATTTTCCATTGCCCTACTTTGGCCAGCCTGCTGATGTCATTCACCTTGAAATACACCTTTAGAAAAGGACTAGTCCTATAAGCTCCATGGTGCGTGTTATAACTGTGTGAT